>NC_044061.1:24482854-24533702 GCF_902167405.1 Gadus morhua | reverse complement strand
ACTTTCAATGAAATAAAACCGTCAAACACGTACCTCTAACATAGCTGGGAATCCTAACCGAACGAAGATCCCATTTATTTGCTGTGTACTTTCGAGACTTAACACATTTTCGTGCGACTTAGAATGGTGGATTCTGCAGTGAGCGACCTATAGCCCGTTAGGGAACTACATGTTTGTCATTCTGCACACACCACACACACACACACACACACACACACACACACCACACACCACACACACACACACACACACACACACACACACACACCACACACACACACTACGATTTGATTCAACCCCATCCTGTCACGGACACACACACATTGGCAGATAAACAGTGGTTCCGTGTTTACTGTTTACTGTGTCGAACGGTGTGGAACTCTATATAAACGACCACATCCCCTCATAGAGGTCGGTTCCCCCGGAGAGAGGGAGGGGGACCCCAGAGGAGGTCCCTGGCTGTGGGGGGGGCGAGGCCGGACCTACCTTGAAGTCGTCGGGCAGCAGCAGTTTGCTGGTCCGCAGGAAGCTGAGGATGTAGCGGAAGATCTCGCCGTCGCGGTCGATGAAGTAGTGCTGCTTCAAGCTGTCCAACACGATGGGCTCCGTCCCGTTGAACAGACGGCTTATTCTGAACGATGAGACACACACACACCAGACACACACACAGACGCGCACACACACACACACACACAAACACACACACAGACGCGCACACAACACAGGCACAACCACATACAGAGAGAAGCATAATGGCATGAGCAGGGTGCCTCCGAATGCATGAAACATTACCCTCCATTTATTTTTCAATTTTATTAGCGCTAAGCTTGAAATGCATCAGCATCCCAGGCTGAAACAAGGGGCTTAAGGCGCACTGCCTCCGCTTCAGACCTGTTTGAAGTGTCCCTTCTGCTGGGAGATTACAATACACACACAAACACATCAACACACACACTGCGTGTACTTACAGGAATTAATGGCAGAGGTTCAAATTTACTGCGCTAAATAATACACCCGTCTGAAGGGAAGGGATTGGGGCGGAGGTGGTGTGTTGTGTGTGTGTGTGTGTGTGTGTGTGTGTGTGTGTGTGTGTGTGTGTGTGTGTGTGTGTGTGTGTGGGTGTTTGTGTGTGTGTGTGTGTGTGTTGTGTGTGTGTGTGTGTGTGTGTGTGTGTGTGTGTGTTTGTGTGTGTGTGTGTGTGTGTGTGTATGTGTGTGTGTGTGTGTTTGTGTGTGGGTGTGTGTGTGTGTGTGTGCGTGTGATAAGGTGACATACACGCGCAAGCAGGTGGTATGCTAATGCCATTGTCACAGCAGGTACGTACTCCAGTCCAAATTGTTTAATGATCACTTGGACAGGTTGATTCCTGGAAATGTCTTCCTTCATTCAATATGCACATATGTAATACGTGGTGCTTTGTGCGCTGTCTACTGCGTAGTCTGCATTTATTACAGAACGATTGAATAATACATTTGAAAAATCATGCATAAATCTCGCCATACATAATTGAATCCATCAATGAACAGTTATGAATGTGTATATTAACTTAGTATTTGGTATAGGCTACAGTACATAGAATATTAATAGTACGATAGATCTGTCACTTTATAATGTGACAGCTCTTGCATATGTACATTTGGTGTGTGATGTTGAGTGTGATAATAACTTATAAACGTGTACTAGCAATTATTAGAATACCTTCTTTGTGTATTTATTTTTAAACTTGGATTTTCCTTGTTGTCACTACTCTCTTCAAAACCTCTTATCCAGTCATTTTGGAACATGTCCCCCCAATGTTCAGCAAAAAATAAATTCACTTGCCACTGAGTTTTGACATCAAACTCAATCACACACAGCAACCAACAGAGACATCCTTCCTCGTCAAATGAATCCATTCCTCATTTTCTACACACAATCGTCAACCATTTGACACCAAGTAGCAACTTCAAGTCAACACAGCCCAGTATTCTAAAGATGTTCTCCCTGCCAGGCATTAGAGTAGTCTCTGTTCAAAAGTAGATATGATGGAACAGGGCTGAGGTCCTCATGGGGTATAATAGGATGGTTGGTCCCTATTGAACGTCTCCTACACTCACTTCTCTACACCACTATAATCCCCGGACTACACTACACAATAAGACACCTGTGGCTCTGCAGTGACCGAGCTACCTCCGTCTGCCCCAGACTGCTGAGAGACGGCGGTTGAGCTACGAGGACTCATCAATGGAAAGCGCTGGAGATTGCTGAAACCTGGAAGCTTTCATCACACGCTGTCTTTGACCTGGCCGTGAGGGACATGCTTGGACACTAATCGAGTCTCTTGTCCGTGCCTCGTCTTCCAGCTACAGATTCGCCTCTCTTTTAAATAGAATGAGTTCAATGATTTACCAACTTACAATTTGTATTTATATGAATTAAAAGAAAATAGCATAGCATGAAAATCTTCAAATCACTCTGCGTCGTAAACCGTATTCATCCTAATCTCTCACTTGTTCACTTGAGTCACATGGAGTTAGGTCTCTCCTCTCTGTTTTACTTCGTAGTTTCACAACTTTTAACCACTATAAGGGCTTCTATTTCAGTACAGCCCTCCTCTTATCTGAAACACCACAGGGGCAATTTAACCAAGAGGAAGATTCTGAGTGTAGCCTCCCTATTGGCCTCGCTCCACACCTCCTTCCACCTCTGGAGGGACGATTCCTGGCATGGCGCAACAAGACCGTCATTATCGTCACTCCCGTGTAGTCAGCGCTCAACATCACGCCGTTAAGGTTTTCCTGGTCCCCTTGTCTCTACACGCTGTAGCGTGGGCGCCTAGCGCTGTCGCAACCTTCCTACATACAGAGCCACCAGCCAATGAACAGCAGGGGTTGTCTTCACGGGCCTAACCCTGGGAAGGATCTCAGAGAAGCCTTCCCGTTTGGGGGCTTTGAGGTTCTGGTGCCGATCAGGGGGCTGTCTGGTAGACGCAGTGACCCCGACGTCGGAGCCTTTGAGTCGGCCATCGGAGCGAATCAGGCCCCGCGCTCTGTGTCTTCCTTGACTTGTCTGAAGACTCAGAACACAGGGATCGGCCTCTCTCCTCAACTGCCCTCCCTTCTCGCCATCTCTTCTATAATTTCTGTTCTTTCATCCTTTCTTTCTCTTTTCTCTCTCTCACTCTCCCTCCCTGCCTCCCTCCGTCTCCATCCTCCTCCCTCACTCCCTTTCTCTCTGGAAATCGATGCAAAATGCTTTATAAAAAACCAATACTCATCTCCCTGTTCGGCCCGGGGCGTTCCTTTCTCATATGGTCTTGCTATTCTCCCAGCTAGAATTTCACCATACCCCCCGGGGCCAAACTCTGTTTTTCATCTCCACTTTTTTAAAAAGCAATTAAAATGCTGCCTGTTTTTCTTTTTCTTTCTCTCCTACCCCCCCCCCCCCCCCCCCCCCCCCCCCCCCCCCCCCCCCTTACGCTCTCCCTCTCTTTCTCCATCTCTCTCTCTCTCTCTCTCTCTCTCTCCCTCACGCTCTCTCTCTCCCTCTTCCATACCCCCTCCCGCCATTTCCTCTCTTGGTCTGAGTCTTTCTGTATTTATTTATTTTCTCTCTATTTTTATATTTATGCATCACTGATGGGAGAGACCGGTTGGCCCTTTTGTTTTTGAGATTTTAGGTAGAGGGAGAGAGGGCGAGAGAGGGCGAGAGAGAGAGAGAGAGAGAGAGAGAGAGAAAGAGAGAGAGAGAGAGAGAGAGAGAGAGAGAGAGAGAGAGAGAGAGAGAGAGAGAGAGAGAGAGACAATCCGAGACAGACAAGATGAATTAATCCAGACAGAGACACACAAGCCAAGGAGAGATTGGATTTGGAGGAGAACAATAAAACGACTAGAGTGTGGGAGACAGAAGGCTTTGAGGTCCAGAGGGGAGGGGGGAAGATGAGGCAGAGGTGGTTAGCGAGGACACCGAAGGCCAGACCTCTGATACGGCCAGGGTCAAACAGAGGGTGGGCCGAGGGGAGCGTAAGAGGCAGATAAGGTGCACCTCTCAGCTCAGGCTGCAGTTATGTTCCTAACCCGCAGTTCCCCCAGCCAGCCAGTCATCGGTTCCCTTTTTATTAATTTTGTTATACCAATAAGGGTTATAACATTTGCATTTATTAATTGTATTTCGGAGCGACGGACAGGTTGGGCTTATACCAGTAAAAGCATGCAGCCAATATATGAGCCAATCAGTGGTGCAGGACCCTTGTTACTAACCTCAGCGGATACCAGCACTGCAGAGAAGCTGCAGGCATCAAAGTGAGGCTTTACATAATGTTATTATTACATAAATATATTTCTAGGTTTGTAGTACATTTTAGCTATTTAATTTGATGTGAGAGTGATTCATCAATCCCAAACATCTCTCGCCCCTCAGTGACTCATTGCGGACCGAAATAATGAAATAACCGCCCCATGTGTAAGAGTGCCGGTCTCCTTTCAAAATAGCCCGCTCATCTCTTAAACATTTGCCCCAATTTCCAGAGTGAGTGTGGAGATCGTCCTCCCTGAGCGAGGCCATCAATGTTTCATGGCCCCTGTCCCTTAATACAGTCCGCGCAGAGGAAGATGAATAGCAGTACATTAGTTACTAGACTAACTTTCTCTTCGCACGCTGCATTATTAAGGGGACAATCTATTAAAAGTCATCATCTACTTTAAATTCCTTTAACCTTGTTCTTTTAATTGTCAAGCTTGTGGTAAGGGCAGTGGTGGTGGGGGCGGTGGCAGTGGTGGTAGTGGGGTTGGGTTTGGTCGTGGTGGTGGTGGTGGTGGTAGTGGTGGTGTTGCTGGTGGTGGTAGTCGGGATGGGGTTGGTGGGGGAGGTGGCGGTCGTGGTGTGGTTGCTTGAGGTGGTTGTTTGAGGTGGTGGTGGAGATGGTGGCGGATGTGGAGGTGGTGGTTCAGTGGGTCTTTACACAGGGGGGATCCAGATCATTTGAGGAGCGATAGCAACAGTTATGTACGCCTGGAGCATCTGACTCACATCATGTGAATACTGTCAACCACTTCTACCCCTGTGAAATGTCAATTATTTTCCATTAACTGCACAATTACAAGATGCATTCCTCTCTTGTTGTTCGTGTTTTCCACATGCCTTGACGGACAATGGTCTACGCCAATTAAAATACAGGGTCACCCGTGGCGGCCAATCAGATTTCGACAGGGGCTGGTGTCACGTCGTGCGACCCCATTGGCTATGTCCCTGGCTAAACACACCGCATATGCTCCGTCTATTCCGGTGTAATTGTTTTGCTTTCTGCTGCCATTATCCTAATTCACAGAAAACAACTCCTCCTTCTACTGACTCCAGTGGAAAGTGCTGCCCTGGGGCTCACTGTAGAATAGGGAGGCAGAGGGCGAGAGAGAGAGAGAGAGAGAGAGAGAGAGAGAGGGAGAGAGGGAGAGGGAGAGAGAGAGAGAGAGAGAGAGAGAGAGAGAGAGAGAGAGAGAGAGGGAGAGAGAGAGAGAGAGAGAGAGAGAGAGAGAGAGAGAGAGAGAGAGAGAGAGAGAGAGAGAGAGAGAGAGAGAGAGAGAGAGAGCAATGAGAAAATGGGTTGGTGGGAATGGGAGAAGGAAAAGCAGGGAAAGGCAAACATAGTGACAGGGTCAGAGAGGGATGGGACCACAGCAGAGAGAGCAGATAAAGAGCTGAGCAGAATGAAGCGATGAGAAAAAAGTCAGATGGGGATGGAGAGTGTCCTCCTCCATGTCCTCACTATCGAAAGTGGTGTTGCTACACTAGCTAGTTCATAGTGAACCCCACATGAAATGTACACGTTATTCGTATACTATGACATTGTCAACGAGGGGTGAAACTTTACATTAATCACTTAAAAAGCGAAATGTGTTCACTTTTCCCTTACAATGAATTGATATAACATGTGTATGTCAACAGCACAATAAGGACACTAACCCTTACCACGTTATTTAAAAACTTTCGAAATGTGCAAGATGTCCTGCTCTATTCCTAGCACACACATCTCTCCATCAAATCACAGATCTAAGTGAAGCCAATCAAAACATCCAAACAAACCGACAGAAAGTCCCTGCCCAAGAACAGTTGGCTCTCATTAAACACCCCGGTCCGAGGGAGTCAGAAATCGTTCGGGAGGTATTCCCTGCTCGTCTCCGTGGCGATGACCAGGGGTCTTACGGGGCCTTACGCATGGGGCCAGAGAGAGAGAGAGAGAGAGAGAGAGAGAGAGAGAGAGAGAGAGAGAGAGAGAGAGAGAGAGAGAGAGAGAGAGAGAGAGAGCTCTCCCAATGAACCCAGTGTCGGGTTGTTTACCTCAGCTGACACGGCTGTCAGTATCGCCTGAGTCTAACGCCGGCTGCCATACTGCCGACCGAGTGAAGAGATTCACTCCTGCATCTTTTAAAAGGCAATGCATGCTCATAAATATATAAATACACAATACTCGGAGTAGGAACACATGTGCACTTAACATTACGACACAAGGCCAGCCATTACTGCGTTATTGTGTGCAGCATTGTGAATTAATAACGGTGTAATCATAGCGTGTGAGTGGATGATCGATGGGACTGTTTCTGCTCTACATCATCATCGCTGAATTATAGCAACAGCCGCTGTTTATTTTCCCAGCAGGGGCTTTTGAATCTCAGATATCGGTGTGTGAACTCAGCAGCTTCGTCGAGGCTGTGTGATGTGATCAATCGTCTCTGTTCATGTGTCCTGATTATTTTAGGAATGTATATTTTCGGCATTGGGAAATGGTAAATTATACATGATACATGAATCATGTACGTATACATTGAAGGCCTACTGTAGCTATTCATTTCACTCCCACCGAAGAATAGAATTTTGACGTCTTGAATCCGGTTAATGATTGGACTCACTAACGTCCAGAATATGAATAAAGAGGTTTTAAATCATCGTATTGAGCAGCTCTGACACCAAAACGTCCTACTTTTACTTTCTGTGAGAGCTGAGTGATCTTCACGCAGAGGGAAGTACAACAGGCAGAAATAATATTCACTTTATGAACTACTTTATTTACTGATGTTATACACGTGGGACAAAGCAACCCCCTCCCATTAGAGATACATTTATCACACACTTAACTTCACTTTTGAGTCATGAAACTGACAAAAAAACGTCACAAAACGTTTTTTTACAGCAGGCTGTAACAATACAGAACAAGTGTGTACAAAACAGGCATTAACCTGAATGCTTTGGTAGCTATACTCCCTGTCTAAATAAATGTAAACATTTTCAAACAAACTCTTAAACTATAAAAAAAAAACTTCAACCAGCCAGAAAAAAATAATACCACGCCAACATCAACAATAGTGTAAATTACTTGATAATTATTTCCACGGTGTAATTAAAACAACGTTATTATCAGGCTGATATCTGGAACAACTGTCTGAAAGTCTCAAATTAAACCACAACACACACAACGTGCGTCCCAGCGGCGGCAGGTCCTACCTGGAGTCCGGGTACTTGGTGAGCGTGGCCAGGCTGCTGGTGTACATGTGTCCGCCCACGTCGATGTGCACCGGGGCGTTGGACTTGGTGAGCTGCGCCGGGAGAGGGATCCCTTGCGTGGCCAGGGGAGATACCGGGGACCGCGTCAGAGACAGGCGCGACATGCTTCTTCCTTCCTGAAAACAAGTGTATATGAAAGCCATCGAATCACAAATAGAGACGCTACTCTGCTGACAAACTGCGATGATAATAATAATCCACCCGCGCGTCTCCGAGGCGACTCAGATCACTTCCATGTCTGTCTGGTCGAATGTTTAGCGGAGGAATTATTGTCACCGCTCTAATGAAGTATGTTTGCATCTTTTCCTCCAGCCCCGGGGGCCGGGAGGGGAGGGTGCTTATTAGGGGCGCGGGGAGAGGGAGAGGAACGCTAGGTGTCAGCCTCCAGGGGCACAGAAACAAACTGCTGCTGCAATATTCTAATTAAAGGTCGGCGCTTGTGTTCGACGCGATATGCCCACACTCAGCCACCTACCAATCTGAAGGCGGGGAAATCGGGGGCATCTGAAACCCCTTGTTCCTATACTTGAAACGCGCGCATGTCAGCGCTCGCACGCGCGCTCACGCACGCGCATGGGGGTTATCACCTCCCGCGCGCATCATCTGGGATGTTGTTTTTTTTGCCAGCGCCACAAAATTGTCGTAGAAAGTGCAGCGGATTGGTCATTTAAATCTTGGAATTGTCCCATGCATTTTTTAACATTTATTATTTTAGTTGTTTCCTTCCGTTTGATTGGTTAGATGCTTTTGACTCAAGAGATCATTGGCGTCAGATGTCGGAATAAAAAACATTCCCAAAAATACTTATGCACCATTAAACCATAAAATAAATTGTAACATTGATCTATCTCTTAGGCTTAAATATCAATCAATAATTGACCAATTATAGGCTATAATAAAATGACGCAACTATGGGATCGGAAAGTTACATTAAAGATTTGACCCGTAATGGATCCTTTCCTGGAGGAAGCTGGTATTCCGCTATTGTTATGAGGGTAAACAGAAGACCGCAGCCAGGCCCGCCTGCGCGTTCACACGAGCTGCTCTGAGCGAGACGCCGCGGGGCCGAGCTGAGAGTGGGAACACGTCCCGGGTGGAATGAAGCTCATTCAACACACACAGGGGATGACATTTCACGCTTTCATTTGAAAACCCAGAGGGAGAAAAGAAAGAAAGAAAGAAAGAAAGAAAGAAAGAAAGAAAGAAGAAAGAAAGAAAGAAAGAAAGAAAGAAAGAAAGAAAGAAAGAAAGAAAGAAAGAAAAGAGAAGTTTGGGGTACACACACACACACACACACACACACACACGCGCGCGCGCACACACACACACACACACACACACACACACACACACACACACACACACACACACACACACACACACACACACACACACACACACACACACACACACACACACACACACACACACACACACACACACACACACAGTGTGGCTATCCGGTTTCCCAGTGCCATGAGCGACAATAAGCACTAGAATAGGTCATCACATGCACTGTTTCTCCGTCCACAGCCTCAACTTACCATCCAACCGGCCCACCGCATCATTAATCAATCAACCGGCGAACGAAGACGACCTACGACGAGCGAAACACACACACACACACACAAGTGTGATGAAAGAACCGGATGAAAATAAAACGGAACATCCGCCAGAATCCGTCTCCAGCTTGACTCTGAGTTGTTGTCAACGTGAACAAGTGTGGTTATTATGACGTCCTGATACTAGGCTGCTGCTCTCCATCCCCCTCTGAAGATAATGTGACCACATCGGTCTTCAGACCCTCCGTAGGCGAGATAACCGAGAGGCATGAGGCTGAGAGGTGTGATGCAGGCCCGGGTTGCAATAGCGGAGATGTGAACCGAGCATCACACCGACATCTCTGATCCTTTAAGTCTGCGGGTCCACTCGGACCTTGAGCAGGAACCTCCTGCTTCTGATCCTACCCACACGCCGTGTTATTCTGCCGCCCTATCACCATACACAATCAGATCGATGCATAAACGGATGATGGATGAATGAACGAATCTCGCCTGGGACCGGAGAAGGAGGAGGAGAGTCAACCGTCTAGTGAACTTTGGTGAGCTACTCTGCGCCCGCTGGGTCGCTAGCCCCAGCTAACCGGTCTAAAGGGGTCTGCCCAGCATCCCGTCAGTAGTGTTGGATTCACCATACCGTTTCGAACATGGTCGTGGTCCCCCGGTGGTCTGCGTGTCTAGGGTCCGAGCGGTGGTCTGCGTGTCTAGGGTCCGGGCGTTGGTCTGCGTGTCTAGGGTCCGGGCAATGGTCTGCGTGTCTAGGGTCCGGGCAGTGGTCGTGTCTGCCCTCCTCTCGGAAGCCCTGGGTTTAGCACCACTACGCCAGGACCAGGACCTGCTCTATTCAAATCCACCCCGGGATCAGGCAAAATAAGAGCTCCTATCGGGGGTTCAATCGGGTGCACGCGGTTGGCGGTGGCTCGACCCAGGATCTGTCGCGAGGCTGGTCTCGACCCCAAATCTGTCGCGAAGCTGGTCTCAACCCCAGATCTGTCGCGAAGATGGTCTCGACCCCGGATCTGTCGTTAGGCTGGTCTCGAACCCCGGATCTGTCGCGAAGCTGACTGGTCTCGACCCCGGATCTGTCGCGAGGCTGGCTTTGCTCGCTCGAGCTGTGTGGTGCCGTGGCGCGCGGGGAGGCGGGCGGCGTGCTTACCTTGTACATGAGGAGCGACTTCCTTCCCCTTCGCGGCTCCGTTTGGCGCACGCTCAGTGTGTGCGTGTTTGTGTGTGTGGAAGAATCCCCGGCTCTTTTCGCTTGAATAAAACTGTCACTGGAAGAAGGAGAACGCCGATAATCCGTCTCTAAATAACAGAGCTGAGAAAAGAGTTGTGGCTTCCGGCTGCCCAGACGCCTTTGGGCCAGGGGATTAGGCTACAATTAGCTCAACTCCAGTCTCCGCCAGGCGATTTTCTTAACGCAAAAAAAATCGTGATACTCCCCTTTTTCTCGAAACGAAGCAAAGCAAAGATGATAATAACTTATGTTACTGTCCGCCAAAAGTCAAAGATATCGCTATAAACGGTGCAGAGCATAAGTTGCGGGTTGCAGGGGGTTTGGAGATGCTCTTCAGTAGCCCGGTGTCTGCAGGCGAGTGTCACTCCTCTATGGCTTTAGAGCAGGGAAAAGCGGATTTTAATCATTGTCATTCCGTCTGATGTAATAGTTCCCCCCCGGGCATCTCCAGCTAGTAGGCATCCATTTTCATCTCCAGCCTTTATCAATTAAAACCAGCAACACAACATAACCTCAGTCCATCAAAAAAGTATTTACTTTGGCAATTAAAGACAGTAGTCACCTAACTTGTTGACAAAGTAATCTCAGTAAAACGTGTTTAAAATATCCCCTATTCCCGGCCACTTTTGCATGCGGCGTTTCCTTTCCCCCCTTGTCCCCTGCTCTGCCTTAATGTCCGGGGTTGTTGCTACACCACATTTCCTGTAGGCCATTAAAAGCAAATGACGTCTATCGACATGCATGCTGCAGCCGGAGCAGAAAGCAACCCTCGCAGCCCGCCTGCAGCCAAACGCGCCATTTCCATTGTGGAGCCCGGCTGGATGGAGATGTCTGCCGACAACAAGGCTTCTCCTGCCCAACGCCGAGGAGCCCTGTCGACCGGCGGACAATAAAAGATAAGCTTCCGGACGAATATAGATGTTTTTTTTGCACAAGATACACACAAAAGATGCAGCCTGCAGTGTTGCTTTTATTGCGCAAACTTGCGCGCAAGTGGGTTGTCTGGTGTTACTGGGAAAGGCATAGGTGTACTCCAATAAGAGACTTTAATGGTTTATTGATTTGCATGTTTGTTTATTTTCGTTCATTATGAATTATGTATTCTGCATTGAGCCGGTTAATGTGTGCAGCCTAAAGTCCACAATAGTTCAGCATCGTGCAAACCAGCATCAGTTCCTTGATATTTGGCGCCAACCAGTGTAGGAAATTATTATTGGTGTGTGGATAGCAGAACAATAGTAGACTGATCATGCTGAGGAGCATGCATGGAGGGTTATCTTTGTTTACGCTGTTTTAAAAGTAGACTCACTTCGTCATCCATGTTCAACACTGGTGCAGACGAAGGTGAGAGGAGGCCTGTAGCTTTTCATTATTCACCAGCTCTCATTACTAGACAGGGGCGCTCCGCTAAATCTCTCGCTCGCGGGGAAAACGCTCTGGCCCCCAGCGTGGATTTGTTGTTTCCAGGGGGGCCAATCCGGAGGGGTAACCATTTTTTTTCTCATTAAAGTAACAACCCCGGAGTTAGTTCAATTACATCAAGCATGCAGGGATGTTGTAAATTTAAAGATTTAAATAGCTTACAAAGTGGCCCCAGGCCCCATCAGTTAATTTCCTTAATTTATGGATTTTAGCGGAGTGTCTAATGTGAAGGAGGAGGAACTAGGTCATCTGGCAGATTTGCATTCGGTGTTGACTGTAAGCCCTCCGTTTGGCCTCCTGACCACCAGTTGTATTTTAAGGTAACCGCATGCACACATACACAAATACACACACACAAACACGTTGTGTTGCTCAGACCAACATTAGCCACCAGGACTTTAAGGACAATGCATGGTGTATTGATTTGATTTCCAGTGGAAAATGACGCCTATAGATTACAGATCTGATCGGGGTGTTTGACCCACGTAATAGGATTACCAGTGGTTCATTTCCCACTGCATAAGCCAGAGCGATAAGGTGACTTTCTAATTCCCATTAAAAGGGAAATTCCCTGTGTGGATAAATGCCTTTATCAACGTCTGATAAAATTACGAGTGTAAAATTGATATTTATTTTTTGTTACTCAAATATCACGTTTTTAAAGGGGCAGGCCAGAGTAAATATGCAAACACACAAAAAAATGATTACCACTGCTTTCCAGATGATATGATAATGAGGGAGATACATTAATGCATGACCTGGGAAGATCAATCACTCTGCCCGCAGGTTCTCCAACAGGTGCACTTATTAGCGGAGTGTCACCGCAGCGCGGGGACGGGATGTCCCCCTTCCCAGAGAGTTTAGGGGGCAGGGCGGCACGGTGGTTTGCAGCGCTGCCTCACAGCAAGAGGGTCACGAGTTCGAACCCCTGGGGTAGTGTGTTCTCCCCTCCGTGTTTACGCTGGTCTCCAGTCCACCCAGTGCTCCGCTTTCCTCCCAGACCAAGAGTCCTCCGTGTTGGGTTACTGCTACTACTCGTTCCTGCCGGTGCCCTTGAGCAAGGCACAAGGCAGCAGAGCTGGAGTCAGTCCCCACAGCCTGCATCGGGGCTGCCAAATGCTGCTAGTGATGGTTCAATGCCCTAGTGCTGAATAGTGATGGTTCAATGCTCCTAGTGCTGCTAGTGATGGTTAAAGTCTGCTAGTGATGGTTAAAGGCTCCTAGTGCTGCTAGTGATGGTTAAAGTCTGCTAGTGAGGGTTTAATGCTCGAATAGTGAAGGTTTAATGATCCTAGACGCTAGTGATGGATAAATGCTCCTGGTTAAATGCTCCTATTGCTGAATAGTGAAGGGTAAATGCTGCTAGCAAATGCTCCTAACCATGACTATTCATCACTAGGAGCATTAAACCAGCACTAGGAGCATTCAACCAGCACTAGGAACATTTACCCATCACAAATCGCTGCACCCTTAAAATGTTTTAAAATGGAAAAATGGCTCAACTGTTTTGTAGATAGAAGAGAATAATGAGAAGATAGATTTTCTAAGAAAGAAATTAGTATAAATTTGGCAGCAATAACAAAAACAGAACCTAAATTAGATAGAATGTGAATTCAACAATGACCATTTTGACCTGGAAAAGCGTTCAGCGGTTCTGCCTTGCCGTGCCTCGGTTTGGATGTGACTCTGTACAACTAGGTCAGGGCTCGGGCCCATCGAGACAACCGGCAGTCAACTGCTCTGGGATACAACACGTTAGCGTTCTGCCTATGTGATACAGCACCATCTACTGGTAAACTGCAGAACTGTCGGTACAGAATCAACGGGTCCCGACGCAACATGACTGAACTAGGCCTACTTCCCTCAGTCCTTCGGCAAAACCAGGTGACGTATTTCCGACGATAGTGAGTGATGCTCCACATCCCCAACATTTGACGAAACTCCAATAATATATATATGAATGTTTCTTTTCCTTAGGAGAGTGTCACACTTCCTTGGGGGTTGTCAAACAGGCTGCTTTAAAAACGTGTATTTGTCAGTTTATCCAACATTATAATCTTCCATTCTCACCGTGAGCCTCTTTAAAGACAGGGAAGCAGAGCAGCCCTGTTGCCAGGAAGCCCCTGCAGTACTCCTGCCTCTCAGGTGTGTAGTGGCTGCGCCCCACCTGATCCGCGACAGGACTGTACCAGCGCTACGACACTCTGAGGTAATCACACGCAGCAGTCGCATCCATCCGTACGTACCCGATGCCAGCATCCTCGAGAAACTCTTTTAAGCACTTCCAGTCAGAACAACACCCCCCCCCCCACACGCACACACACACACACTCATGCACAGACACACACACACATGCACACATGCACGCACGCACACACACACACACGCACACACACACACACACACACACACACACACACACACACACACACACACACACACACACAGACAAACACACACACACACACACACACACACACACACAGAAACAGATACACACACACACACACACACACACACACACACAGACAAACACACACGTGCACTCACACACACGCACGTACACACGCAGACGCACGCACGCACGCAGGCACACACCCACCTCCCTCCCTTTGGCAAATGGAAGAAACAGAAAAGTTTAAAAGAACATTCAGAACTTGCTTTTAGTAATCTGCATGCCTTGTGGATCCCGGTTTGCTGTCAATCGCGGGCGTTCTCGGCGCCATTTGACATTCTGCTTGAAGTGGCGCGGTGCGGCTGAGGTGCGCCGGTGACACTTATGTTCATTATTCTCCGAGAGGCGACGCGAGCAGCCACGGTGTTGGGGTATTAATAGAACGACCGGCGTTGTGTCGCAGGCAGCTAACAAGCACTGCTACGCCCTCAAGTGCGTGATGGCGGCAATTAGGTTTTCGGAAAATGCCGAGCTCAAAGGCACGCGGGGTGTATACTAGATGCTAGATGTTGTTGCTGTTATAGAAAATGAAGTGGGTAGTTTAATGAAGGCCTCGGTCATCATCTGCCGTGACCAGCGCTCTGTTCCGCGGCTGATGTAGGCCTGCTCTGTGATCGGATCAAAGCTTGTGTATGAGGCTGAGTGAGAAATCCCTTATACTAAATAGTATATAAAATACTGTATTTGTGTATCTTAGGGTTTTCTACCATCGTGTGGCCTGAGACTCTAATAACAGGCAGGATGCAGGCTATAAAGGGATAATGACCAATGAAAAAATAAGTTTAAGATGGACTTCCTGCTTCACGCCGTGGCAGAGATTGAGTGCAGCAGGAAGGCCTCCGTTAGCCTCAGGCTAATGGAGCCCTTTCACCGAATGGTTACCAATTGTTACCACCACCATGACCGGCAACGCCGCCACCACCTCCACCACCTCCGACTCCACCACCACCTCCACCACCACCACCACCTCCACCTCCACCACTTCGACCTCCACCACCACCACCACCACCTCCACCTCCACCACCACCACCACCTCCACCTCCACCACTTCGACCTCCACCACCACCACCACCACCTCCACCTCCACCACCACCTCCACCTCGACCAACACCACCTCGACCTCCACCACCCACCACCTCCATCTACAACACCATCACCACCACCGGCACTACCATATCCACCACCAACACCATCACCGCCAACACCGGTACCACCAAAACCTCCACCCCCACCACCATCCCCATCCCCACCACCACCACCACCACCACCACCACCGTCACCAACACTGCCACCACCACCACCCCACCACCATCACCACCCCCTCCACCTATAACCACCATCACCTCCACCACTACCAACACCATCACAACCAGCACCTCTAGCCACCACCTTCAACACAACCATCACCACCACCAACACCTCCACCCACCACTACCAACTCCACCCACCACCACCACCACACCACCACTATCAATGCCACCATCACCACCATCAACACCACGGCACCTCCACCCACCAACACCAACCATCACCTCCACCCCCATCACCCCCACCACCTCCACCACCACCCCTACCACCCCCTTCACCAACACTTCATTTCTGTGTTGATTCTACTCCAAACTGTTCAAACCGACCGCGGATGCTTGGGCCATTTTGATAAAACCCCAAAAAATAAAAGCTGCCTCTAATCGACGTCGACGTTCCCGCTCCCCCTTCCTCCCGCCGCCGCTCTTCAAGGAGACCGTGCCGTCACAGAGCAGCGGGCGCCGCTGTCCAAACAGCTAAGTGACAGACCTCTCTTCCTCAGTGATCCCCGCGCTGAAATTCTTTCATAATCCTCTGCAATCCGTTTTCGGCCCTGCCGGCCCTGAAGTCTGGGGCGCGACGACTTCAAACATGGCTGCTTTTGTACGTGTGTGAACCGAGGAGCGGGGGGGCAAACGGCTCCGCGGCCCCGCTACCGCCGCCGCCGCCGCCTCCGCCGCCGCCGCCACCGCCGCCGCCACTATTTGGTTAGCAATGACAATGCGAGCAGCGAGATGTCTCCAATCACATCTGCTATGCATCACATATCATCCCCCTCGCTAGCGCCCGCCCGGGGGCCCCGCGGTGGCACCGGAGAGCGGCCTCATTAGAATGCATGTGTCACGGAGGCGTCAGCCGCGGACGGCCCCGGGGCCCCGCCGCGACTTATGCTTTTATATTCGCCGTCGTTCATCACAGCGCTGTCATCGCGGCCGCCCGTCACTCTCCGGGGTGGGCTAGCGGACGGACGGGGGGGCATGGGGGTGATGGGACAGCTTATCTGATCAGACCCCCGTGTTTGGAACACGGCCCCCCTCCTGGTGCTCAGAACCTAACCCAACAACTTGGGGGGAGGCAGACTGGTTATGGTGGGAGAGTGGGATTAGAGAGAGAGTGTGTGTGTGTGTGTGTGTGTGTGAGAGTGTGTGTCTGTGTGTGTGTATGTGTGTGTGTGTGAGTGTGAGTGTGAGTGTGAGTGTGAGTGTGTGTGTGTGTGTGTGTGTGTGTGTGTGTGTGTGTGTGTGTGTGGCTCTGTGTGTGTGTGTGTGTGTGTTTATGCGTGCTTATATGTGTCTTGGTGTGAGCGCATGTCTGTCTCTTTGTATGTGTGTGTGTTTCTCCCTCTCTTTGTAAGTGCGTGTGTGTGTGTGTCTTTGCATGTATGTGTGCCCTTTTTGTATGTGTGTGTCTCTCTTTGTAAGTGTGTGTGTTGTGTAAGTGTGTGTGTGCAGGGAGAGGGACGGGCCCCTTGACAGGCCCCGGGCTCACGGGTTTGATGTGTTGTCCTCAGTAGGGCCGCCACTGTGTGTGTCACCACCCAGCCCTCTGCTGCTGCCGATACTGTGGCAGACCAGAGCCCAAGGGCGGGGGGGGGGGGGGGGGCAGGGTGTCACTGCAGGCTGGGAGAGGAGAGAGGGAGAGAGAGGGGGAGAGGGAGGGAGGGGTCACTGCATGTCTATACCGGCGATGGGAGAGGGATAGGGAGAGAAAGAAAGAAAGAAAAGTGATGGGAGTGGTTTCTGTGTGTTTCTGTGTTTCTGTGTGTGCGTTTATGTGCATGTTTGTATGTGTGAATGCATGTGTGTGCATGTGTGTGTGTATGTGTGTGTGTGTGTGTGTGTGGTGTGTGTGTGTGTGCACGTGCATGCGTGAGCGTGTGTGCGTGTGTGTGTCGGGGCGGAGGGGGTGGGAGCGAGTGTGGCCACCCCCCCAGGCTATAAGACAGTGTTGTGTGCAGCAGACACCCCGATATGGACGCAGGCTGCTGGCTGATGACATTTTATGGTCCCAACATGCAATCCCACCAACTTTAGTTGGTGGAAAGCCAGCCCTCTCGCACTGAAGGGTGGTGCTCTCGTTTCATGGGAACAAAGACCGTCACGTCGCTCCCTGGCATCATACGCTATCAGTTTCTAAACTAGCCCCGAGCTCATTAGGAAAAGAGTGTAGGACTACTTACTGCAATGATCTCTGGACTCATGACGCAATCATTTGGATGCATTCGCATTTACACCTTGTAAACGGTACGAAATAACATTCCATTTAAAGGGAGTCAGCATTTCATGTCCGTTCTCGTTACTGTAATCTTACCTTAAAAATATCTGGTGAGTCGAGATGTAAATCTTATGGTGATTGGTACCCAAGAATGACTTTGAGATACTGTTTAAACATTTCTCCCGACAGGCTCTCCTTCATTATTCTACGGAATAAAAGTTCAACATTATAAAACAATAGATTCAGCAAAGTCGACCCTCAAGGCTGCGACATTAAAGGCCTTCATTAAATTAACATACAAGTGGAAGATGCTCTTTCTGCAGCGTTGGCATCCCAGGTCACATGTGACTGCTCCCTTTATCGGTTCTGAAGGTCTTGATTGAAGGTTTGAATTCGGTTTGTATCCCTACCTCTGGGAGCCAGAGGGAAAATAGGATATTCTCCATTGACCCCGATTCTGTTTTAAAATGGGTTATATTGTTTAACGTTCGTCAAAGGCAATTGTGTTCAAACTCCCAACCCCAATCGTGTATAACGAGAACAGCTCTGTCTCTCTAACACTCCATCTCTGTCAAATCTTTATGCAACCACTGACCTTGTCGGATTCGTTTTGAATATATCCTTATAAAAGCGTGTTTTTTAAATGTTAGCGTTTTTTCCAAATGATGTACTTAAAATAGCCTATTATCTTGTTTTAGTTTGAAATGAACTCCCAATGCTCTCCGTATCTTTTGGGTTTATTATTTATTATAACGCTAACCCTGAAACTAACCACAACCCAACCACAGCCCAAACCCCTCAAACTAACAAGACCAACACTAACACTAACACTAACCCTAGCCTTTAAACTAATACTGACACTAACCAACCACAGACACTAACCCCAACCCAACCCCCTCACACTAACTTTAACACTAACCCTAACCATAACCCAAACCACTCAAACTAGCACTAACACTAACCGCAACCAAACCCCCTCTCACCTACACTATCACTAACACTAACACTGACTCGCCCTCCATCGCCCCTTAGTGCGGCCAGAGCTCTCCCTCTGCCCTCCCTCTCCGACCTCCGCTCCCTCCCCGACCTCCGCGGTGGGAGCGGGGGGGGGCCCGGTGCACCTGCCCCCCACCGGGCCCCGGCGGCCCCCAGGACATCAGGACCTATCTCCCCAGCCTTGATTAGCTCCTTAGGAGGGCACTGCCTCAAAAGCAATCCACCTCCTCCTCCAGGTGTTAATTGAGTCCTGAGACGGGGGCCGATCCATCCTGGCGGGGGCCGGGCCGTGCCCGGGGCCCCGGGGCCCGCCCAGCGGACGGCTAATAGCACGGCGGCCGGCAGCCTGTCACTATAACGGATCGGGTGCCGGAGTTTCGCTGCCTTGTTTTGTGCACTTCTCTCCTGTTCCATTTCCGCCCGCCCCACCGGGAGGGCCGGTGCCATGGGGGGGCCGTCGGACAGGTGTCTCCTCCTCCGACGCCTCAGTCACCTCCGTCTCTCCCCCGGCCTGACGGAGGGGAGACAGAGGGGAGGCTGATGGGAGATAACGGGTGAATTAGTATTGCTTCACCCTGGAGTGAGAGGTGGTGTGTGGGTGACAGGGGGGAGTGTTTGGGGGTTCACCCTGGAGTGAGAGGTGGTGTGTGGGTGACAGGGGGGAGTGTTTGGGGGTTCATCCTGGAGTGAGAGGTGGTCTGTGGGTGACGGGGGGAGTGTTTGGGGTTTCGGAATGTTTTTTTTTGAGAGAGCAGGACCCCCGAAGAACGACTAGGAGGAAGTCGAGATGCGTTAAAAGATGCTTTTTAAGACATAAATATATGAATAAACACTTTAGGTATAATTGTTGTGTGTGAAGCACAAAGTGGGATACTGTTGTGTCGCATGATTGTGAAGCTAGAGGTGATTGTTGTCTGTTGTCCCCTAGTCTGTGGAGAGATTAGAACAGTAAAACAGAGCAGATGAGACACTTCCACAAGTGATGTTATACTTTCAGAAGGAACGAAAACAAGGAATACAGTTTAGCATGCAGTGACTCTAAATGCCTCTTCATCCTTAGGATTTAACAGGCTATTGTTTCCCCCTCTTTACTTTAAGATTACATTTCCTTTCTTTTTGCATGCCTCCCTAAAACAGCACAGATGTCCGGGATGTGCTTTTACATAAAATATACATCAGCAACATGTCGACTTTACGCCGAAACCGAGATCCCACTGACATTAAGAGACAAACCGGAGCACCATTCCATCACCTAAATGTCTCCATTCCCAGTAGCTCTGCCGACCCTGTGTGTGTGTGTGTGTGTGTGTGTGTGTGTGTGTGTGTGTGTGTGTAGCCTCAAGGTTAGGAACCTCCCTTTGCCCACCAGCCTGCGTGACTAGCTTAATTATAGATCCAGTGTTTATTGATTCAAGATCATTAAAACTCTTGCATAATGTATGTCAATGCCAGTGGAAGGCATATAGTTGTGGCTCTTTGCACAGCGTGGATGTTTTTTAATGTCAATACACAGCCATGACAGCTGGTGGCCCTACTTTGGTTAATAAAGTGTGAATTTAGGCAATACAGTGTGCCATATGGACACAACTGTTGGGGGGGTTTAATTCTTCCAAACCAACGCTTCACGTCGAGCAGGCTTGTAACACTGATGCGGTGCTGCCATCGTGTGGTCATGTTGGGAGCTGTTGCTGGATAACGTTATCAGGATTGGACTCACCCGTGACAAGGTTCCCAAATTACTCATCACATTTAGCTGGCAGTGGCAGTAAATACCCAGGGGAAAAAATACTATAGTTTACTACAGCATTTACTACAGTACACTATATATTACTATAGTATACTATAATATACTACAATATAGTGTGGGATTTACTATAGTAATTTTCCAGACATTGTAGTGTACTATGGTAAATACTAAAGTAAGTTAGTACACAGTAGTATACTATAGATTACTATACTATACTACAATATAGTGTGGGATTTACTATAGTAATTTTACAGACATTGTAGTGTACTATGGTAAATACTATAGTAAGTTACTACACAGTGTAGTATACTATAGATTACTATACTATACTACAATATAGTGTGGGATTTACTATAGTAATTTTCCAGACATTGTAGTGTACTATGGTAAATACTATAGTAAGTTACTACAAAGTGTAGTATACTATAGATTACTATACTATACTATACTACAATATAGTGTGGGATTTACTATAGTAATTTTCCAGACATTGTAGTGTACTATGGTAAATACTATAGTAAGTCAATACAAAGTGTAGTACAGTATAGATTACTATAGTTAACTATAATATACTTTTTTTTATATATATATTTTCATTATTCTGTAATTTGTCCTAAAATGAATATGTGAAACATACGCCAAATATTTGTATTATGTGGAGATTTTATTGTATTAAGAAATACTATAGTTTACTACAGCATTTACTACAGTATAAGCCTACTATATATTACTATAGTATACTATAATATACTACAATATAGTGTGGGATTTACTATAGTAATTTTCCAGACATTGTAGTGTACTATGGTAAATACTATAGTAAGTTACTACACAGTGTAGTATACTATTAGTATACTATAATATACTACAATATAGTGTGGGATTTACTGTCATGGTCTGACGTGTTTCCCTGCGTTTCCCTCCTGTGTTGATTACTGTTCCCTCCCCTAATGTTTCTCAGCTGTTCCTCGTTGTGTTTGTTACTTAAGCCCTTGTCTTTCCTTTGTTCCTTGTGCTATCATTGTGGTTGTTCGTCCTGCGTGTTCCCTGTTCCCTGTTGTCACCTGAGTTCCCTGGTTCCTTGCCTTAGCCTTTAGGCATAAATAAAGTGCTGTTCTCCCTAAACCGTCTGCGTCTGGGTCCTACCTGCCTGCCTGCACCCTCAACCCACAATTCTTCTCTATTACTCACAACATAGGTTTAAAAACTATTAATTGATCCCATTTCAGAACACTGCTATCTGTAACTAATTTAAACATATTTTCTACTGGGAGGAAATGCCCAAAACAGAATAAAGTACAGAAAAAAAATCGGTAGTAATGATTATGCTGCCGCATTGTGCTGTGAATTTTAATAATGATAAAAAAATATATACATATATTCTTTTTTTTCAAGTGTGCCAATGATTATGCTGCCCCGTGCCAGTGTTGGCACGCGTGCCTAGGGTTGCCGACTCCTGCACTAGACTAATGATTCTCCCCAGATGGACAAGGTCGTTGATCTGAAAGCTCCTTGGTTACCTGGCTGTTTAATCGCTGCTGGCTCACCGTCTGCGCCCACTACCCGTTCCCTTCAGAGTGTGGCTTTTATAATGCGCTAAATGGACGGCTTCTGTTTCCTGCACAGCTCCGACCTCCCGTTAAACACAACACATTTGTTGTGGATGCCACCTTTAGTCTTAACCAAGGTTGTGAAGCCACAGGACACTCCATTAGAGCAGCGATGGGTTTGAAACACACCGGTGGAAGCACACACATCTCGGATGATTGAATTACATGCGACCATGACACGAACACGAGTCTATTTATGTGCACGCCTGTGATGTTTCATTTGATCTGAGGTAAGAGGGGAATGTGCCAGACTCATGCTTTCTTTCATTTAATATTTGCTTTGTTTTGGAACAATTTTGTTATTGACTTGGAAAATAACTCATCAATAAAATTCATAAATTGGGTTGATTCGGCTGGCTTCTGAAAACGTATATGTCTTGTAATCCTCGTATTTTTGATAGATGAGAAATTCATTCATTTAAGATTGCAAAATTATCTCTTTCAGGTTTCTTACTAGACCACAACTAAACTAAGGTGGAGGGATGTGATAGAGGCCTTTACTACTTTACTCTTTACCAATGTACTTCAATACATTACCTGTTTTAATGAACAAAGTGTCCCTGTATCCTTCTGTTGTACTTTCCTTGCTTATTTTCTGTGTTATTTCATCTTATCTTGTTATTTTTTATCTCTTATCTTATATGACCCTTTTGTGATCTTTCCAAATCGTAAAATGCAGTGAATTCAAATCAAAATGAGTTCAGATCCCATCACACCCAGGTTCCCACAGCTCTGGTTATGAAACAACAACACACCAAATTGGAATGCAGATGCAAATTCTGGCAACACAATTAATCTCTTTAATGAACAATTCCAGAAGCATGTCTCGGCGCCTCTCTTGGCGTACGCTCTGATAATGAACGGAGACTATGGACTGAATGCTAAAGACATTTTTATTAGTAGACACTCATGAGAAAGAAAACAACCACCTGAAGAAAGTCTTCCTGAAATACACCCTTTGATTGGCAGTGTAAAATAAGGCAAAGTGTTTCAGATCGTTTTTCTTTTATACATTTCATACACCAACGATAAAACAGTTATACATTCGTTACTGCAAATATTTTTTGATATATCTCTTGTTTTGTCCGTAGTCCCAATAGAACATAAAAAATAAACTTTGATGAGCATGGGTATTGGGGACTGGTAGAGCTTAGCTTATAGATAACACTCATAATTATGCTATATATTTTTGGCAGAAGTTTGGCTACATCTACTTAGATTATATGGATCACCACCTGTACGAGAAATAGGTTTGGGAACCGCAAAAGCCAACACACTACAGTCACATGATTTCATACAATTGTCACATACCATTTAAATCATCAGTCACTTTTAGGTGGAAAAAAGATCAGCATTTATATCGATTTTACCGCATAGCGATTCCTATCATGTCACTGAGACCAGTACATGTTGACAATTTGAGCTCAAGTTATATGAGTCCACGGAGTAGAATAACAAATGTTTCTTTATCATAAGAGCTGAGCAATAATTGTAGCCTTGTGCTAGCTTGTTTCGTACACTGATTCGTACTCTTAGTGTTCAGTCCATTGTGTTACAATAAGTCACGGATGGACTTTTCCAAATGTGTTGAGAAAAATTGGGAGAATACATTTCAATCGGCACCGTATCACTTCACTGCAACCATCACGTTTGATTCAGAGTATTTGAAATGATGTATAATAATAATAACATTTATAATAGTCATATTATCAAAGTCAACACACTCCTTCAAATATTGATGGTGCTTTATGTTCCTCAATCTCTAGACATAATCTAGCATTGTCCACTGCTAAACTTTAAATCTTGAAACATTTAGTTTTGGATATAAACAGATTAAGAGAGAAAATGGTTATTTAGCTGAGGGTGGACAAGTGGTCTTTAAAAACATTGTATCATCAAATGCTTTCAAACAGAAGTGAGGCTGCAGTGAACCAGTTACTAATACTGTAACTCCATATGTGATCAAAAATCAAAAATGGTGCAGGTTTAGCGATCTCTTATATTGATTTTTGCGACCGATCTGTTCCCTTGTCTTGTCTCAATTCTTTGCAGTCGTACAAAATATTTTGTAACAGATATAATTGGAATAATCATGATATATTAAATTTGAGCTGAGCTGAATTTGACTAACTAGTAGCACTTAAAGATAACTAGCCTCCATCAAATATCAATTTGTGCCTCATATATATTTAAAATGTACTTTAACATACAAAAAACAAGAACCCAAACATTTCTTAGTTTCTCTAAACACAGTCAGTAACAAGTAAGCGTTTTCCCCCTTCAAATATTAACCTATCCCGTTATTCATTTGATACAGGAAACACTGCCTCGCAAATACTGTATGCTTAAAAAAGGATCAAAATAATAGTAATAAAATATATTAAAAGGGTTGTTTCCAGCTAATTGAGGGGCCCCAGTTTAAAAAATATATCAATGAATAGTTACATTTGTGACCATTTTGTTTTTACATTTGTTTAGTGATTTTGATCCTTAGATCATCAGATCATAACAGTTTTCTTTAGCTTAATATGATATCTTTATGTTTCTATATATATATATATATTTCTGAATCAAGGAGAATTGAGAAAGAGGCTTGATAGGTTCATGTGGGCGGGATCAGAGGCCCCCCAAGTGAGACGTGGCTCAGGGCCCCCACAACGTCAGGAACGGCCCTGGTAATATGTTCATTAAAATAAAATGTATAATTATAATTACAACAATAACCCTAACCCAAAATATAGATAGTCACTATGATAATTATAATTCACTATAGTTAATGCTTTGTTTTAATTCGGTCTTGGCTTTGTAACATTGATGAAAACACAAGTGACTTCTGGTCTAAGACCAAAGCACCAAACCTGTACAAATATATGTGACACTGGTATGGGTAGTGTTCAGTACAACGTAGAAAGCGTGTTGAATGTGGTAGCTCCAATAGAAAGTAGGTGAGTGTGTTATAATAAACGGCATAGCAGCAGGCTACATACAGATATACGGCCACACACTTCCAAACACTACCTCTCACATCATCACCTCATCACTTTGCCCTTAATGCAATAGGTGCTTTGGTGCCTCCCACACACACACACACACTTTGCCCTTAATGCAATAGGTGCTTTGGTGCCTCCCACACACACACACACACACACACACACACACACACACACACACACACACACACACACACATACACACACAGACACACACACACACACACACAGACACACGTACACACATACACAGGATGAGTGGCGTACTAGGCTCTTACTATATGATTTTACGTGTGTGTGTGTTTGTGTATGGTGTGCGTTATTGTTTTTATATGTGGTGTGTATGTGTGGTGTTTGTGTGTTTTGTGTGTGTGTGTGTGTATATGTGTGTGTACATGTGTGTGTGTCCGTGTAAGTGTGTGTTTGTGCGCTCTATTGTGTGCGAAGTGCATCACAGTAACAGTGTGAGTATTATACCCTTGTGTACCAGTGCTGTGTTGTCAACACTAGGTTGCCATGGGAACAAGTCAGCGACCAGTGTAGGTTACCTGGCCAGGTGCAGCTCAGCTGTACAGGGGCTATTGTCCTTCGAGAACACTCACCACACAGGACACTAAACACACAGGTTTGATTCCTAAACACCAGGAAATATGCATTTTATAAACAACAATCAGATTCAAATCTCTAGGGCCCGATGTCTTTATTTGTGTCCACTCACAATCATTTTTCACCAGCGATCGTTTGAAATTGTAGCTTTAAGTTTTTCCCACCCGTAGACGCTGTTTGGGAATCAAACCCTGGAGGCTGTGGTAAATAGTTAGTGACAGGACCGATGGAAAATGAGGTTTCACAAAGAAGCACAGAATATAGAATCCCAATGTAGAAATACATATAAAAATAGATATAGTCATCTGAATGCCCATTGTACATCTTTAAACATTAGAAGAAGAAGGAGAAGAAGATGAGGAAGAGGAAGAGAGAGGAGCCAGAAAAGGGCTCTGAAATGCTGCAGAGTATTATTTGTTGCGTGAATACACAAGGTGAGGTGGAGGTTACGATGGCTGTTACCAGGGAAATGTGTGCCTTGGGTTATGGGGTACTCTTGAACGAGAGCAGTGAGCAATACATCACGCCAGAGGGGTACACCCTTACAGTGCTTGTCTGGAAGGGGAATATTCTGCTGTTCATAAGCACACGTCACGGTGAGTTCAGGCCCGATGGTCAACTTAAAGGTTCAGAGGGATGTCAGAATAAGTTGCAATAGGTATACCTTGTAAACGGCAACTCTCTGAAGTAGTCGAGGTGGCCTTATAAATTGCAAGCCAAATCACTTTTTATTCTTGCTACAGTAAATTGTACGCTTGGGTGATGGAGCTAGCCTTGCTCAGGGTATTGTGATATTGATTTATTTTCTCTTTAGGTTTTTATAAATCATAGTGGGTTCTTCTGTCTGAAATGATAATACCGGTTGAAGGTGATTGAAGACAATTGTCTAACGACTACATATTTGTGCCTCAGATTGTTTGTCATCATTCTTTCAACCGTTTTGACATGACCTCCATTTTAACAGCTTTCATTCAGAAACAGCGGCCTTCCTCTCAAACCCGATTTAGTGAGTGAATCACTAGAACACGGCCGCAGAATAATTTTTCTTGCACAGTGAGATGATATTTACTTACTGGCAATCACTCCGTTTGTATCCCTGTTTATGAAACACAAATACAAGTCAAAAGAGGGCTTAACCTCAGGCTTAAAAAAATAACTGACAGGCGAAGGTCACATAATCGGTGGCTTTCCATGTGATTAAACGACGGGTCTGGTGTAACGACGCCTCACAGAGCAGCAGCAGCAGCAGCAGGAAAGCTTGAAGCAGAAACACAGAAACCTTCAGAAGGTTCGTCGTTCTCAGACTGCAGCCAATTCACAAACAGCTTTTTTAATCGCAATGTTTCCGATGATATGTAAACCGGATACGGCATCCCGTAATAATCTCTGGTCGTGATACAAGATGAAAGATGAATACTAGGTGAACACTAGAGGCAGCGTTTACTCTTGCTTGATTTAGACGAGCCTTAATGCGCTGAGTTTGTTTTGGTTTGCGTGCGGGGGTCGAGTAGGACGTCGGCGTTCTGCTGATGTATCGGTTTTCGGGGTACAATGGTAACACAATGCAGTGGAATGTAACTTTGACCGGAGGAGGAAAAGTC
Source organism: Gadus morhua (assembly GCF_902167405.1). Classification (NCBI taxonomy): domain Eukaryota; kingdom Metazoa; phylum Chordata; class Actinopteri; order Gadiformes; family Gadidae; genus Gadus; species Gadus morhua. The sequence goes on along the minus strand of NC_044061.1, from coordinate 24,506,427 downwards.
TTTCGCCGCCGCGGAGGAGGAGGAGGAGGAGGGGGAGGAACCTCAGTACAAATCGCTGAAGGGCTTGGAGTAGTTGAACATCAAGTAGTCCATGTAGTAGAAATCATAGAGTCGCTGCCTCTCCCACGCGCTCACCTGGGAGAAGTACTTGAGCGTGAGTTCCCTGGTGGTCCTCTGGGCCCCCGGGTTCCTGTCCTTCAGCGTGGGCATGGTCAGGTTGCTGGGGGCCCCCGTCTGCCGCAGCAGGAAGTTGGACTCCTCCTCCATGTTCTCAAACTTCCCAATGAAGTCGTAGTCCAGCAGGCAGGGGTTGCAGAGCTGGTTGGCCGGCTCCCAGTGGATGTCCATGCCGACCGGCCGGTGGACATCCAGCAGGTACTGGACGAACTCGGGGAAGGTGACGCCGTCGCCCGTGCTCAGGGCCTCCTTGGAGGCGTTGGCGCGGTACTTGGCGATGATGGGCTTCCCGAACAGCGAGTGGTAGTAGGTGTTGGGGCTCTCCAGCTTGTCCCGGTAGGCGGACACCAGCCTCTCCAGCGGCTCGCGGACGAAGGCCACCTTGGTGTAGCTCTTGAGCCGCTGCAGGATGTCCGGCCGGCTGTAGCTGACCAGCGTGTTCAGGTGGTTGCCGTAGTGAACGGCGTCGTGCTTCAGGCTCTGCGTGTCCGCCGCCTTGCCCGCCAGCACGATCAGGATCCTCTTCCAGTTGGAGCAGCCCGCCTTGGGCACCTCGCAGTACAGCAGCTTGTACTTGTTCTCCACGTAGATGTGCGACACGTCGTTGGGCGTGACCGTCCGAGAGATGCTGCTCTTGTACTTGGCGCAGATCTCCTTCATCAGCTTCTGACGGGCGTGCTGGATGCGGGAGGAGCGGACGAGGAGCTCCGGGGTCAGAGAGGAGGAGAGGGAGGAGGAGGAGGAGGAAGAGGAGGAGGAAGAGGAGGAGGAAGTGGAGGAGGAGGTGGACAGGTTGTTGGAGTGCTGCATCGCCGGGCTGGTCTTCAGCAGCTTGCGGTGCCTCCGGTTGACGTGCACGGCGCTGGCGTCCTGCTCCTGGAAGCTGGGGACGGCCGAGTGTCGGCTCCTCTCAAAGTCGGGGAACTGCATGGGGGGGATGGGGCTGGAGAGCAGGTCCACGGCGGAGGGGGGGCGGTGCTGCTCCGTGCCCCCAGGCTTGGTGCTCTCTCCGTCCTGGGTGCAGAGAGTCTGAAGAGCATAAGAGACAGAGGCAGAGTTAGAGACAGAGAGCGAGTTAGAGACAGAGCTAGGAGGGATAGCTAAAGGAGACAGACAGACTCTCAGACGCACAGGGCGTTTTTAGTTGTTAATAAAATAATTGTTTAAACATTATTATAAAATAATAATACAGACAAAAGGATATAATAAAAAGTATAAAAATATAAAGTATTGAACATTCCGATAATGAATATCGGAATGTTTTTTCAATTACTGCATATTTGTTCTTCAAAGTGTTTATGGGAATAAGAGTTTAGTCTTTTAAAATGTTTTTTATCAGTGTGTCGCATGCATGTGGATGTGTTCTTTCTAAATTAATGCATATTGGTGTCTACTTCGACTTTTCCCTCTTTAGCTTTAATACCAAAACGCGCCACGTGGTGGTGCTGTTCCATCGCTGCTAATTCATTTGAAGACGGATCCAAATGTCAAGCACTCCCCAATGACTCTCGTGACCTAGCAATAAAGTGGGCTGTAATGTCATAAAAACGTCCTATAAACACCTAATGGAAATATGAATTAGAATCATCTCCTGCTTGGTTGGCATCAGCTGATACCCACGGCCATCCTACCACCCAGGCTTTTTTTATTTTTAATTTCAATTAAACGCTATAAAGCCCTCATAAAGCCAATGGACTGATTGTCAAATTAACATTTTACAACAGACAAGGTTCCAAGATCACCATGAATCTCAGCTAATCCCCTCGCCGCCTTAAACTGCCGACTCCCTCACCTTTAGCAAATTGTCCGGAAGGGAGACAGCGTTGCCTCCCCTTTGCTGTTCCTCCCCCATTACACGCGTGGGGAGCGAGTGAAGGCTAAAGCCACACAGCCTCGGGCGCTCAACTGACCGCAGCCTTACCTTCAGCACAGGCCTTGTTTGTTCCCAGGCAGTGCGGGAGACCAGCGAGGAGAGACCTCCATAGAGGTGAACGCAGGGTGCGTAACGTGTACCTAACTGTCCCCCGGCGTGGTCGATGTTAGACGACAACAGCCGAAATTAGCCAACATTAGCGGATATTAGCCGATATTAGCCGATATTAGCTGACTTTAGCCGTTGTTAACCGACGCTAGCCTCGTTAGCAGTATATTCTATGCTAACCGTGGACTGATTCACTGTAGGTGTCCTGGGATCTGTCTTATATACTAGAGAGCAGGGGTCTGTCTGCTGACAGAGGTCCAACCCCCCCATGAAAAGATCCTATCAAACACCTAGTTTCCGATGAATAAGACCCCCCCCCCCACAACCTCAACCTGTGTTGAGGTGGTGGCTTGTGATTGGCTGTGTTCGCCAGGTGGAGTCGACACGTACCTCTCTGGATTGGCGCTGAGTCGCTCCCAGCTTCACCCCTAGAGAGAGAGAGAGAGAGAGAGAGGGAGAGGGAGAGGGAGAGAGAGAGAGAGAGAGAGAGAGGGAGAGGGAGAGGGAGAGGGAGAGGGAGAGAGAGAGAGAGAGGGAGAGGGAGAGGGAGAGGGAGAGAGGGAGAGGGAGAGGGAGAGAGAGAGAGAGAGAGAGAGAGAGAGAGAGAGAGAGAGAGAGAGAGAGGGGGAGAGAGAGAGAGGTAAAGAAAGAGAGGGGGAGAGAGAGAGAAATAGTTAAATAACTGTCACGTAGCATGTCAGCCCTGTCGTCTGTTTATTGACCGTGCGTGGGGGGGAAACAGGTGGTGGCTGCTTGTGTGCATGTGCGTGTGTGTGTGTGCGCTTGTGTGTGTGTGTTTGTCTGTGGAATGAGCTGCCATGTGAATGGCTGAACGGCCGGTGACTGACACTCCCAATACCACAAACACAAAGAGGGTCAAGTGAACGAAAAGCGGTTTAGAAGTTTAGTTTGGACCAAATTAGTAAAAAAATAAATCGAAAAAGCAAAAGCGACCCACTAACACAAATGATGAAAGACTGCGAGCGATCCACAGATAACCAGAGGCGGACTACAGAGGAAGGAACGCGGCGCCCGCGGCAGGTGCTCGGCTGCATGTGGGACCCCGGGGCCAGGCAGTGTTGGCTGGGCTGTCTCAGGCAGGATGAAGGACTCCCTGGGGCCCTACACCCATCCCAGCCCCAGCCCCCCGGCCCTAAGCTGCACAGCCCCGGTGCTGATGAAGGGAGGGGACGGGGCCCACCGGTCTGAGGGCCCCGTCCCTTCCAGGCTGAGGATGGACAAGATCTGTACCTGAGGAAGGGTGTGTGTTTGTGTGTGTGTCCATGAGTGTGCACATGTGTGTGTGTATGTGTGTATGTGCATGTGCGTGTGTATGTGTGTGCACATGTGTGTGTGTGTGTGTGTGTGTGTGTGTGTGTATGTGCATGTGCGTGTGTATGTGTGCACACATGTGCATGAGTGCATGTGCGTGTCAGTATGTGCGCATGTGTGTGTGTGTGTGTGTGTGTTCATGCATGTGTGCGTGCGTTTGCAATTGTGCATGCGTGTGTGTGTACTTTGCTCAGGCTACAGCCTGCCCCGCGCTGGGAGAGAGCCAGCCTTCTCCGTTGGTTTTTCTACTTGTGCAAATTGTTCCTGAGGATGGCGGGAGGCAGATGGTCGGCAGACACGCGATGACATTTTCTAATCTTGTCCCAGTGCCCAAGTGCTGTTTGACCTCCTGACCCGCGCGAGAGCGGGTGTGCGGTGCTCGCTTTCCGATGTCATCTTGCATTGTGGTGGAATGGAAAATGCATGAATATTCATGGCATCACACGTGGACGGCGCTTTGGTAAGCCCAGGCCCAACAATAGTGGCGGCGCTGGTATTTGGAGACCAGCCCATCGGAGCACGGTTTCCTCCTCAAGACACACGGTCAGCCATTGATCCTGAAAACCCCATTAGGGCGGTAATTGAAAACTCCAAAGGTCTAATTGGTTCCTGCTAGCAGGTGTTTGTGTTAGCCTGTTGCTGGAGGGGGAGAGGGGGGAGGAGGGGGGGGGGGGGGGGGGGGGGGGGGGGGGGAGAGGGGGAGGAGGGAGGGGAGAGGAGGCGGGGGGGGGAAGAGGGAGGGGGAGGATGGGGTGAGGAGGTGGCGGAGTGGGGGAGGAGGGGAGGGAGGAGGGGAGGAGGAAAGGGAGGAGGGGAGGAGGAGGAGGAGGGGGAGAGCAGGAGGAGGGAGGAGGAGGAGGAGGAGAGGGGGGGAGGAGGGGGAGGAATGTCACGCCTGTGTTTCTCTGTCTGTCAGCATCACATCACGCTGCTTCCTAACGGGCGATTTTATCTCTCGGCTGTGGTCTTTTTATTAATGCTCGACTCTTTGCTTTGTGGGTTGGTTCAGGAATGATTTGTTGTTAATGACATAAAATGTCAAAGAGGGTTCAGGATTTGGGATGAGCATTCTGGTCACGAGAAGGCACTATTTTTTAAATGATTCTGTTTGAATAAATTGTGCTGCGGAATGCATAACTGAAACAAGTTACGTAACATTGCAAACTCAGTAAACACCATTTATCTCTCTGCAAGGTTGTTTGGCTTGAGGCCAATAATTATCATTATTTCATTGCAATTTCACACTCAGCCAATTCCACTTAAAATAACTGTTGTATTGATTTGCATTACGGCAGTTTTAAAAAAGGATAAATTGTAAAGGCTTACATCCATCTGCTCTATGATATATTTGGTGCAATTGTCAACATCAATACCGTACGCAGAAACTATAGCTTTTTATGTAAGGTATGTGCGTGAAGTCAAAAATGGAAAATACTCCCTTCGATTCTACACGCACTTTGAGTTTCTAAGTGTGCAGCTCTGTTTAAACATCAGCACCCAAAACACAGAATAAAATAGTAGCAAAATGGAAGCAATCTTTTTGGCCCAAAAAACATCGGACACTCTGGAGAACAATTAGCAGATAGTGGATCATCACCCTGGGCGTTACCTCAGATCAAGCGCCTTGATCTAATTGGACCACTTCACTGGTGACAAGGCCTGCACAACACTTCAGCATCAATGCACAAGGAGAGCCATTACAGTGCGGGCAACATCATTAATGCATGCATTACCGCATTCTCTCTTGCCTCAGAAGCCGGTCCAGCTCACAGACACACAGACGCACAGACACACAAACACACAGACACACAGACGCACATCAAACACCGCTCCCCCCCCCCCCCCCCCCCCCCCCCCCCCCCCCCCCCCCCCCCCCCCCCCCCCCCCCCCGTCTCCTCGGTCGCCAAGGACGGCCGTCGAGCGATGAGAAGCGCTTGAAATAATGAGCTTGTTAACTGCAGGATTGTGGCCATCTTTGTTCTTTCGGGGGAACTTGTTAAATGGATGTCCTGTTCCCGGTTACGGCTCAGTGGGGTGCTGGCAGCGAGACGAGTCATGTCGTCTCAACGCCTGCTCACACGCAGGGCTGGGCGAGATCCATCGAATGCGCCCCCAACCGTGGTTCCTCCAACATCCTCTTTCGGTGCTTTTTGCATCACACTGAGCTACTCTGATCCGCTGCTAGTCTGACCGGCAGGGACTAGAAACCTGCGTCAACTTGCAACACAACGATCCAGAATCTGGGTACGGTGTTAACACTCTCCGACGGCGTTTCAACCGGTTTCAGATCCGACATCTGAGCCGTACTCCAAAGTGTGCCACTAGAAAACCAAACTAGGTTCAAACAAATGCAAACCGAAGTCTCAGATGTCCTCAAATTCAGCTACCCCCCCCCGGCTCCTAAGCCCCACATTGGACTTGGAGGATCTCGTACAAGTCATGGGACTCAAACCTTCATCCGGGGCTGCACTTTACACCTTCTCCTTCCCTGCCTCACTCTCTCCCTAACCCTGCGATGCCCTGTAGCCGCGTACGGTATGCTATCAGGTGTAATGTAAATGGTAAATGGAGTGCATTTATAGAGCGCTTTTCTAACCAGTGGTCAATCATAGCGCTTTACAATACTGCCAAACATTCACCCAATTATGCACACATTCACACACAGACGGCGGTGTCAGTCACCAAGGCAACAGCCAGCTTATCAGGAGCAGGTAGGGTGAGCTGTCTTGCTCAGGGACACCTCGACACTATGCTAGGAGGAGCCGGGTATCAATCTAGCAACCTTCCGGTTACAAGTCAACCCGCTCTAGCTCCTTAGACACTGTCGCCCCCCGTTAAGCTCAGGTCCGGGGATGTTTTCTCAGTTTCCGTGGCGGGAGAGAATACAAAGCCGTCGTGCTCAGCAGTAGATGGCAACAATCCTGGCGGAGTTAGGGCTGTAGACAACCAGAAGTCAGGGAGGGGAGTGAGGGGAATGCTGAGGCCTGAGTTCTGACTCCAGACACGCAAGCTGGCAAAGGGGAAACCAACAAGGACAGCACAGGGATCTTGGGGGAATATCTACAGATGCAGCCCAGAACTCAATTGTTTTTAGCAGGGTGTGTTCTCCCGAACCAGACGCTAATGGACTCATTCACCTTGGACTGCACTTTTTTTGTTTGCTCGTGGTTTGATGTTGAAGGTTGTTTGTTGTTAGATCTTGACTCACTGGCTTCTTGTCTTCTTCCTATGTTTAAAGTTAGTTGTCTTTCTGTTAAAGTTCCGTTAACTTCTACTGAGCAAACAGTTAAGTTGATTTTGCTCTTTTTGTTTGTGAACTATACCAAAGGTTATGTACAATGTATATACCAAGGTCTAAATCATGCTGCAATACAGGGGAGAGAGAGATCTATTATTAATCATGTATTATTGCATTTCTTTATAATTTTATTCTCAAAACATATGTCTCTAATTTGGCGACATTTTGTCATGCCGAGTATATTTTAGGTAGTTAAGAGGATGAGGACATCGTAACCAAAGCCAAGCCCTGGACTACAGGTGCTCTATGACAGTTAGGACCAATAAGTCAATGCTTATCGACGGGGCGTGTACCTCATGAGGTAGAGCGGGTTCACTTTTAACCAGAAGGTTGATAGTTCCATCCCCAGCTCCTCCTAGCTGAGCGTCCAGGTGTCCCTGAGCAAGACACCTCACCCTACCTGCTCCCGACGACCTGGCTGTTGCCTTGCATGGTTGACCCCGCCGTCGGTGCGTGAATGTGTGCATTTATGGGTGAATGCTAAGGCAATATTGTAAAGCGCTTTGAGTGGCCACTGGCTAGCAAAGCCCTCTATAAATGCAGTCCATTTAACTTTCTTATTCATATCAGTATTACTCATACAAACTCGGCCCCGTATTCATTCATATTCTGAGGCCATCGAAACCTCAGCACCAGCAAGACCTCTGGGCTTATGAAGGGAGCCCCCCCCCCGCCCACATGGCCCCTGGAAGGGCACACATAAACTACATCCCATTCACGCGGTGACGTCCTTTGACCTTTGCCCCCTTCGGCACTCCACCCTCCAGCTCCGAGGTCGTAGATCGGAGGCGCTCATGCGTTGTCACGGCTGGCCTGATTGGTTGAAACTCCAGGGAAACAGGATGACAATTTCTCCCCCGCACCCCCCCTCCCATATTAAACCATGATGTGTCCGCCGAGCGACTTCAATAACCCATGCACTTCCACGGCTCTTGAGAGGCCAGGGCGAATGACATCACCGCTCCCCCGCTCCGTCGCAGCCCGGACCAGCCTCCTCGCCGCCGCCGCGCCTCCCACACGCCGACTAATGAACTGTTCCCCCGGCTGGCTCCTCTTTGTTTTTCAAAGATCTCCAGGTTCTCATTATTTTGTGTTTCCCTTTAAAGACGGGGATAGAGGTATAGGGGCGTTAAGGAAGGAATCCTATCCTCGACGAGCAGGAGTTAATTGAGCAGCGATGCGAGGAAGGAGCCGGGAATGAGGGATTTTTACCGAGGGTGTGCGATAATCACCTGCCGGCTCGCGTGCTTCCTTGCCCTCTAAATTGGAATAACTCAGGCTAGCTCTCTCCGCGTGACGATCAAGCTAGCAGGCTTTGCGGGTTAGCCGCCTAGCGCAGCGGGAAGGAGGGGTATGATACACAGCTTTAAGGGGATGGAGATAGAGACGTCAGACACCGCCTTAATGACAATCTAATTGGCCGATGATGTATTCTTCCCCATCATTCTACAGGGGTTGGCTTCAAGGTCGCAACGCACACACACACACACACACACACACACACACACACACACACACACACACACACACACACACACACACACACACACACACACACACACACAAACACACACACACACGTTTGCTCATCTCCATGGAAACAGGGGGGGAAGGAAGTGTGTGAGGGGGAGGTGAAAGCGATATGGCGGTGGTGGGTGTGGTGCGATATGACGAGGCTGGGGTGGGAATCATGTGAGGAAGAGGGAGGGCGTCGGCAGATAGATTGTGTTTGTGTGCATGTGTGTATATGTGTGTGTGTGTGTGTGTTTGTGTGTGTATATGTGTGGGTGTGAGTGGGTGTGTAGATGTTTGCGTGTGCATACATCTGTGCATGCAAGTGTGTGTGCGTGTGCATGAGTGTTTGCGGTAATGCGGGTGTGTGTGTGTGTGTGCGTGTGTGTGCGTGTGCGTGAGCGTGCGGATGTGTATGTGCGTGCGTGTGTCTGCGTGTGCGGTGCGTGTGCGATGCGTGGATATGTACACCATCCTGCCCCATGAGCCGAGGGAAGCGATCAGGGGGGGTTAAGCGAGTTATCTCGACAGGATTGCTGCGCACGGGGGGGCTTTAATTGGCCCGTGTCTGCTACGCGTCGCGGTGCTCTTGACCTGGACAACTGTCACCGCTATCCGTCTCTGGTAGCCTGTGAGGGACACTCTCCTTCAGTAGATGACAGCTCTCCGGCTCAGACACACGGCCAGGCTTAGGCCCAATCCCATTTCTACCCCTTACCCCTTCCCCTTCCCCCTTCAAAACAAGGGGGAAGGGGAAGGGGAAGGGGTAAGGGGTAGAAATGGGATTGGCCCTTAGGCTCCCATTCATACGCTTCTGTGGATCTCCCCGTGACCCGATGTGTCAGATTGTTTATTCTTTCGTAAACAAAGAGAGCAGAACGTGGCGGTGTTCTAGAAATGTCCAGAGCTGAGGTTTGAGACGAGGGGGGAACCACCAGCACCTGACAGCAAGGAAGAGGAGCGGAGGCGAAGGGAGAGACAGCGTCGCTGAGGAGCCTGCAGGCCGGCAGTGGTACACACGCCTGCTTCACAGAGTACAACTCTGCTCTGCGTTTAGGGACCGTCGCGAATATACGGGCTGAGAACCCCTTTGAGACCGCAACTGTTATGAAGGGCTATACAAATATAATTGACTTGACTTGACAAACGAAAGTGAAACCAAAATGTAACCATTAATGCAATCAAGCCTAACTAGTTAGATTCAAGAATGGAAGAGCTAATGACGCTATTAGGGAGTTTTTCCATGAGGCGTATTAAACATTTTGTTAACGTGGTTTGCCTCGCGGGACGTTGCTTGCTTAATGACCTTCTTTCACAGTTAGAAAAGAAACCCAGCTAAAGAAGGCTTTTCCTCTTGACATGATCAAAGCCGCGGAGAAACTGGGTTTCTCCGGACCTCTGGGTGTAAAGTGTGTGAGGGTGGGGGGGGGTCGTCGGGGGAGGGGGGGGTCTGTGGAGGAGGCACGCTCCTTAGAACTGCTAAGCTACGCTGCGTCTTCGCGAGCGGCCCTGCTCCCCTGTTCACCCCTATCTGGGGCTGGGAGAGGAGGCTGCTGAAGCTCGCCTGCCTCGCCGCTGAGTACAGCTTTGTGTTGTTTCCAGCCCCCCCCCCCCCCCCCCCCCCTCTCAGATTCCCAGTGTTTTCTTGTTATTGCATCTGTGATTACAGCAGCGGCTGATGAGTCCAGACATGTGAGCGGAACACGGCAGCCAAGGCGGACTGCAGAGGGAATTACAAAGAGGTGAGTGTATGTGTGTGTGTGTGTGCATGTGTGTGTGTGTGCGCTCATGTGTTTGCGTGTGTGTGTGTGTTTGCCTGGGTGTGAGCAGCTGTGCGTGTGTGTACGCGTGCGTGTGTGCGCATGTGCGCACGCGTGTGTGTGTGTATGTGCCTGTGTGTGCGTGCGTCTTTGGTTGGGTGTTTGCCTGTGCGTGTGTGCTTGCGCGTGTGTGTGTAAGTGCTCATGCACATCCATAGATCAGTTGCTCCGATGCTGCAGCATTGATTGCGGTCCACGTTGTAAATCCAGACTAGTCCACAGGGAACAGATGTGGCCGGGATCTTTTTATTTATCGGACATTCGGAACGTGCGTTTTGCAATGCATTTAACAAACAACAAAAATAAATGGCAATTCTATTCTCAGGGCACAATAGAGGAGAGTAGCTTTTAGTATTGATATAAAGTCTAGCACAGCAACATACTTGCGTCAACTCCTATTCCGCTAAAACGAAAGTCTACGTCAATGGTTTCAAACGGCTGAATCATGTCAATTGATCCCACCTATTAGAGATAGTTATTTGCTGTTGCACACTGTATTTTATTTATCTCACGGTGTACACTTAACCTTTAAATGCTGGTATTTGTACTAAAAGACAAGACAGGGTGCCCTCTGCGTTCTCCCTCTCCTTCTCCATCCCCGCTGACTAAAAGGCAGGAGGTCCTCTTGCCGCGCCCTCGCTGTGACAAGGTAAATGCCCAGTTTCCAACAAGCGCTGTAATTTAGAGACACTGCACTGATGATGCAGCTTGCTGAGGTGGAGGGGACTACACCTAACGGCTCATTTGAGTGTCAGACAGGAGGCTTTCCACAGGACCAGGCGCGACACAGGAAAATCACCCAGCGAAAAAGCTAGTTGGTAAAAATTGCAGGCTTGTCAAATCACCACTGTTAAAAAAAACGCAGTTTGTACTGGAACGCCGACTATTGCAGCGAAGGTTTGCTGCCTGCTTTAGGCCAGTCCAGGAAAACATGTGAGGTTTAGTTTTTTAACTGCACATAAATGTGTCCTTCAAAGCTTCTATGACCTTTCCACAGTATCCTATCTAAAAGGAGTGATTTATGAAGGATGTGGTGGTCCTGGGCGGAGATCACACCGCGGCTTGACAGTGAACAGCCAATGGGTCAGCGGAGATCGATCGGCTGTCAGGGACAGAACCTTGGGGGCGTGTTTTTATGATTCCATCGGTTGAAGAGCAACACCGGACCAGTTGTCTCTGCGCTGGCAGCGGCCCTCTTACTGTATGGATGAGTTCTGCAGCTACAGGTTTCTCCATCCATTCACAGACCTGTTATTATGTTTGTTATATAATATAAGGATAACTTGTTAGTAACGGAGTAACACAGGAACTCAGGTTGAGCTATTGATGTCCATTTTAACCCAAGATTTACTAGCCCCAGAACAATGTGCCTTAAAGCGCCCCCTAAGACATGGGAATAACAACGCATACTGTTGACAATCCATTGCATACATAACACCTGTGGTCTGTGTATGGATGCTAAATCTGTAGCTGCAGCGTGCATTTAAAGGCCTGTTTGTCTGTGAATGGATGCTGAAACCTGTTACTGCAGAGCACACCTAGAGGCTTCCCTCTGGGCGTCTGGGCACTCCGACTGGGAAGGATATTCCAGACGGCCACAACATCACACTGAGCCCCAATCTTCTTATTTTCTCCAGTGCCGGACTGCTTCGCTTTTTATTTCCGCCTCCTCAGAACCACACCCCCCACAACGGGTCTATCGCTGCAATCGCTTTTTGTGTGTGTGTGTGTGTGTGTGTGTGTGTGTGTGTGTGTGTGTGTGTGTGTGTGTGTGTGTGTGTGTGTGTGTGTGTGCGCTTTCCCTTTGCTTTTCCACTCTCCTCGGTTTTAGCTCTTATTGGTGGGATTCACCCCTGGCCTGCCTTCCCCGACCTATAATTTCCTCCAGGTCCTCCTCTCTTTGCCCTCCCTCCCCCCCCCACCCCTGCACCGTGCACCTCCTCCTCCTCCACCCCCCCCTCCCCTCTTCTCTGCACCGTGCACCCCCCCCCCCCCCCCCCCCCACACACACACTGATAACCGGTTCAGACAATAGAAAACGCAGCAGCGAACCATAAACACAACAGCCGCTCCCACAAACCCCTCCAATAAAGCATTGGCCACGGCTGATGCACCCGCTGCTATCGCCCTCAGCTGATGTGGATGAGAGGAGCTCGGGCTGTGAGCCCCCTCTCCGCCCCGCCGTGGAGGGCTTCTGGAGCGGGGCGAGCGCACACTGGACGCTGGGCCGCGACGGCGTCCCTCACTGGCGCCGGAGAGCGCGTGAACATCTGAACCGAGCGGGGCTTCAGCCGAGCCCTCTGGTGCACTAATGAGTGCAGTGTGTGTGTGTGCGGTTGTGTGTGTGTGTGTGCGAGTGTGTGTGTGTATGTATACGTTTGTTTGAGAGAGAGAGAGAGAGAGAGAGAGAGAGAGAGAGAGAGGGCCTGTGGGCCTGTCCCCTCATGGGCCTGTCCCTTCACTCCCATAAGCCTGTACTAACAGAGATGGCCGTGAAGGGGCTGCAGAGCCCAAAGGTCTCGAAAGGAGGCGTCACGGAGGACACACAGGGTGTTGTGGAGCTCTGTTCCTGCTGGCCCTACACACTGCTGACCGTCAAACCAATGCCAGCCGGGAAGAAAACAAGAACTTCATCTGGAGCTAAAGAAGTGCTACAGCAAATTTTAATAATAAGCAAGCACAAATAGTTGAACAATGTGGGTTCCAATACTGGTTTGGTATGCATCGCATTTCACTGGAGTCTCCTTCCTCCCTAAGTTGCAGCAGCGCAACATAGCAGCCACTTTTCCAACCAATAAACGGGTCATTACTGTTAATTTATTCAACTCATTACGGATAATTTACTCTGGTAAATGAAAGTCTGCTCATGATTAAATACAGAATAATGTAATCAAATTAAGTCCAATGTAATCCAATGTAAATCTTGCACAATCCTTTACGCATGGACGATTCAAAGCATCAATCCATGCATATATATATATATACAGCTCGTCTCCTGAGCTTTCACCCTGATTTTCGCATTTCACATGAACACCAGCCTGGCCGCCTTTAGCATTGGTTTGGTAGAGGTTTAAACTGGATAGGGGCAGACAGATCCGCAGAGAACCAGAATGTGAACGTCGGAGATTGGGAGGGTCTCACGTGGCTATAGGGCGTTAACCACACACAAACACCATTCCATACATACATCCATACATACAATCTGCCAAGTTAGTCGAAAACGAAGCCCAGAACCCAGTCTAGACACGTGGTTTGCATCGGAGCGTGAATGCCAAGCAAAACGAAACAAACAACAAACCTTTAAAGTAAACCATCTCTGTGTGGATCTCAAAGGAAACACGATTCTGTCGACACCCGTTTTGACTTGTTTTATCTCTGCCTGTAACACCGCATGGTCAGTGTTTTAGAGAAACTGCTTTCAAATGCTTGATTTAAAAACACACAGCTGCACCCCACCTCCCCACCACCCCAAAACCCATCTCCCCCACCCCCCCACACTCACAACCGATGCCTGATTACCAGACTTTAACATTTAAAATGCCCATTCACCTTGTCTCTCACACAACCCCGGAGACGTCCCCGGAAACATTCCGCAAGCTCGCCCCATCTCCGCCCTCTCTCTCTCCTTCTCTCCCTCTCTCCCCCCCGCTCTCCCCCCTCCTGTCAGAGGAAATGCCAACGAGAGACACGAACACAGCGCTGCTCCTATCCTCCCAGCTCGGGTAATTTGACAGCGAGTAGAGAGGACACAGAATAATTGGAGTAGCATTTACGTGTCAGTGTGACACCCATGGAGAGAGAGAGAGAGAGAGAGAGAGAGAGAGAGAGAGAGAGAGAGAGAGAGAGAGAGAGAGAGAGAGAGAGAGAGAGAGAGCGAGAGAGAGAGAGAGAGAGAGAGAGAGAGAGAGAGAGAGGTAGAGGGAGAGGGGGGAGGTAGAGGGAGACAGATAGGGAGAGAGGGAGAGAGAGAGGAAGAGAGGGAGAGAGAGAGAGAGAGAGAGGTAGAGGGAGAGGGGGGAGGTAGAGGGAGACAGATAGGGAGAGAGGGAGAGAGAGAGGGAGAGAGAGAGAGAGAGAGAGAGAGAGAGAGAGAGAGAGGGAGAGGGGGGAGGTAGAGGGAGACAGATAGGGAGAAAGGGAGAGAGGGAGAGGGAGAGAGAATGACAGAAAGAGTGACGATGTGTCTGAGGATGCAGGGGCGAGGGGTGTATTTGTGGGGGGATTGGTTGTGTGTGTGGGGGGGAGGGTTTGTGCGTGCGTGCTCGGGTGCGTGCGTGAATGTGTGTGTGTGTGTGTGTGTGTGTGTGTGTGGGGGGGAGGAAGGAGGAGGAGGGAAGGAAGGCAGGACCCAAGGTTCTTGAGCTAGATTTCAAAAGCTGTCTGTCCAAAGTAAAAGTGGGTTAATCAAACAAACATGGCATCTGGTCTTTTGTCAGAACTGTTTGTAGCCGAGGCCACGGGAGAATCGACTTCTGGAAACTATCGCTCTGCGAGGCGGGGACGTGAATATTAAGTTGGCACTGGTCAGGAGCGCCAACGGTACTTAATTGGGTTCGGCCCGGCGGGACGGAGCATCAAACAAGCAGCGGATGATTTCATTGGCTGCCTTCGTAAGGTCGAGTGCGACGGGGAGCAGGAAGGAACTGGCTGGCTCGCGTCAGGTGATGCAGCGACGAGACGAGCGAAGCACGCGCGTTTTATCCCAAAAGTCACCCCTTCAGAACTCCATTGAGCGTTGGAGTAATATGAGTGATGGCTTACTGATATATTTCTCCCTGTCTGCCGGAAAAATTTGGAGAATCACTTTCTGCCCATACAAACACAAATAAATCAAGCTAATAATGATAACAACCTGCAGGAAAAAACATGTTTCTTATGATTTTGCACCTTTTGTAAAGTGTCCAAGCCTTGGAGGACGTAGAAAACGAATCGGGACAGTGACTAGTAGGGTTGGGTATCAGCGGCAGAGGGGCACCCACGAAGCAGACATTGATCAGGGACGCCCCCCCCAAGGGGGTCTTCAGCAGGCAGGCCGTGTGCTGGATCAGTGTCGCTCCAATGGGGGTA
Source organism: Gadus morhua (assembly GCF_902167405.1). Lineage (NCBI taxonomy): Eukaryota > Metazoa > Chordata > Actinopteri > Gadiformes > Gadidae > Gadus > Gadus morhua. The sequence goes on along the minus strand of NC_044061.1, from coordinate 24,491,240 downwards.
CGGGTACCCCAAGGGGCATATCAGGGGGTACTTGGACATGTTTGGTTATTCAACGATTGTTGAATATTTACACCGTGATGAAAAAAGTTCTTGAACTAGCTAACATTTGTGCCGAAAGTACTCCTGCGAAGCACCTTGGGTAGAGAAATACTGAAGCAAGACAGACAGACAGACCGGACCGGATCATTGGACCACGGCGCCTATCCAATCAGGGGGGCTGCTTCTCCCGCGATCCATTCTCCATGCCTTCTGTCCCAGCGGACAGACAGACGGACGGAGCTAACGAGCACTCCTTCCGAGCCAGGACAGGCAGGAGGAGGGCTCTGTCGCGGGAAGACGCTGGAAGGTGGTCACAGGCACTCGCTCTGCTTTATTCATCACCTGCCTTCCCAGTGACTCAGCGGGCTCTCTGCCGGAGAACCCTGCCATTACCCATTAGTGCCTCCCTGTCTGGTGCGAGTGTGGCCACTTACCTGAGAGTGTGGAGTGTGGATTTCCCACCCGGTCTCTGTGTGTGTGTGTGTGTGTGTGTGTGTGTGTGTGTGTGTGTGTGTGTGTGTGTGTGCGCACACACTTGTGGGAGTAATTGTACAGTATTTGCTTTTATGATATGAGTGTGTGTGTTTGAGCTTGCAGATGAGTAGTAATTTGAAGAGAGTGTGTGGATATTTTGCATTTTTCTTGCATCTGCATTGAGTGTACATGTCTCTGTGTATGTGTGTGTGTGTGTCACTGTGTATGCGTGGGTGCGTGTGTGTGTGTGTGTCTGAGTGTACTCGTCTCTGTATGTGGGTGTACGTGTCACTGTGTATGCGTGGGTGCGTGTGTGTGTGTGTCTGAGTGTACTTGTCTCTGTGTATGTGTGTGTGCGTGTCACTGTGTATGCGTGGGTGCGTGTGTGTGTGTGTGTGTGTGTGTGTCTGAGTGTACTTGTCTCTGTATGTGGGTGTACGTGTCACTGTGTATGCGTGCGTCTGCCTCTCAGACCATGCGTACCAGGCGTCCGTGCGGAGAACAGTCAATGGTTTAATCTGCAGACGAAGGGCGGGGGGCCGGCCCTCTGACATGACCCCACTTTGTGCGGCCGCGCCCGGTTAAGCAGCCGTATGAATCTGATTATCGCTCCATCGGCACCTCCATTAAACCAGCAAGCCCTGGACATGGCACCACAAACCCCCCCCCCCCCCCTTCTCCATGAGTCCCTTGCCAACACCCCAATGTTTGTTTGTGTGTGTATGCCTGTGTGTGTGTGTGTATGTATGTGTGTCTGTGCGTGTGTCTGTGTGCACGTGTCTGTGTGTGTGTGCATGCGTGTGTGTGTGTGTGTGTGTGTGCGTGGGTGTGTGTGTGTGTGTTTGTGTGTGTGTGTGTGTTTGTGCGCAGACAAAGCCAACTACAGGTGCTCAGGGCCCATGGCTAGAGGCGTAGCCTCTATTTTCTTTGCTGAGTCCCGAAGGAACAGCAGTCTAGAACCACTGGCCTGGGGAAAATACACAGAGACAGAGAGAGAGAGAGACAGAGAGAGAGAGGGAGAGAGTGAGAGAGAGAGAGAGAGAGAGAGAGAGAGAGAGAGAGAGAGAGAGAGACACACACACACATGTATACACTCACACAGACACAGACACACACAGACACACACCGAAACCACCGCATGTTGCTCTCTGAGTGCATCTCCTAAACCCCCCTCCCCCCCCCCCCTTCACAACCTGTCAGCACCGGGCTGCTGTCTGAGACATCGTCTTCTGGGTCGCAGCCCACAGGTGGTTGAGCTGCTAGACCAGGAATGCTTCCAATTGGGCCAAAAAAGTTTGCTATTTTTACATCCCTCCTCATGCCGAACGGGACACGAGCCACCTATTTTGTACAAAATCTACAACCGCCGTGCTTTTATTTTGAAAGGCCTTTTACAATCACAACAGTGGGAGTTAGATTCCATAGGAACGGAGGCGGAAACCTCAGCATGTCGCACACACTGACGAACTGACACACGGCCCTGCAAGGCTGTCAAATGTGTACCTCCGTTTAGAAGCAAAGCACTCTTATAGGGAGACTCACACCGAGGGACCAGCAGAGAGTGTGCAGACTCAGAGAGGCAAAATGTTCAATTATATTCGGATTGGGACATGAAGACGGATGGAGAAAACCTCCTTTCGGCTCTGCAGTTTAGGAACCACTGATCTAAAATACCTCATTTCAAGACAAACACAGAGGAAGGAGACGTAAGCAGAAGAACACTTCTGAGAACAGATTTGCCTGGAGCCAGGCAGCACACGGGTTTAAAATACATTTGAGAGCGCTTTGGAGAGATGCTCTCTCCGTCCTCCGTAATTGGTTGACTGAACTGAACTCAAACACATCGTTCCAAAAGGAGGGAAGGATTAAACGTTTGGTTTCTTTTATAGATATTGCGACACTCCAGAACCGTGTAAGTGAAGACATGATTGATGCACTTGTTGTGAAGGGAATTGCATCGATGCAACTTTTAAGTCTATTCACTTTATTTGACATGTTTATATTATATCATAAAATCATAAATAGAGATATTATTTTTTGGGGGGAGGGGGGGGGGGGGGGGGGGGGTGAATTCACAGGTGTAGAACCGCCGCTCTACAATTCATAGCAACTTATTTCCATCCGTGGACCGGCGATCGAGCGTAACACAGGTTGGTGTTGGTGTTGCTGACGCTCACGAGCAGGGGGCTCCTCGTCTCGATACATAATGGCCGCCGGCCGCCGCTGTGTGTCAGGTGGCTGGCGCCGCCAGGGCCGCGCGAGGGGGGGGGGGGGGGGGGGTGTTATTGAATAGTTCTGGCTTTGAAGGCGGGGGCCTCGCTCCGTGGGGGCCCGGTGGGCTTCTGACAACACGGTTGTGGTGTTTATGTTACAGCGACTGCAGCAGATCGGGAACCCCGTTGGGCCGTGAAAACGACATCACAGGGTAGGGAGAGAGAGAGAGAGAGAGAGGGAGAGAGAGAGAGAGAGAGAGAGAGAGAGAGGGTGAGGGGGGAGAGAGAGAGAGAGAGAGAGAGAGGGAGAGGGGGGAGAGAGAGAGGGGAGAGAGAGGGATGGAGGGAGAAAGAGAGAGAAAGAGAGACAGAAAAAGAGATAGGCAGAGCGGGTTGGAGAGAGAGACGCTCAGCTTGTAAAGGATGAGTTACACAGACAAAAATAACAAGAAGAAGCAAAAGGAAGAATAGTGGGATGGGAGAATTGATGGGAGGGGGGAGGGGATGAAGAGAGCAGGGGGCGAGGAGGCGGCCTTGAGAGAATGACGAAAATAACAGAAAAGCGAGAACAAGGGATAGAAAAGAGCTGAATAGATCTGGAGGAAAAGACTGGAGGAGTGGAAGAGGAATATACTAAAACAGAGACTAAAGAGAAGCTGACAGAGGGACTAAAGTAGAGGCAGGATGAGAGGAGGAGATGGAGAGAGAGAGGAGGAGAGAGACATAAAGAGAGAGAGAGAGACATAAAGTGAGAGATTGAGAGAGAGAGTGGGGGATTGAGAGAGAGAGAGAGAGAGAGAGAGAGAGAGAGAGAGAGAGAGAGAGAGAGAGAGAGAGAGAGAGACTTAAAGAGAGAATCAGCGAGAGAGAAAGACAAAAAGAGAGGGAGAAAGAGGCATAAAGTTAGAGAGAGAGCCAAAAAGAGAGAGAGAACCATAAAGACAGAGAGAAAGAGAGAGGGAGAGAGAGAGAGAGGGAGAGGTGGTCGTGACAGAGAGTAAATAAGAAGAGACTTAAAAGACATGCAGGAATCAGACAGGATGAATGTGACCCAGATATGACAATGGAGTTGAGCAGGGAGAGAGCGGAGCAGTGAGCAGGATCACCAAATCTCTAACTTCCCCCAGAGTAATTATTCACGACTTGACAGTCATCGCACGGAGCACCTTCGACATGGGAACATCTCACATTCTGACAAAATGAGCAACATTATCAGGACATCTGACCTCTATTTTGTGGTGCAGTTATTGGTATTACCCTCATTTAAACGTATCGAAATTATTGTTGTTTTACTTAAATTCACATTGCTAGTTAGTGCTGCTGTTTTTGTTTATGCCCACTGCGACGCATGCATCGATCCATCCCAGGTGAAAAAATATTATACTTCAACGACACTTTTGAAAGGATGTACTAAGTCCACTTTTAGTATGTAACTGTATTCTGTACTAATTTCGTCGCATTCAAGTATACCAAAGTGTACTAAGGTATACCTTAAGTACTACTATAGATATACTCCAGTATACTCCAAGTGTAAATAGTATGCTAAAATTGCACAACTTTTGACAACCTTTAAGTGTACTGAAGTACACTAGTGAAAAGTATGATTTCTAGCATTTGAAACACTCTTGCAGTACAATAGCATTATATTACCAGTGTGTTTGAAATATACTTAAAAAGGCAGTATGGTTCAATTGATAGTAGTATATAAGTATATTTTGAACACACTATTATCATACTTCTGTCATATTTCAAATTAAATTCAAATACACTTTCTGACTATATTTAGTACTTTTTAAGTCTGCCATTATGTTAATTAAAATGTATTTATAGTACATTTCTATCACAATTGCAGCATCAAAGGCATGCACTTTAAGTACAATGTTATTATACTCTAAAGAGGAGCAGAAGTGTATATTGAGTGTATTTTATCACTGCTTATACTACATAATAGAAGTGTATTTTTAACACACTATTATCATTCCTCTGTCATATTTCTAATTAAATTCAAGTACACTTTCTGACTATATTTAGTACTTTTAAAGTGTGCAATTATGTAACTAAAAATGCATTTATTATGTATTTATAGTCAATTTGTGTCACAATTTAAGCATCAAAGGCATGTACTTAAAGTATAGTTATTATACTATAATGTAAAGTGGAAGCGTATATTAAGGGTATTTTAAGTACAATACTGTTATACTACTAAGTACTTTATAAATACTACAGAAATATACTTACAATACATATTATACTTCACATGCACTTCTTTCTGGTACCATTTTAGTACACTCCATGGGTGCTATTTTGTTCCATGACAAAAAACACTTAAATTGTACAAACCAAAACTTTAATTTAAATATTAATACAAACATACATTCAATAACACCTAACTTTAAAACATCTGACATATATAACATATATAATAAAGCTACTGAGGAGCAACCTTGGTGTAGCCCTCATTATTGCATTTCCTCCGCAGCAGGGCCCGGATCTCACTAACCATGGTGTTGGGGAATTTCTCCCTCACCGTGTCTGTGAAAACAGGAAGGACGCATGTGATTTAAGACTTAAGATAAACAATAAATTACATTGACACAGACTAGTGCTTGTGCCCATTGGGAGCGTGCCCGTTCGGAGCGCGTGCCCAATCGGAGCGTGCCAAACGTAAAAAAAACGCAGCCCCCGGTACGCCACGTGCCCCCGCTACGCAACGTGGTCCAGCTACGCCACAGGCCCCCGCTATAAAACAACTCTTTCTATTAGGCTATCATCATTACCGTAACATTCCTACATTTTACAATACAAATACGACGCAAAGACGCTCTCAGGCGCAAACGTAGCCCCCGCTACGCCACAGGCCCCCACTACGCCAGTTGATCCAGTAACTTTACTTCGATTACTAAATTCAAGCATTATACTTCGATAAAAGCAACTCTTTCTATTAGGCTATCATCATTACCGTAACATTCCAACAGACTATAGCCAAAGTTAGCTGACGTTACAGAGTATTTCGGAATCATTTCACTACCGTTTTGGAACTGACTTACCTCCAAAGAAAAGCAATTTGGCTGCAATAGGCTTCGCCTCTTGTTGTCGCCGTTGTGTAGGCCAAATTACCTCTATCCAGCCCTGCTCCGACTCGAGGTCTTCCCTGCAGTTAACCGTTATTTTTTTATTTCTGTATGCATCACGTATGACGGATGTATTATCTGCTCTAACGGAGCCGTCTTGGAAATAAAACAAACCAAACACTGTCATTGTTTGACCCGGAGATATTAGGTGCTCACTGCTCAATTTCAAATGGAACACTAACCGTCCGCGCCAAGTGTATTTGAGTAAACCACCAATTGGCGACCTAAATACTACATTCTCATTGGACGTCGATTTGCAGCCGCACACTGATTGGATGGCCGTTATAAACTTGCTATTTTCAAATTTTGGTTATAGCCTTGGATTTTCTTTAATAGTTAGTCGTTGGAGCTAGTAAAAGTAGCCATTTCAGTATTATTTATCTGTATTTTTTTGATTAATTCAACACTTTGGTTGTGATGATGTATGAATATACTTAAATAAACTTCTAATGAAGTGAAATTAAAGTATACTAAAAATGAAGCATGTTAATAGTGTATTACTAAGTGTACTTTTCAGAATCACACTGAATGACAACTATAAGTTTTTGCAATTTAGTATACTTTTTCTAAGTGCACTGAAATACAGCTTAAAATTAACTTGCATTAAAGTGAACTGTAAGGAAGTATACTTAAATACACTACTAATAAAGGGAAATTTAAGTATACTTTGATAAAGCATTTTAATAGTGTATTACAAAGGACTTGAAATGAAGTGTACTTTTCAGAAGTACACTAAAGTACCACTTTAAGTATGTGCAACTTAGTATACTTTTTCTAAGTACACTGAAATACAGCTTAAAAAGTATTTGCATTAAAGTGCACTTCATGGAAGTACACTTAAATACACTTCTAATGAAGTGAAATTAAATTACACTCTAAAAAAGCATTTTAATAGTGTATTACAAAGGACTTGAAACAAAGTGTACTTTTCAGAAGTACACTAAAATACCACTTTAAGTATTTGAAACTTAGTATACTTTTGCTAAGTATACTGAAATACAGCTTAAAATTAACTTAAATTAAAGTGAACTTTACGGAAGTATACTTCAATACACTTCTAATGAAGTGAAATTAAATTACACTTTAAAAAAGTATTTTAATACTGAATTCCAAAATACTTGAAAATGAGTGTACTTTTCAGAAGTACACTAAGGTACAAATTACAATACACTTACAATAAAGTACACTTTTTATAAATACACTAAATTACCACTATAAGTATTTGCAATTTAGTATACTTTTTCTAAGTACACTTATGTACAATTTAAATAAACTTAAAATAAAGTATACTTTTTAAAAGTACAAAGCAATACCGCTTTAAGTATTGCAGAATTAGTATACTTATTTTTAAGTACGTTAAAGTTGAATTTAATGACATTTATTGCGAAGTACACTTTTTAAAAGTATATGTTAAGTATACTTTAAATTAAGCACAAAAAGTAAAAGTATACTTATACTAACTTTTGTATAATTGATTTATACTTGTAATACACTAAAGTATACTACTTTTTCACCTGGGATGCATTCATTCATCCATCTCATTTCTAATTCTCTCTCTATCTCTCACACACACACACACACACACACACACTCAGATACAAACCAACCCCCACGTACACACACAAATCAACCCACACACACACACACCAACCCCCACACACACTCACACATTCACACACTAACGCACACACCATTAACCGCTTTGGGAAGGACCAGGGTCTCCAATTATCCTCCCCTGCCGGTCTTCCCAGCTGGGAGGTGAACTAACCAGAGACTTCCTACACCGAGGTCGGGAAGATTATCGATCACATGCCTTAATTGGGGTGGGGTGTGTCAGCCTGCCTGGAAGGCTGCTCACGTGGAGCACATGCTAATAACTGCTTCATGGAAACAGGACGTACCATGAAATACCACGGAAGAATGAAAGCCTGCAGCCCTGGCTCCTCACACACTCCTCGTGATCTTCTGCTGATCTCATTGTTTCAAGCTTTGCTTTAGAACCCTGACTGGGTGCTGTTAAGACTAGGCCTGAGTTTGAAATGGTGTCTGATTGGTACAAGCGACATAAGGTAAATACCGGTCCTAACAAAGGCCGACTTGGCAGCTAGGACCAGCCTCGGGTCAGACCAGTTGCTGCAACCCTCTCTCTCTCTCTCTCTCTCTCTCTCTCTCTCCCTCTCCCTCTCCCTCTCCCTCTCTCTCTCTCTCTCTCTCTCTCTCTCTCTCTCTCTCTCTCTCTCTCTCGCCCACTCCAGGTGTGTGTCTTTCTTCACCGTGTCCTGACTATGGTTCAGAGTGACGTTAACCCACATGTTTGGTAACCCACTGACGTTATCTTGCGATGCACATTACAGAGTCAGCGGTGACGAGAGGTTATTGAGCGATCAACACGTCACCCCGGACCGAACCACGCTCCTCAGGTGTCCCCAACGCGTCTTCCTCCCAGACCGCGACCACCGGGGCGACCCGTCGGCCGACGGCAACCACGCATCACGCCAACGCCGACTTGGGCCGCCGTTGAGTGATTGA
>NC_044061.1:24477232-24482754 GCF_902167405.1 Gadus morhua | reverse complement strand
TGAGTGATTGACAGCCTCTCCGAGGGGCTTCCCGTCCGCAGGGGCTGGGAAACGCCGCGGCCGAGCGAAACCCAGCGAAGCCTGACTAATCACGCTAGACTCATGGTTAAAAAAAACCCTGAAACACACACAAACCCCGTGAGATTAATGGACACATTCCAGCGTGACAGCCGGGCTGTATTAATGGCAGTCACTTAAAGCCTTGTTACGCCGTTCAGTGTGCTGCCGAGGCTGACACACCGAACGGGCGGCGGGGGCGGCGGTGGAAACCCGGCCCCGTAATGAATAAATGACATGCTTCGCCGTACAGCCGAGATAACGCAGCGCTTAATCAATAGCAGGTCAGGAAATACGCCAGGGTTCATAATTGCGGAGACGGGACGTGTTGTCTTAGGCTTTCGTGCCGCGGCGCCGGACGAAAACGACAGCTGCAGAGTTACAGTAATGGCGGTCGGACAGGCTTCGATGGGATTGCACACAGATTAAGGTAACAGGCCTGTTTTAGGTGAATTTTTTATGGGGAGGCTATGACCGTTTTAACGTGCGACCGAGCTGGAATAGCTCATCTCCTCGTGTCTAATGGGACACGAGCCCACCCATTTTGCACTGAATTCACAAATGCCGCGCTTTTATTTTGAACTGTATACAAAATCAGCAGTTGAGAGCTTCTCAGAGATGAGTAATGAGTAAAGCTTGCTGAAACACCCCCCCAACCTCTTTGTGACAGTCCTTCTCTTCCTTTCTTCAAAGCACATCTCAAGACCTCTCTGTTTAATGACCACTTCTCCTCCACACCTGACGCATTTCTCAGTTTTTTCCTCCTTCCCTCCTTAATCTCCTCCTTACAATCCAAATATATAAATGTGATGAAACTTATTATTATTGTTACTATGTACCACGCGTCTTTACAACGTTGTTAACACCTGTCGTTAATCTCGAAGATGGTGAGGTTCTCCGGCGGTCTCCTCTGAAGTCTACCGACTCAAACTGTGGACTACGAGTTGCAGGTCCCCGAACCCCTCTCCTCTGCCAGGAGCACTAACGCGGTGGCATTCATTCCAACTACCGTCGCCTCAGTGGCTTAAAGCATCACTCTGCTGCTCCACACGCACACCTCGAACTCACACACAGCCTCACCGCAGGGCTCAGAGCAGTGCTCACAACACGGGGAGGGTCGCCCCGTTCAGAGAGGAGAAGTGAAACAGGCGGTATGTTCACATGCACAGCCTAATCAGATGAAGGCCATAGTTCGATTATGCTCCTCAATCGGACAACTGCGATTGTCCGAGTATACGGTGAGAAACGGTGAGAAAATCGATTCATAGGCCAAAGCATTTCTTTCCCCGGCACGATAGGTGGCGCTGTGCCCATTTCAACTCGTGGTAATAGAGCCACTGGTTGAACTCTTTACGTCACTAGCAACAACAAACTCAGGCGGCCGCAGCATTCGAGAAAGATGTTTTCAGTAGACAGCTGTCAGTTCACCTCGGGTCCATGTCATTTCGCAGACGCTCCATTGTTACTGCCTCTCGGTCATATGCAGAGTCCAGCCGGAGGAGTCCGCATACGGCCAAGAGGACGGAACAATGGAGCGTTGGAGAAATGGACCCGAAGTGAACTGACAACTGTCCCGCACACGGCAACAATCCCTCTCTCCTCTATGTCGCGTTTCAATATGGACTTCAGAGAGTCAAAGCCAAAGTTCCTTTACCCCAATTCCCTCTCCACCATGGCCGAGATAACCCTAACTACGTGTTGCTGAAGTACCAGAGAGTCGGAGAACCTAACGCGGTCTTTAAGAATCATAATATCAGAAAATATCCCCGTCAGTTCGGCCGCGGCGCAATGAATGAATAAAGATCTTAAAAAAACATTTATTTTGAAAGATGTGCCCGAAGTTACTACTGTACAACCTCCTTGATGACTAACATTTAGAAAGACATGGAGGCCTACTTTTACAATCGAATAATCTAAGTGTCTTAATTCGACTTTGAGTAACTCGATTCGATTCGATTATAGTGTGACTAAGGTGTATACATGCATCTTAATAATCCAATCATAGTTGGACTAACCAAATAATTGGATTTTCTTGAGGGTCATGTAAACGCACTGCAGAGGGTCTTTGACTTCTTAAAGTGAGTGTAACTTTCTGTACTTTCAGTGGCGGGAGACGCAGGCTCTTCCAGGTGACATTAAGGCATTGGGGGGAAAGTTAACAATATTATAAGTGCTGGACTCGCCCTCCGTGAGTGGCGCCACCCGCAGCGCAGCTCAGTAATTGCGCCGCCTGCCAGCGTGCAAGATGAGAGCCTCCTATTGAGTGTTTCCATCATTTTGAACGCTATGGCACTTTGATCGAGCACTTGCTGCCACGTGTGAATATCCGGTGTGATGTCTTTCCCTGAGGTGTCTCTCCCTCCTTTCCTCTCTCTCTCTCTCTCTCGCTCTCCCTCTCTCTCTCTCTCTCTCCTTCCTCTCTCTCTCTCTCTCCCTCTCTCTTTCTCTCTCTCTCTCTCTCTCTCTCTCTCTCTCTCTCTCTCTCCCTCTCTCTCTCTCTCTCTCTCTCTCTCTCTCTCTCTCTCTCTCTCTCTCTCCTTCCTCTCTCCCTCCCTCTCCCTACCCCCTCCCCATCCCTCTCTCCCTCTCTCCCTCCCTCTCTCTCTCCTGGAGCTTCCTAATAGCAGTATGCTGAGGATGCCCAGACCCACTGAGGTGGGCTTTGATCAGACGTGTAGGGCGGATAGTTGAACCGCCGTTGCGTTATTCACGTGTGTGTGCGACGTGTGAGGCCATAGCTTAGCCCCCCCGTTTAATTATTCCAGGTGCACACACCCTTTATGCAGACACCACACCACACACACACACACACACCACACAACACACAACACACACAACACACACACACACACCACACGCACACACACGCACACACGCACACACACACACACACACACACACACCATACATACATCCACAATGAAAGACTGAATGACCGTCTGGTGTGTCATTCCGAGACCTTACATTCCCCCACTAGCAGGGGAAGCGACTGCATCGTACCTCACCTTAACCAAGCAAACAACATCGGCCCCTCTCCCCCCCTCCCCCAGTGGGGATGGCCGCTTGGCTCGGCTACACATCGCAGACACACCACACAAGCTAATTACAGCAATTTTCCATGAGCTCACCACCAGCGTGCGCTGAGTGCGGGTCCACAGGGCGTCCTTCTGTCGCACCGAGCCCTTAATAACGCCGCAGCCAGTCGTGATTAAGGACGACTGTACGTCTGCTAATTAACCTTAATTGCGGGGGGAACCTGTGAGGCAACATTGATTACGGCGGCGAAGGCGCCGGAGTGTTGTTGTTGTTGGAGGGGGTGGGCGGGGGGTCTGCAGGGCGTCAGAGGGGGGATGTGGTGTGGTGGAGGAAGGCTGCTGCTCTTCATTTCTCAGGCCTGTACTCACGTTTTACTGCCAAGCCCCGGAAAGAGAAAGTTAGGTTGGAGGGGCGGGTTGGTGGTGGAGGAGGGGGGGGGGGGGGGCTGTTGAGGAAATTGGATCGTGTGTAGTACAGCCCTGTCCCTGTGTCCCCTTGGGATGAGGTCACGACGTGATCTCCAAAGTTTGATTCGATAGTTTCACCTTCACAGATTCACAGAGAAGGAGATTATTATTTTTTTCCACATGTGAATAAGTCTCTTAACAATGTTGTTATCTGAGGCAAACAGTAATGAGTTCAGGCAGGCATAAATCTGACTCTTATGAATATTTGAACGTGCTTTACTGCGCGTCGGCGCTTCGGCGGAATGGCATTAAACACCGAGATTTCCCGGGCGAAAGGTTGTGCTGTGATTAACAAGGGCCGCGCGCTTCTGGAGAAAACGTCGGATCAAACGGATTCGGAAAAACACGCTTCCTATTCCGCTTTGCTTTGGCAGATGAAATTTGTGCAAGATAGGAAGAAAAATAACTTTTAACGTCAGCAAATCCTATTTCAGTTGATGTATAGCGCGGGGGGGGGGGGGGGTTGTGGGGGGGGGGGATCACTCGATTAACATCATAACAGGCGATAGTATCCAACAACATCTCAAACAACCAAACAGCGAAGCCAAACTCCGACCCCTTCCGTCATCCAGACTTGGAGCGATGTTCTGAACAGGATCCGTGCGCCTGTCACTCAGAAGGGAAGTGCGGCAGGGGGAGGAGGTGTGGTTGTGATTGGCTGAAGAGAGGACGGCGTCGGCCTCTCCCCACCCTGGGCTGAGGACCGCGCCGCCGCATCCCCCCCCCCCGCCACCCCCCCCCCCCCCCCCCGCGGCACTAAGACTAACTGCTGAGTGTCTCCGCGACTCCGCTCCGTCTTTGCTGAAACGCCGTCGCGCACAGCGCCCCCCGTCCGACCGGGGCGTCCCGGAGACGTGGACGGGCTTTGACAGGGTTTGCCACGGGGCCACTGAGGCGTCGCGCGGTAGCAATAGCAGGGAGGAGGAAGTGGAGGAAATCGATGGCAGAGGCTGGGCGAGCCGAGCTCTTAGGCACCGCATCGCGCTGCACACTGCCGGAGAAAATCAAATGTGGGTGCGCTGGACCGCACTGACTCCGGGTGAACTGGTGCGGAGAGAGGACCTGACCCCGGCGGAGAGCATACTGTGTGATGAGGCTATTCTTTATGTCAGCCGGAGAGGCAGAGACAGACAGGTGGACTGACAGACAGACAGACAGAAAGGGGGAGGGAGACGGGGTCCTAGCGCTCGCTGTCTACTCGTTTCACATCTCCGAATATTGCAACTAGACAGTGGCAACCGGAGGACCGACACACAGACAGATGGACAGACAGAGGGAGAGAGTCAGCCCCCCTACAGCCCTCCTTAACAAGGAAGCCTATTCTGAGAGGAGAAGGATGAATTGCATCCTCACAAGGGCCAGGGGCTCCTACATCCTTTCATGCTGTGTTGAAAGGGCCTTAAAATATTCATAAACATCCAATTGAAAGGAGACCTCCAAGTCATTACCGCCACACCAACCACAGGGACGGCCCTTATGGCGGCGGCGAGGCAGACATGCAGAGAGTCAAGGAGGGCTGTGCGCTGGTACAATAGGGGCCTCCACCTGCTGCATATCCAGCAGAAGTACAGAAATAAGTGGCCCACGGCTGAAACTCTGCATTTATCTATTTCCCCGATATGCACTGCATAGGCTTGCTGTTGAATTCTCACACACGAGTTGAGGTCAGAGAAGACAGACACACACACATACAGACGCACAGATGCACGCATGCAAGAACAACAGACACTGATACAGACACACACACACACAACACACACACACACCACACACACACACACACACACACACACAAACACCACACACACACACACACATACACACACACACACACACACACACACACACACACCGCCCCGAATCAGCTGCTAAGCTCGGGGGTCTCTGTGGGTCAGCCGCGTGTGAACCGGGCTGATTGGAGAAATGTGATTACGGGGACTTGAGAGAAAGCCGACCCTGGAG
>NC_044061.1:24464732-24472232 GCF_902167405.1 Gadus morhua | reverse complement strand
TGCAATATAGACTGTTCAATAGGACAGGATGGATAGTCTGAATAGCTGGGCAGAGAGATGAGAGAGAGAGAGAGAGAGAGAGAGAGAGAGAGAGAGAGAGAGAGAGAGAGAGAGAGAGAGAGAGAGAGAGAGAGAGAGAGAGAGCAGGAGGGATGATGCGATCTCAAGCTTCTGCTTCCCATGCCAAGTGCCTCAGGCTTGCTGATTATGGGATGCTTTGGAAGATGCTTTTGGAAGGGTACATGTCAATGATTGAGGAGCAGGGACCAAGCTGAGGCAGACTAATCCTCTGAATCAAAGCAAGGCTTACAGTGGCGGAGCTTGACCTATCCTGACGTTGGTACCCGCTGCATGCAGAAACCAAACCAACGCGCCACAGCCCACTACAGGGATCTCATGAACACAGCCATTTTGTTTCATTTCTAAATAACTATCCAAGACTCTTTTTTTGCAGTGGTCCATAATTATTGTTGTAGCAGACAAACATAGTATTTACAAATGTAGAACAATTGCTGCTACTACAATATTGAAAATGCATATATTAGTATTAGCAGTAATCGTAGAATTAGAAGAAGTAGGAGAAGTAGTACTAATAGTAGTAGATATTGTGGTAGTAGTAGTAGAAGTAGTAGTGTTAGTAGTAGCAGAAGTATAGTAGTAGTGTTAATATGAGTAGTTGTTGATGTAGTAGATGAAGTAGTGATAGTAGTAGTAGGAGGAGGAGATGTAGTAGTAGTAGGTGTAGCAGTAGTAACAGTAGTAGTAGTAGCAGTCCTAGTATCAGCATGCATAAACCCTCCAGCATATCACAAAAAAGATCCACATTATCACTGCTCAGGCCTGTGACCGTCGGCCAATCAGACACTGGGTTACACATGGATCGTAACTCGCGCCTGATCCACTTAGCATGTAGCTGATGACCACTCAATGCTAGCCCGGAGCGGGCGCCGCTGCACTCGAGCGCATTACGCCTGCCAATCACGAGGCCTGCGTTTGTCAACAGAGCCATCTTTTAATTCTGCCGCTACTGCGTTACTGATCAGCGGCTCACACGAACGGCCCGGGTGAACCGCAACACGAGTGGGGTTTTAATTCCTCCCTGCCCAGCATCATCAGTCTCCGGCGCGTGGCTCTCCCCAGCACATCCACGCGGACGCAGAGTGTGTTCCTCATTAGTCTCCCTGCTTTGAAACGCTCCAGAGTGGAAATGTAAGGGAGATAAACACGCTACTCTGAAATCGATTGCTTTCCCGCTAGTGGAAAAATGGTGCCTTTCAATGGACTCCATAATAATATTAATAATAATCATAGTAATTAAAAAACAAGGCATGCAGAGATATGGTGAGTGCTGCTGGTTTGAAGTAAATCGAATAAAACTGTTCCGTCGTGATTATTATGTTTTGATTTGAATTTCAGTGGACTAGCTGTTGTTGTGACACATCATTATTACTGAAATAGCATTTTATTATTCCAGGGCCGAGGAGGATGTCGCAGGCATGATGAGGTTGGTTGTCTCCAATTGGACCTTCACTTAGAGTTGATTGAGTGAATCATCGTCCAGCACTTGTAAACAGTAGAGAACGTGTCTGTATAGGTTTCAAATCAACCATCAACCATGTAGACTTGACACTGTAGAAATTCACAGCTTCGTCGACTTGCAAAAATCTTATCAATGGAAGATCTCTGCAATGAACACCACTTCAGGCCAAAACTCTGACCCGTCTCCCCCCAGAAGCTATATACCCATACATATATACAGTTATATAACACAGTACGACTGGATCAGAGATGACTGGATCCTTTAAATAGAATGATATGGGGACATTGACTATTTTGCTATCCTCAAAGTGTCCTTAAGCAAGACGCTGGAAACTAGAAACTGTTACGATGCCAAACTGTCAAAGACTGTAAATATTATTTCATCTAAAATGTCAAAAGGTTGCTGAAAAGTAGTTTGCCTGTTCTATAACCTTGATTACTTCCATGGAATATGAAAAAAAAGAAAAGGTTGCTGTAAATGTCGATATCTCCTGCGTTTGAAGAATATTTATTGCCTACTGTAATATGAAATGATTCATATAGAGGGCAGCGACAAAGGCGGCTTGATTTCTCGCTCCAAAATTACACACCCGGACTCAACCTGCGTTCAAAATACAGGCCAGCATGAGTCCGGGAGCCGCGGCAGAACTGAGCATGTGCAGCAGCGATTAGGAAGGGTTTACACGTTCCCTCTGCAAGCTGCCGATTGGCGGTGAGCAGGGCTTCAGGAAGATGTACCACGTCTGCCGCGATGAATAATCAGGAGCACGGCTGTGGCCTTCTCTCCTCAAACCCTCCGCGCTTCGCCCGGTGTCTGTGTGGAGGTGGTGGGTGGGATTAGAGCTGGAGAAAGGGGATCCATTTCCTGACATTTACCACAGCCCCGGTGGACGGTCTGGAGGGACTGCAAAGCCCGTCTTATGTTGGGGGGGGGGGCTCACAGCACCCAGCAGCTAATGAAATAAAAGCTCCACCGGGGCTTACGCTGGCGGCTGGTGGCCTTGAAGGACAGCTGGCAGCTGAAATCTAGGGTAAACTCCATTTCTCCACAATATAATTACCTCATTCAGAGGTTTCTCATGGCACGGGACAAACTAAAGCGGGGGATGGTTTCAGCTCTGAAGGCTCTTTGGTTAGCTCGTGTTACCACCACCGCCAGGCGGCATGTCACCAGACCTTTAACACGCCAAAACCCGGTCTTTGTATGCTGCTCTGCGGTCCCGTCGAGGGAAATCTCGCAGTAACACGACATGTCCGGTTCCCACTCAGCCTCCAAGAACTCAACACGGATTATAAATCAAAAGCGTAATACGTTTACCAACAGGGCTTCACTAAAACTGAGACACCTTGCTGAGAGGGAAGAGGCAACTCCCTCTCTCTCGCTTGTCTTAATGCTTCAGCGGCTGCTTCCGGTAAACCACCGAAGAAGAACCACGCCCACGTCCAGCCACCCAGTCGTCTTATTCACCCCCACACCGACTCCAACACCAAGCAGGCAGGGCGCAGAATAGAGGGATTCAATTAAAACCACAATACCTCAAACACACACAGCTGAAGGTCATAACAAGTATTAACCAAGGATTCTCGGGCAGGATTGACATATTTTATTATTTTATTGTAAAGTCTATTGTGCATCAACTCCAGGGAGGCCTTCATGTTCTGTGAAGGTTGTTCAACGTATTTCCTTAGAGGCAAACCTACTATTGTAAGGTATGTAAGTTATCGGCCAAGTTCTTTTTGGTACTGCCTTGTTTAAATCTTCCTTTCTCAGCATTGGCACTTAAAACTGTGTATCGGTTGAAGCTATTTTAAGGAGATTGCTGCACTTCAATGAAGTTATAAAAATAACTTTGGACCACACAAATATTAGTAATCGGTTTTATTGTATAATAAGGCACTGTACACCAGCACGTCTTTCACTTCCAAACCATCCCCCAGTCAAAGCTACTGGTGATGGAAAATAAATGGGCATACAACTCTGAACCCTATCAATATTATTTACACATTCAGCGTAAATCTCCGTCACTGCCAGACTCATGAACCCCACCCCCCGTCCCGCTCCCTCACACTTTGGGGGAACACAAAGTCCTCTCTCGATGGTTCTTGTTTCGCCTTCTTAAGACGCCGTCCTAAATAAAAGACCTGTCCCCTCCCCCCCTGACAAGGCGGCAGTCAGTGTACCAGCCCTCACTTCCCATCAGCCCCGGCGAGGAAGAAAAATACACCCTGATGGTTCAATGAGTCGCCATTAGTTTCCATTACCTGCGTGCATGACAGCCGGCTGGAGGAGGAAGAGGAGGAGGCCGGCGTTGTGTGATGTGATATTTCATCGCAGTTCTGTCTCTCTCTCTCTCTCTGTCTCATTATCTCTTAATGTGTCTCTCTCTCTCTCTTTTATATCTGTCTCTTTGAGTGTCTCTCTCTTTGTGTGTGTGCGTCTCTCTCTCTCTTTCTGACTCTCTCTTTCTGTCTGTCTCTCTTTGTGTGTGTCTCTCTCTCTGTCCCTCTCTCTCTCTCTCTCTCTCTCTCTCTGTCTCTCTCTCTCTCTCTGTCTCTCTCTCTCTCTCTCGCGCTCTCTCGCGCTCTCTCTCTCTCTCTCTCTCTCTCTCTCTCTCTTCTCTCTCTCTCTCTCTCTCTGTCTTTCTATGTGTGTGTCTCTCGTTCTCTGTGTCTCTCTTTCTATGTGTGTGTCTCTCGTTCTCTGTGTCTCTCTTTCTGTGTGTGTGTCTCCCTCCGAGCGAGGGAGAGGATGACAGGACCAGGAGGAAGAGTGAGGCTGTCAGTATTGTTTCGGAGCCCCATCCACCACCCGGGCTGTCAGGGCTCCTTCCGTTACGGCGGCGTGCGGCTGGTGTTTACACGGGGATGGGGTGTCTCATGAAAGCCACGGAAACAGAACAACCCTTAATGTCGACGCTATCTGGTGTCCAGCGGAGCGTTGAGACGGAGTCGTCTCAACATGACAACACGCGGCAGGCTGGCTTTGTGTTACTGTGCTGGAAGGATGCATTTCACACGCTCACGCTCTCTCTCTTTGTCTGTAGCGTGAACACAAATGAAATGTGTATTTATAGCAGTGATGCGGAGAGTGTAGCATGCTTACAAAGCAGCTTGTGTGTGTTCAGGCCCCTAGGCCTCTCACTCTCTCTCTCTCTCTCTCTCTCTCTCTCTCTCCCCCCCCGCCCGCCCAGACCTCACCGTATGTTCCTTTCCTCCCAGCACCTTCCCCGGTACCCTGCACTTCCTTCCTGTTTCAGGGGGGGAAACCGGCTGCCAAGAAGGCCCCCGTCCCCCTCCCTCCATCTTCCTTCCCTCTCTCCATCCACACCCATCCCTCCCCCTCCTCAATCCCTCCCTCCCTCCCTCTCTCCCTTCCCTCCCTCCCTTCCCCCTCCCTCCATCCACCCCCCCCCCCCCCCCCCCCCTCCCTCCATCTTCCCTCCATCACTCCCCCCTCCCTCCTCCCCCTCCCTCAGTGGAGGACCAGAGGATCCAAAGTCTAAGGCTGCATCCGGATACTCATACTTGACTTCTATATAGTATGCATTTTGTAGCATGCCACAAATATAGCGCGTCCGAAGGCTCAGTACGCATTGTGTAGTGTGTGAAACGTTTCCGAATGCGTACTACCGCCGAAGTATACAACGGTAGGTCACTACGCTATCCCACAATGCAACCGGAGTCTGGTAACGATCGAAGGAGAGATGGCTGACCCGACACCACCCGCAAATTTCGTATTAAATGTATTAAATGTTTCTTTAATCGGTAATTACGAAAAGAGACATTTTTTATTGAATAGCAACGATGACAAGACGGAAAAAAGGTAACTTATCAAGGTCATTTCGCCGGCATCTGAGGGGAGACACGTCATCGCCAAACATCCGGGTGAGTTTCGGCGGTGTTCGGAAGCGTTCGGAGGCGTTCTACGCATAGCTGTAGACCGTACTACACTGTCAAGTGTAGTACGGTCAAGTAGTAGACACTGAACAGAAATAGTATGTACTAAGTATTGGGATGCAGCAAGTGCACACCTCTCCTTCCTTCACTACCGGCTCTGCCCCCCCCTCTCCCTCCCTCTCTCTGTGAAACTGAAGGACAGCGTCTGCCTGGGCTGAATCGGTTGGTGGGTGAGTTGGGTGAGTCGGGTGAGTCGGGGAGTGGGGGCGAGTCGGAGGGGGGGAGGGGCTTGGGGGGGTGTCACGGCCCTTCTCGGTGTCCTTCCTCCACGGCGCCATTGGGCCTGTCTGCTGTTTTATTTACCAACAGATTTAATTATTCAGGACAATTTAGCCATGCTTCACTCAGTGGCGGAGGGGAAAAAACAACCGCAGCGACAAGCCAGGCAGCACTCAACCCTGGGAAAGAGGGATGAATAATACATACAAAGAGGAATTAATCTCCGTCAATTAATATGGCTCGGATTTATTGGGCGTGTGTGGGTGGGGCGGAGCAGAGAAAAGTGTAAACAAACGTGGGTGCTCGGAGGAAGTGGGAACGCCGGCAGAGTTCCGTTGTTCCAGCGCAGCGGAGAGGAGCTGCCGTTTGTTTATCAAGAGCGCTGACCAGCCGCGCGCCGTCAGAGAAAACACTCTTTAAGCACTTTTCCTCACGTGTTTTTTAATAAGTATGTCTCGGGAATGCCGGGGAGAATGGGAATGCCGGAAATGACAGGGAATGCCGTGGAGCGCCGCTAATCGCGCACGGCGACCCGGCCCGCTGTGCGGAGATTAGACGGCGAACACGGCGTACGCAAAACGCGTTCCACACATTACACCGATAATCCTCCGTATACGTCCCCCCCCCCCCCCCCCCCCCCACGAGAGACGGCTTCTTGAAACGACCCACCTCCGCGGATGATCAGACGCTCCACTCTCCTGTCCGGTCGGAGCGAGGCGATGCGAGGTATCACGGTGCGAGAGATTCGGCTCGTTAACAAAACGTGAGGGTTTGCTTGACATTGGCAAATGGACTGCATTTATTAAGTGCTTTTTGAACCCCCGACTCAAATCGCTGTACAATATTGCAGATCATTCACCCATTCATGCACACATTCGCACACCGAGGGCGGAGTCAGCCATGCAAGGTGATAACCAAGCCAGCTCGTCGGGAGCAGTCAGGGTGAACGCTTTAATAGCGTTTTCTCTTATTGCGTGTGGCTGGTCAGAGCACCTATCAAACAAACGGCAGCTGATCTGGGGCCGTTTCCCTGCTTCTCAGAGTCTGCGAGGGAGACGGGTCCTGGCTGGGGATTGAGCCTCAGTAGACATGTCGTCATCATCAGCCCGCTTGGCGCCCTGTCCACCCACACGATTCTCTGCCATCGACCTCCCACTCTGCTATTTGATTATGGTCTCTCAGAGGGCCTCTTGGGGCTAATACACCGTCCTGGGAGTCTGCGATAGCCGGCATGGGAACGTTGGATTCAACCCGCATGATCTCTTAGTGGGTGCGGGCGCGGGAAACCAGCCGGAGACCTGGATGACGGAGCCGCTGACCTCATTTCCTTTCTCCAGCTGTACATGTGTGAGGACGAATACCAACACCACCAGCGCCACCATCACCACCAGGGTTAACAGCAATGACGCCACCTGTTGGCGTCGTCATAGTCCCAATGCAGCCGCGACGAGCCACACACACGGCTCTCTCTCACACACACACACACACACACACACACACACACACACACACACACACACACACACACACACACACACACACACACACACACACACACACACACACACACACACACACGCACCTGGCTCTCACACAGCCCTGACCCTGCAGGAGGAGCTGTGCCGCCGGGGCAGAATGAGCTCACCGCTATAAATAGCCCCACCTGCAGACCTCAGAGAGTTGTGGGTCACTGGCTGCCTGGGATCGATCTGCAGGAGCCGCGTGCAGCGCACCACTGGCCAACAGGAACGCACCTCTGGCAAGGGGACCTGGAGCTGAAGCCGC
>NC_044061.1:24364732-24462232 GCF_902167405.1 Gadus morhua | reverse complement strand
CTTTGTTGAGAAGTTTTCACCAAGCATGCAGTTTCACAATGCTCCCATTTCTGAAGAGTCCGTTTCGGACACACCCCATCATCAGTGGGAAGCTGGGATTACGGAGGCGGCACTTATGGCTAGACGTATTTTACACTTTATAAATGTTGTGCGACTACTAAAGTTCCCCTCAGTCCGTCGCTTGACGCTGTTATATTCCCTTTAACTTAATAAACGCACTCAAATGCTCCACTAACACCACCTACACCGTTATGTCTGTTAAGGCTCAGCTCTCACACAGAAGATGGCCGCTGGGACCTGACGTAATGTCTCCAAAACTCCTGCTCAAAACGCAAGGAACTCTGGGCCTTGCTATATTATTAAAACAATCACACAGTCTGAAAGCATCCACTGGAAAAATGCCATTAAAGGAAAAAAATATTTCTGAGAATCTAATTGTCTTTATAATACTATGGTTGATATTGGGCCAAAGCGGTGGCACCACTTTCATATTGTCTTCTTTGGCAAATAACTGCACCTCTAAGTGCTGGATTCAGGGACGCGATGTGTCGGGTTAAAGAAAAGAAAAGGGAAAGAGAGAGAGAAAGACAGAATATGCTTTGTGTATTGGGCAAACCCTTTCTGGCAGTGTTGAGTGCTGCTTGTTCTCCCCAGCAGTGGTGTCCAAATGAGATATTATTTTATGTGATGGTTACTCGCCCCAAAGTCAAGAGCCAATTTAAGCATGGATTGTTCAGAAGGTGCTGCGGTTAAAAGGGCTAGCTGGAGACAGAAACAGAGGAGAGGAGAGGGGGGGGGGGGGGGTTCTGTGGGTTGCTATGGGCGATGGAGCGAGATATGACGTCTCCAAGCGGGGAAGAAGGAGCAAGGCCGATTGGATACGTTCCCCGCCATGCTTGGCCAAACTTCCACGATTCATCTTCCATTGTTCTGGCTTTTTGCTCCGATTGCAAGTTTACACAGGGAGGGAATAAATACATTTATTTGGAAGATGTCAAAACCGAAGTTCATAAAAGTTTCGGGATCAAGGAAGTGGAGATCAAAAAAAGCGAAACTGAATTATTCTGAGCGAGACGTAAACAAACCCGCTGTCACGACGACCGTCACCACGGTAGTTGGTGCGTTTCCCTGTAGGGCGCCCGGGCAGAGCAAGACGGCGACAAATAAAACATCTTCCCGTTGGGATTGCCATCTCTAACTCTGTGTATTTCATTTAACAAATATTCATTCAGACCAGCGCACAAATTCATCTGATGGCTAACACTGTCATGCGGAAGTTGTTTTGGTTTGGAGTAAAATAAAATAAGAGACCGATGCAACAAGAGGATTATGTTTAGAGAAGCACAGGGAAATTCCCAGAGCCGCACCGTAATGAGACACAACATTACAAGGTATGCGTTGTGCACAGTGGAGCACGGCAATCAGGAAGTCTTACGGAAAGGCAGTGGCGCCTCATAAGGGAGCGAGGAGCGGTCGATTGACGCGGCGCCAGCGAAACTCAATTGGAGCAGATGTAGCACGCAGTATGATGGACTTTAATTCAACTATTGACTCTGCTGAAGAACACTATAGGCCATGTGCTTCTCTTGGGATAGGGAAATCAACGTGTAAACACGGCAGTGATGTAGGCTACTGTTGTCACCATGGTAATACCTTATTTTGGACCATTTGGAACCAATAACCCTTCTGCGGCCCAGGTCAACTCATCCCTTCAACCTTTCCTCTGCGGCTTCTCCTCTACTTTGTCTCCTGTACTCAGTAAGAGCCTTCACCTCTATAGAGCCTCAATCATCTGAATCATCTCAAGTTCCACAAAAGAAGTCCAAGCCCGCCAGCTTGGCAGCACTTCACCAAAAATCTTCACATTACCCGAGGGACAAGTTGTTATTATTCTGACCTCGATGGTGAGCGCCGAACACAAAGATGGCCGCTGGGAATGTGCTTGCCATCAGTGACAGTTCTCCAAACGGCAAGACCCCCCCCCCCCCCCCACCCCACCCCGACCACCCCACCCCTCCGCCCTCTGACATCCTCGAGTGGCCTCACACACACGCGCGCCTCCGACATCGAATCACTGCGATGTGTTCCTCGCTTGTCTCTTGCGCTCTGGGGCGATGGGTTTGCGTGCGCGGCTCCCTCATCTCTTACGTCTCGACCGGACATCGGGTGCCAGCGGGCCATCGCCGCGGCTCAGTGTCAGCATTACCACGGCGATATTAGCCGAATTACAGAGGCGTCAACCGACAAAGGCCAGCCCTGCCCCGCGGACCTGACGGCCCCTCACGGCCCCCGACGGCCCCTCACGGCCTCCGTGTTCGCCATGTGGATCTAATGACATGGAAATGTGGCACACAACTCATGGTTGGCCTGCCCTGATGTGTGTGTGTGGTGGTGTGTGGGTCTTTGTGTGTGCTTATGCCTGGGTGCCTGTGTATATGTTCGTATATGTTTGTGTGTGTGTGTGTGTGTGTGTGTGTGTGTGTGTGTGTGTGTGTGTGTGTGTGTGTCTCTACATGTGTGTGTGTGTCTGTGTGTATGTCAGAGCTGGATGTGGGCTTCACATTGAGTTTACCACTGGCAGCCATCGAGGCAGAGGGGTGAGTGAGGGTAAGAGGGTGGAGGAGGTGGAGGGGGTGGCGGTGGTGGTGGTGTTGGAGAGGGCTGATTTAGTGTGCTGCTGTAACGGTGAAATAGAGTGTGCCACGTGTCTAAATCTCTGCTGGACAGATTGAGCTGCAACCTAGGCCACAACAAAAATATCAATCTTATCAAGGGCAGGGAGCGTTTAAAAGGCGGTCCATGGAGAGGATAATTGCGTTTGTTCCAAATGAAAGTCAACAAAAACGTTTGGTCCCTCGTTGTTCAAGATGTTTGGGGCCCCAGCGACTTCCGTTGTGTCTATGCAAATTGTGACTTTTGCGTTTTAATTCTGGTCCCTAAAAGAATAACCCATCAAAATCACAATTGGGATTGTTTTATGGACTTGAATACATTCCCTTTTCATGCTTCAGTTCCCGTCTTATTACGGCAAAAGAAAAGTAAAGTCGATTCGAGCTCCTGTGCTTAACTATTTAACGAGGATTCTTTGAAACTAGGTTATCCTCTGCTATCCAGCTCTGCAGCGAGCGAGAGAACATGCATTTTAATTTATTTATCAAACAGGCTCTGAAGGGTGTTCATCACCTCCCTTCTGCTCACCATCTCTTCCATCTTGTAGAATTAGTAGAAAGTAATGCTTCAAACAGCGACGGCTGATGAACCCTCATTTCCATTGCAGGGGTGAAGCCCAGAACTTAAAGTAGCACAACGGGAGGATCCATCAAACAGGAAGAAGATCCAACCCCTCGCTTCCTCCAGCCCACGCCGCGAGGATGGCGAAGGCAGCGGCCCCTTCGGCTAATCGCTGAAAAATTAATTGGAACGTAGCCGTGTGAGAAGTCAATTTCCTGTGGCCTGTAGTCTGAAGCCGAGAGCAGGCGGGCGGGTGCGCTCGCGATGAGCGCTTTCAAGTCCCGCGCTTTTGTTTGGGCGGGCAGGAGGGCGAGGCGTGTTGGCTATACGGCGCGGCTTCCAGAGGAGGCTGATTTCAAGGCTTCAAGTAGGAATGGATCAATGTGTTCCGTGCTTCCCCTCAGCGTGCGTCGAGCTCCTTCTGTTGTGTTTGATTGGAAGCGCAGGCAGGCGTACATCACTCAGACCTGCGCCACAGACAACAGAGACTAGACAAAGACTGGAAACATGAAACCACGGGATGCTAAATGTTTTGTTCAATCAGCGGCTGTGTTTTCAACAGCCTGAATTAGGAGCGTTTTTTGATCAACTCTGCTCACGGTGATGACACCGATTATTCAATATCGGCGGCGAGATGCTAATTTGCTTATTTGATGAAGTCAATGTACTCCCATGATTCCTGCAATTACCCGGGGTGTATCTTCGTGATTGTGTGCACTTGTTATGGGTCGCGTTGAACGAAAGTGTCAGCTAAATAAATGTAATGTAATGAGCTCAGGCCGGAGAATAGCGCTGTTATAGGCTCGCCGAAAAACGCAATGAAATTGCAATTTCAGGGTTTCACATTGTGCCGCTGTACAATAGTGAGGCCATCAAATGTTGCGTGAAATCGGTCGATTATAAACAGCCTCAAAGGGAAATTCAAAGGGAAGGCTCTTGGGGCCGTAAGCACCATAGAGGCCTCTCAGAAAGTCTGCCGTTACATTTCTACTTCTGCAGAGGATAAAACCACTAAGGCGGGAGGGTAGATAATGGGCAGTTATGTTCTTTAATAGAAGTCTACATGCTGCTGAAAAGGTCCTCCACTGAGCAAGCAAGTATTTGAGTACTTATTGTTGAATCAGTGAATCGAAACACAACATATTGAAGGCAAAAAAATAAGTTAAAG
Source organism: Gadus morhua (assembly GCF_902167405.1). Taxonomy (NCBI): domain Eukaryota; kingdom Metazoa; phylum Chordata; class Actinopteri; order Gadiformes; family Gadidae; genus Gadus; species Gadus morhua. Next base: position 24,457,833 of record NC_044061.1, on the reverse strand, counting down.
TTGTCCCTAGGCAACCTAAGAACCTTGGTACCCTAGGTAACCTGATACTCTAGGACTAGGTACACCTGCCAAACAACCCTCCATATAAAGAATTAGACATTGCTTTGTTAGACCTACAAAACTAAAAGTATGCCTCAGCTTCATCCAATAAAAATGCCTATAGAACCACATTTATAATACTAATATATAAATTCACAGCAGAACAAGTCTGGTTTGGTGTGGATAAAGGGGCCTCTGAGCTGGGCGTGGGGCTGCACCAGACCACACTAAAGAGTTTGGGAAACACTGTCCTAACTATTAAAAATGGCACAATAATGCAAATAATATAATCAACCGTAGGCATTATTAAACTAATGCCACATTCTTTGTGAGAGATGATGGTGCTGGAACAGACCTACAACGTGCTCAGTCACAAGAAAATACAGCTGTGTTGTGGAGTGCGGTACAAATATTATACAGAGATTTATACCATTTTTAATGGTGCAGAAAATGTCAGCCAGCAAAATAAAAAAAACATCTTGAATCTAAACAAATGATGGCACTGAGAAACAAAATTAATAAAGCGGGTGTTTTTATTCGCCGGCTCCGTGCCTGGTGCTGGGCGGGCAGAATTTCCATGGTTCTGCGCTCAGTGTGACTGAGAACCGCTGATGAGATCCAATGCGTTACGCGTCTGGGTTGTAGATCACTGGTGAAGATCCTCATTTTCGCTTTTCACTTCTGCTCGCTTTTTAAAAATGCATCTGCTCGCATTTCATGAGGGAAGTGGCGTGGAAAGGCTTTGAGGCCTGCTTTAATTAATTCAGCTTTTTTTTATGTTCCATGTTCCATGCTCCATGTTGTTTCTTGCTTTTACCCTCTTTTTGTTCTAACTGACTTGTAAGTGCCTGGGTTCTTTCAGAATATATTAGCTGGGATTTCGTGTGTTAGTGTGTGCTATTTACGTCTCAAACCACTATAATGATGTTTTGGTTGTTTGCAAAATATAAATGATTCCCTCTTCAAGAAACATAGACTGACTAAAAGAATAATGTCGTCCTGATACAGTATCCTTTTTCCCTTTGTAATCTATTCATCCTTCATGAGCAATCTCATCCAAAGGGGGGGGGGGGGGGGGGGGGGGGAAGGAGTGGCATATCGCCTGCTAAAATACATCCAGCGTCTCGTCTGACCCGCGATTCACTGCTGAGTCACGTAGGGAATGCCGAGCGGAAGCTGTTGCCACTGGATGTGATCAAACGTTGAAAACATTTCACTCTCTCTCTCTCTCTCTCTCTCTCTCTCTCTCTCTCTCTCTCTCTCTCTCTCTCTCTCTCTCTCTCTCTCTCTCTCTCTCTCTCTCTCCCTCCCTCCCTCCCTCCCTCCCTCCTTATTGGTACACACTCCTGTATACTCTACAGCAGAAGTTTGCGGACATCTGAAGGGCGAGGGAAGACAGTGCGGGGTCGACGAGCGTTGGCCGAGAGACACTGTTTACTTTTACTCATTAGAAAAGGTAATGAAAAAAAAGAGGAGAAAAATCCAATACACCACACAATGAATGGAGGCGGGGGACAGAGGCGGTGGACGAAGGTGGTGGACGGCGACTGTGGATGGAGGCTGTGGATGGAGGCTGTGGGTGGAGGCTGTGGGTGGAGGCTGCGGATGGAGGATGTGGGTGGAGGCTGTGGATTGAGGCTGTGGAGGGAGGCTGTGAATCTGGGCGGTGGGTGGAGGCTGTGGATTGAGGCTGTGGGTGGAGGCTGTGGATGGGGCCACCGGTACCCTGGCTAAATATTTACGGTGGTTTAGCAGCAGCAGTGGCGGCAGATGGGCTGAGCGGTAAATGCGGGTCCCCGAGCCGAAGGGAGCGGCGCAGCAAACGGGGACGACATCTGGCCCTCGGCCGACGTGCCGGACCGCTTCATCAAGTCGCCTCATTAGAAGCAGCGCGGGGGCGCCGCCCGGACACGGAGGGCCCTCTGCCACGCTGCTCCGCCGCGGGCTTACCCAAAGCCCGTCCCTCCACGGCGACAAGGGGCCAGCACTAAAAACTAAAAAGGGAGCCCACAGTGTTTGGCATCATACCCCCTCACCCCCCGACAACCACCAGCCCCTCTCTTGTCCTCTCCCCTACCGGGGTCGCTGGGGGAGGCTGGGTTTCTCCCAGAATTTCTGCATAGGCGGCATGCCTAGATTGGTGCAGAAACCCTGGCAGGAAGCTCAACAGCTTCCTGCTCGGGACACTGGCTCTGCGGGCGCTGTACAGGCACTTCAGAGGGGGATTGCCGGGCTCCGAGCGGCGGATGTCTTGTCGGGGATCCAGGGGAGAGTGTAATCTGGGTGTGAGGTGCCAGCCAATGTGCTTCTGAAGGGGGCCGGCTGGGAGCTGTGGTTCAAGAGGGTGGCTAGCACCCTCGCCCCGGGATGCATATCGCCCTACTTGTTATCACGGAGGGGAGGTTGGGAAGAGCACCCTGGGTTCGGTGGACGGTTGCCGCGTGATGAACGTGTGAATCTTTGAAGTCATGCACTGGAGTTTGTTTTTTTCGCTAGCCCTCACTCTTTCACACAGACACAATCACGGTATTATTTGTCTCACACAGAAAAAGCTAAAGAGCAGATAGGGAATTGATTAATTCATGACTGAACAAACAGTGGTTTTCAGTGGCAGATTGTTTGCTGTTCAGGAATGTTTCAGCTTTTTCATTAATACGTTTTGGACAAAGAGCAGATATTTTTGAAGATCCTTATCTTAAGGTATTTTGGCTGACCTCTAAGGAGCCCGTGTGATTGGTTGGGTGTTGTCGTAACCGAAAATAGATTCAATGTTGAACAAGCGAGTCGGTAAGTCCATCAGGCGTTGAGCGGAACCCCATTGTCCCATCCTGTTGACTTTATCCATTATCATCTTTCCCAAGCATAATCGTTATTATTATCCTCACTTGACTTTCAGTTGGTCTTTAAGACTCAGTAGGTCTCCATAGTCTCTCTAGGTCTCTAGGAGGACGTGTTCTGACTCTCTAATGGCATCCACTGCTTCTCAAATCAACGTACTCGGATAAAAACGCAGAACATTGCAGCCCGCCATGTCATTGAGAACAGACACCTCTGGTATGGTGACTGAAATATTAATGACCACTGCCAAGCAAACCCTTAACGTGGAATGCATCCGCGGACAAAACAGCGGCCTCGCCTCTCCTTGGAGCTTAAAAGGTATATTTTGCTTTTTGAGATCGAAGGAGAATCAATCTGGAGTGTGCTCCCTCTCCCCTCTGCCATCCTTCTCTCCTCTCCCACTGGAATAGCCACTGCGTGTTTTCCGTGTTTTCCCAGAACAAGTGCTCCTCTCTGAATAAATAAACTGTCCTGCCTCTTGTGCTCATTCCTTCGTTCTCATGAAGTGATTTCTCTCTCAATCTTTGTCTATCTTGGCTGGTGACTGCTTTGTTAAAGGCAGCAAATAGTAAAGATTCATGAGAGTTGAATGGGTCTGTGGAAAGTTTTGCTGACGGTGACCTTTGGAATGCAAACGCCACACCAAGAATGTCATTAAGGAATCTTTGATGGTTCTCCTTTTTTCTCCCCCCCTTTATGAGTCTGTCAATGGTGTAAGACGCATACCAAACGGGGCACTGTAATGGCATTCTGTTTCTGTTTTTTAATCGTATTTTTTAAAGGCTTGTACTGTGACCTCTTTTCTATGTTGAAGGTCAAACATCACTGGGAGACCATTCCAGCCCGGTGTCTGAACAGAACAGATACCTTTGGTGAGATGATAGATGTTTGCAGGGTCTCTCACATGCACACATGCACGCAAACGTGCACACACACACAGGTACAGGTACATGCAGCACACACACATCAGTCTTCTGGCCTGTTTCCCCAAGAGAAGGGCTGCCTGCGGACATTGAGTCTGAAGCTCTAGCAAATCAAAACCTGTCTTGGGTCACCAGCAATGAAAAACCAGAAGATGCTGGTTGGGTGGGCATGGCCACCTAGCTTATTATAGGTTGTGGTTAAAAAGGTTTGGTTTCGGATGAAAGCCCCTCACAAAGAATTCTGCATCCTATGCAGCAATGAAGCTCATAACTAAATAGAATTGCAATACCATGCGCATTTCCACAAAAAAAATTACAACAACAACAACAACAACAACATACTGTGCCTACTTGGTTTGAAGTATTTGTCTTCACAAATAAACTACATTAAGGCATCGGATGACATAGTCACAAAATTAAAACTATTAGAACTGTATCCAATTAATCCCATACTATTGGTTGGCCTAGTTTTTTAATTGAGACTGATTGCCTCTGCGAGTGTTTATCAAGATAAATGTCAGAAAGTACGTAAAGTAATTAACAAGGATGTAAATTGATTATCAAAGATGTAATGATTCTCCAAAGACGCAGAATAAAAAGTTTGTTAATCAGCAAGTGTCAAAGTAAATCTTAATCAAAAAGCCAGACTTGAAATGTGCTTTAGGGCATGACGACATGGGAAATCGTTGTCAGAGTGGGATTCTAGAAACTGCAGAGCGGTACTATTGAGTCTATAATTATTATTTATTTTTATATACAGATCCACTGATTATAACCTTATGGGATGCCTATTATTATAGATGATATCACTATTATATTATTCAATAAACTATTATAGATTTCTCTAATTATAGATTATATTACTTAATCATTATATATATATATACTATTAAAGATTCCTATTATTAAGATAGAATTACTAGTTTATTATCTTATAAACTTTTATAGATTCCTATTTGTCAAATAAACCTTGCATGGTTGTCTGTTTGGGCAACACATTTTGATACACTACTCTTTGATATAATATTTTTATCAGCAGGCCAGGTTTTGATTTCGGCAATAAAACTGTTTTGGAAAATCAATGCATCAGAGGAAATATATTATTAATACTAACAATAAATGATATACTAATAATAAATTATACATACACAATACCGGTTAGATGTTGGATGCATAAAAGGTATGATAGATTTCTTTCTAAATAATTTGCATGGTGTATATTATATATTATATATATATACATAGATACACATATCAAATAAAATGTACACCATCTAAATGATTCAGCAGCCGCCCTGGTCCACACGTTGCCTGTCATCATACCGCCCTGGCCGGTGGCGTTCCATTTAGCCGAGCACAAGCCCATGAGCCCACAACCCTCCCAGCGCGAGAGAGGCTGGACTCCCAGCGACCGCTAGGATGGGCACTATATTAAAATGGAGAGGACCCCTGGCTGATGGAATATTGATAAATGTTTTTTTTCTTTTTTGTTTGTTGCACATTGCTCAGAGAGCGGACGGCTCGCTGCACTAAATCACACAGCTCACTTGGGCGCCGTGCAGAGTCCATAACCCCTTCTCTCTCTCCTCTCCTTTCCTCTCCCCCCCAGTCGGGGTGTGCACTCGGCGGGTCCGGTGAGGCTGATGGGGGGCCCACGCCTCAGAGCACTTCCACCGCTGTGTGCTTTGGAGAGTCCGCCTCCCTCGCTTGAGCGATCCGCGTTCCATTAAACACACGTAATGGAGGCTCCAGTCTATTCTAATATTTACAGAATAAGAGAGGCATTCAAACCCCCATTGTGTCTTGACCTTCTACATTCTGCATGAAGACGATGTTGACCTTTTGCATTCCGTAGCGAGACGGTTTCGCTGCTTGCAACATTCAGGATAGCATTGCTATCATACTTTCGTCATGACGCCCAAACCAGGAGAAGAATGATGTCATTCTGACATATATACACCGTTGACTCACACTCGATGGAATTGACAGAACCTCGGAGCGTAAACAAGCTTGACGTCTGACAGCTATTGTAAAGGCTTACGGTTCTCTCTGAAACCTAATGACACTTGTCTCTCGCTTGGGATAAAATCAAATATAAACCCGGTGACAGGTGCGGGTAAGGGATGGCTGTCGCTTGGTAGGCTGTGCACAGCCTACCGACTCGACAGCTGCAGCGGTTTGCACCGTTGTGGTCCGACAGTACCAGGCGCCTTGGCAGGCGAAGAGAGCGGCTGTATCATCAGAATGCTTCTCCCTTCTCCCGTCGTGAATTATTAAAACGGCCCTTGAAACGGTAACTCCGTTGTGTCCAACTGATTTAGACCTCACCCGAGATGACGCGGCCAATTTTAGCTCTGCCTTCTCGCGAGCTGGCGGATGCACGGTGTGATGTTGCAATTTGTTCAGATGAAGATACAGAGGAACCTTGAGGAACGTGTGTTTCATTGATGAGGCGCCATGCTGCTTCATGCAGGCCGGCTTTAAGCATTTATTAGGCATAGCAGGCCGCTGCAAGAATACATTAGCCGGCATTATATATTCCACCCTGTCTTTATACCTTCTTAACATGCAATATGCATGCATCCCGGTAATGGAAAGTGATGTAATCGTGGGCGAACGTTGGGGTAGATATCTGCGCTCCGAGTACACCGTCTCACGGAGAGCCAGAGATACGTGGAGTCTTCCTTTAGCATACATAGCGTGCAGCCGGGCCTGTGATCAATTGAACATGTCTGGACGGTTCTGTCAGCATCTATGCTGGGGGAAGGGGTAAGTAAGGCTGGGATGCGTTTATTTGTAGAGAATAATGCTCCTAATTGGAAAATTAGACTGATGATTGATTCTGTATTGAGTTTGGTGTTGTCTGTCTGGGATCCATGGTGAGGGATGACTTTAAGTAGGTGGGATGGCAGCATGCACAGAGAGAGAGAGAGAGAGAGGAAGAGAGAGAGAGAGAGAGAGAGAGAGAGAGAGAGAGAGAGAGAGAGAGAGAGAGAGAGAGAGAGAGAAAAGAGGCAGAGAGAGAGAGAGAAAGTTGGGCAGAGAGAGGGAGGCAAAGAGAGAAAGAGACAGAGACAGAGACAGAGACAGAGCGAGAGAGAGAGAGAGAGAGAGAGACATTAAAACTTGTCATAGGGTTCTAGTGGGTCTAAGAACCCGAGCCTATCCGATTAATTCCAATTTATGAAGATACGCATTTTTAGTGTTTATAGTTTATTTATTGTATTTAAGCAGGCCATTTTGTAAGCCTTTGTGCATGATTACATTTGTGCATGTGTCTAACATGTATTCCAACGGCCCTGCGGACATGAGTGAGATGTTCTGCCTCGTTAGTCATTCGGCGAAGCGACACACTGCACACACACAGTACACTGGCAGCATAGCAAAGACGGTCCGCACATCCGTTATCACGAACGTGCCTCAGAAAACAGCCTGGGGGGGGGGGGGAGAGAGAGATGATCCCCGTGAAAAGGGAAGAGCACACAAATGATGAGATCACTGAGGCAACAGAGAGTTGTCAAGCCAATCCCCGACTATGCAGTCAAGCATGTCCTCTCACACATACAGAGTCTTCTTCAGTCGCATTCATTAGTTCGACCCCCTTCATTCAATAATTATAAGCCTTATTTCCGTGATGCCCGCCGTTGCGTGTGGCGCTCCGGTCTCGGGTGCTCGGGCGGCGACGCTGTCTTCATCACGCGAGCTAAAAGACACACATAAATCAACGGCCGCACGCATGGCGCCGTCTCACCTGGAGCGGAGCGCCCGCGACCAGAACCCTTCATCTAGCTGCCTGCCCGCCTTGCTTCAGGTTGCAAATTCAATTACCCAGCTGCCCCGGGTGGGGCACTTCGCTGCCGGCGAATCATGGGTCTGAGGTAGCGTTTAATGGATTTCAAACATAATTTAGCTCCGGCTTTGGCTCGGAAAAGGCGGGTTCGCCATTACTCCGTAACCGCATTAGCGGTAATCAAAGATCCTCCTGAATTTGTTGGTTTGGTTCGGAGCGAGCAGCCCGGTGTTGTCGTATTCTCTCTCCCCCCCTCCACCCCCTGCCCCCACCCCTGCCACCGCCGTACACCGAGCTCTGAAAGGTCACGGGAGGAAACACAGGGAGTCCACTGGAATAAATCACCTCTTATGTTTCCAATGCAAATTCGGAGCGTAGAAAGCCCGACGTTGGCGGTGTAGCGTGGCGTCATCCATATGCATTTCCCCTCAGGCCCATCGATCAACCTCCGCCTCTAATCGAGGTTGTTGTCCATCTTTTCTTTGCTCTGCTAGATCTGCTATTACAGGTGGATATTGGACCCGTATGCTGCTTCTGGTCCGACCTGACGTGACCTGACAAACAAAGTACAAGGCCAAAAGAGCAAGGTCGGAGGTCGTCTGATTGCAGATTGTAGCTTTATTATTTGGCCTTTTGCTCCTATGGAAACCTTTAAATCATTATTGAGAGGCTCCCTCTCTCTCTCTCTCTGTCCTCAGACACCAGTTATTAATTCTTCTGTGTTTAATCAGGGAGCGTATGGAGGGGAGGTGGATGGGAGGGCGGGTGGTGGGGGGAGGGTGGGGGAGGCAGGCCTTCCTCAGCCAGCGAGGATGACAAATGAATTGCCAGGTTTGAAAAATTGACTCAAATTCCTCCTCTCTGCCGCGTATCCGTGTTCCACATGAAAGCATTGTTCCTCTGTCGGAATAACTGATGAGACTGGAGAGAGAAGAGAGGAGAGGAGAGGAGGGAAGAGGAGAGAAAGGGAGGAGAAAAGAGGAGAGAAAGGGAGATGATGGAAAGAGATGAAGGGAGAGGAGAGAAAGGAAGGAGAATAAAGGGCGGAGAATAGAGAGGAGTATAATGGAGGAGAGGGATAGGAGAGCGAGGAGAGGAGAGGACAAAAGGGAAGGAGAGGAAAGGAGGGAGAGGAGAGGAGTGGAGAGGAGGGGAGTGGAGCTGCAGGATCACCTGTTTAGAGTTAGCAGCAGCTACACTGCCGGCAGGGCTCCACCCCATGTAGCCCGGTGCTACCAATATGCTACGTCAAATATGCTAAGACGTTAATGTATGTACGCAGCTAAGATGTTAAAATATCCCTGATGATACATGCCTAAATACAATTAAATACAGTAATTAAAGGGGCTATAGGTAATATTTAGGAGCTACAATTTGAGTGCAATTTGTTGGAAATGTCATAGCCATCCATCAGCTATTAGTGAGTGAAATGCTCTGTGAAATATCTCTTCCAGTTGACTGCACGCCTCTGTATTAAACAATTTAGTTTAAGCCGCTCCTGGCTAAATTCTGAGCAAAAAGGGCATTTCTTCCCTGATTGGTTCGGAGAATCCATCTGGCCTGTCAATCACAGTCGAGGGCATGCCCAACTTCTCAATGGAGGAGCCGTGTAGCGAGGGAGGGGGCTCGCTCTCGCTCTCTCTCTCTCTCTCCTCTCTCTCTCTCTCTCTCTCTCTCCTCTCTCTCTCTCTCTCTCTCTCTCTCTCTCTCTCTCTCTCTCTCTCTCTCTCTCTCTCTCTCTCTCTCTCTCTCTCTCTCTCTCTCAACAACGTAGATCAGACTTTTCTGCGACTTAATAATAGAATGATAATAGTAATAATGCTACAAAACTCAGAAGATATTCATCACTTATTGTCATACGCCTTGGAGTTGGGACACAGCTAGATTACTGTAGTTGTAAGCTTTCCTCAAAGTCTGGGTTGCAAGCATTTGACTCCTTGATACCCGGCCATTCTCTAATTGCCTTGAAACGCTTCTCATACAAATGGCTAAGTTTGAAGTTGTTTTTCACATCTCATCGCGTTGCTATCTCTTTTCCGCCAGAGACGTTCGCTTCCGAGAAATGTCCCTGACAAATCTGCAACAAAAGACCTTGTCATAGTAAGAGTATAGTATAAAAACTATTCTTACAGTGTAGATGGAGAGAGTAGTGGTGTAAAATAACGTGATTCTGTCGTGGGAGCATCGTTTGATGGAGGCAATTGGTCTACAGATCAAAAACGCTACATAGGTAGCATCTTTTGATAGGGTAGCAGTAGCACGATTTGATAGACTCTGCTATCGATCTGCACTTTGGTAGGAACATCTAACAAGGGAGCATACATTGGCATTCCGGTTCCCCTGCGGAGGGAAAAACATCCGTGGCGAGCTTTCCATACATGCTGTGGACGCGACGTACGCCCAGGTAGTTTAAATGACGACTGAGCTGTCAATATTATTCTAATAAACAATCGTCAGTCATGTTAAATTGCGGAGCATCATTAGCATGCTTAGCGTCAAAAGCCCACCCCCACGCCCGCGGCTGAGATCTAGTGTGGCTGGGGTTGATGGCCAGAGGAGCGTCGCAAACCGGATAACTGATCCGCTCGTTCTGAAGCAAAACCGCAATGCTTGATTCACTCTTAATTATTCATTATTTCATTCATCCGTGCCGGAAATGTATTGATTTAATGGTTGAATGATTGAATATGCTAAAATAGTTTGCAAGTGTTTGGTTTAATTTGAATGTTGATTCGGTTAATATTGAGCAAGCAATTCATGCTGTCACGCGTCATGGAGTTCTCAGTGTTGTGTCATTCATCATTATTCATTTTGCTTATCAATATTGCTTTTCTACAAATAGGATAATTTGCATAGGTAATCAGCGTCACATTTTCATTACGGATTTACAATTCTCCTCTTTGATGAAACGAGAAAGAAAAAAACTTTCTGGAAATGCAGAAGTGTGAACAAAGCATCACATCCTCAAAATTTAAAAGGCTGAATCCTTGAGGGGCTTGTTTTATCTTTTACATTCTGAGAGCGGGAGGAATATTCATTTTTGCTTCTCGACTGGTATTTGATACAGGGCGGAGAGCAGGTAGTCTTCAGTGTCAGATATAGTGCCCACATCCACCCAGCCGCTGTGAAATACCGGACCCTGTAGCTGTGACTCATCCATGGCTGGAGGACTCCTGAGTTTGTGTTGTGGTGTTTGCGTGCCCTCTGTCACGTAGACGTGCCCACGTCTACGTGAATCATATGGGGAAGGGAAAAGCGCTTTTAGTTATTTTTATATTATTCTTCGTACACTTCTTTGGCAGGTGGCCTCGAGAAAACATCTTGGTTACAAGGTAGTTTAGTTCTTGTTAAACTGTCCTTTCCACCAATCTTCTTTCCCTCTGCCCCACCAGCTGTCCCTGTTGCAGAACGCTTCCCTGGAGAAATACGAGTCATCTTTGTTAGAAGGCAATCATGTCTTTGATATTATTACACTAACATTTTATTTACCAAACAACATTTACGAGTAACATCTTCTCAGGTATCGGCTGCGGTGTGATATGGACCACCAGCCAATAGCACCACCTCACACTCGCAGTCTTAAACAAGACGTTCGTTTGGCATTTATACAGACCTGCTCCGTGCGGAACGAGAGAATATGCCTGAACATCACAACATCCGCTCTTCCGGGAGCCGTCCCAGTGGTTTTCACAGAGCCAGCGCGTTCGCGTCCTTATCTAGAGACATCACGCTCTGATAATGTAATACAAGCTCAGGGACCGGGGCCCCGCCATCAACTTGGGGCCCACAGAGCGGCCCCGAGGTCCCTGTCGTCATGAATGTGAGGACGAGACGCCGACCGGGCGTCCAAGGCCCTCGTTTCATGGCGTACCGTCGAGCACCGTGTTTATTCATTACGGCTTCGGAAACATTTTTCGGGACTGCGGAAAAGCAAGGTGTTTGTCATAATAAATAAATACAGGAATAAACAAGTAAAAGGGGGGGAAATGTGACTGCCTGGATCCCCAGCAGGCATCTACGACGAATTGGGCATTTTTCTCTCGCCAGCTCTGGCCTTTGATGTGACAAAGTGTGACAGTTGGAGCACTTATCATGAGCAGGACCGAGCAGACACAGGGAATCTAAAGGTCTTAGCTGCCCCCTAACCGCCCCGCTCTCTCTCCTCTCTAACTTGGCCCCGGCCTCCCCGCCGACACGGACAACACATCACCCTGATACGGTTCACTCAACCGCCTTTCCCGAAAGAGCACGGCGCAGGTCACCTGACCTCAAGAGGCCATTAGGAGGACACCTTATTTGTCACCAGGAAACATCCAGTCTACGGCTGACGTGTGAGAATGATTAAGAAGCTCCAGCGTGAACGCAGGGCTGTAATGAAGGAGACACACAGAGCAGTCTGGGTGGGGTGATGGTTGGCTTCTTAACAATAAGCATTTGATGGGGCCATCTTTGCGGAATAATGGCCAGAGAGAAAAAGGAAAGCCGGGGAAAAAGGACGGGGAATGACTCGTAGCCCAGGAGCCCGGGTGGGGATTGAACCGCGTTCGCTGCGGGGTATATTGCCATGGAGGGCTGCACTGCTGCCATTCCTCTTCACAGCCATGATGACTCTGAACACGCCGGGGCTGCGCAGCTTATATTTGCAGAGAGGCGGACTGCTGTTTGGCTGCAGGGTATGTCTGCTCGACCCAGGGCCTGGGCAGGTAAGCCAGGCCGGCTCGTGGGCGGGGGGGGGGGGGGTCAGGTGTCTGTCCTACCAGCTGTCTGTGTGTCTGTCTGTAGGAGGCGGGAGGGATCGAGCTGTCTGTCTGTAGGTGGTGGTATACGGCTGCCTGTTTCTATCTAGGTGGTGGTGTAGTTGGAGGGATGCAGCTGTCTCTGTTTAGGTGATGGTGTACACCTGTCTGCGTATAGGTGGTGGTGTAGGTGGTGCTATACATCTGTATGTGTGTAGGTGATGGTGTAGGTGGTAGGATAGAGCTGTATGTGTGTAGGTGATGCTGTAGGTGGTGCTATACAGCTGTCTGCGTGTAGGTGGTGGGTGTAGGTGACGGTGTTGTAGCTGGTAAACAGCTCTCTGTGTGTGGGTGGTGGGTGTAGGTGGTGGGTGGGAGACAGTAGTCTGTGTGTAGGTGGTGCTATATAGCTGTCTCTCTATAGGTGGTGGTGTAGGTGGTGCTATATAGCTGTCTCTCTATAGGTGATGGTGGAGGTGGTGCTATATAGCTGTCTCTGTGTAGGTGATGGTGGAGGCGGTGCTATACAGCTGTCTGTGTGTAGGTGGAGGTGGAGGTGTTGTTGGTGTTATACAGCTGTATGGGTGTAAGTGGTGGTGTAGGTGGTGGTATAGAGCTGTCTGTGTGTAGGTGGTGGTGTAGGTGTAGGTGGTGCTATACAGCTGTCTGTGTGTAGGTGTTGCAGGATCCAGCCCTGAGCCATAGCAGGAGTATAATAATCGATGGCACAGCGCTATAAACACACCATAAAAACATGGAGGAGAAAGAGAGGAACACACGCGGGGAGAGTTAATAAAAACAATATGGAGGAGAACGACAACAACAACAACAACAACAACAACAGCGACGACACCGGGGATTTATAGCTGCGGAGGCAGTTTTAGATTGTTCAAGAGAAGCACGACAAAGTTTATTATGGGATTGTGACGTGGTTCTTCAACCGTCGTGACTTTGATACGTGGAACTTTGAACGCGCAGCTCCTGCGTTCGACGGGGGAGACAAGGTCTTTGAGTGTGTGTCTGCGTTTGTGTTTCTGTGTGGGAGACGGCATGGTATGAAGACATCAAGAGAGAGGGAGCGAGAGAGAGCGGGGGAGAGGGAGAGCGAGTGAGAGTGAGAGAGAGATAGGGAGAGAGAAAGAGAGAGAGAGAGAGAGTGAGAGGAAGGGAGGGAAAGAGGGAGAGAGAGAGGGAGAGGGGGAGAGAGACTGAGAGATAGAAAGGGAGTGAGAGAGAGGGTGAGAGTGAGAGAAAGATATAGAGAGGGAGAGAGAGACAGAGAGAGGGAGGGAGAGAGAGATGGGACAGAGAAAGAGCTAGACAGAGCGAGCACTATAGAGAGGTAAAAAAGGAGAGAGAGTGAATGGGAGAGGGGATATTGACCAAGTAATGAAAGAATTCAAGGTCCCAGCCTGTGAGTGACACAATGGCTCCTTATCCATTGAGCTGCCGTGGAACATAGCCTTAAACAGCCCCATATCCCCCCCCCCCCCACCCCCCCCCCCCCCCCCCCCCCCCCCTCTTTCTCTCAGCCAATGAGAGACAACGCTGCCTCCTTCCTGAGGAAGGACTGCTGGCACGCGTAAGCGAAAAACGTTAATACAGTTTAAGTAGCTCATTGGTTTGAAGCCATCCATTTTTTTCCCGCTGACCATATTGTTTTACGAGGTCAGGCAGAGGGCCGCTCGTGCAGCTGAGTGGACGATGTGCTCGTCGGTGTGTGGAGGCGGCTGGCAGACGGAGGAGTACCACCTGCCGGAGCGAAGCTACACCGGGCGCCGCGGCGGTTGGAGCAACATGGCAGTTGGAGTAACACGGCGGCCATTTTAAGTAGCATTTTTGCGTTAAATAAAAAAATGAAATCAATAATTTTTTATGTATGGTAATGATTTCTCACATGTATAATATCATGCATAGAATTCTGAATGTTAATAATCAATACATAAATTATTTGAAAAAATATATATTTTATATAAATTATTATCCATTTTTTTAAAACATACTATTAATAAATATAAAACAAAGCTATTTGTTCATCTTATAATTTCTGCTCTGCCGTTGAGAGAAATTGCCCGCGATGAATCCCCAAAGGAAATAATCAAACCTTTTCGTGAATGATGAGACAGCTGAGCCTTGAATACAAAGATAATCCAATGCATATTTCAATGCATATTGTTGCCTCAAGACATTCGTCTATGAACACATCATAAAACACTTGATATGCAGGATGTGGCCTCGCTATTGTAAGCACACACACATACAAACATACACACACATACACACACCGACACCTTTATCCACACATAAAGTCATGTAAAACCGGTCGATCCCAAGGCGCACACACCCTCACCCACACACACACAGATACACACACACCTACACACACACACACACACACACACACACACACACACACACACACACACACACACACACACACACACACACACACACACACACACACACCCCACACATTCATCCACACATAAGGACATGAAAAACAGGTCAACCCCCAAGCACACACACATAAGAACGCACACACACGCAAGCCACACACAAGCACCCACGCACACACACACGCACAGGCACGCGCCCACACACACCAGGAGCACGCCCAAACATACATTCAACACACACGATTAGTTGTATGCTGATTAATTGGCAGAGCTGTGGCCTTGAAGAGGAGTGTCTGTCGGGCGGAGAGGGAAGAGGGGCATGGGGGTGGGCTGCTTGGCTTCCTGCCATTGGAAGATGACCTTGGAGATCTCAGCCCACCCCCACCAGGTCTTAGCCCACCCCCACCAGGTCTGAGCCCACCCTCACCAGGTCTGAGCCAACCCCCACCAGGTCTGAGCCCACCCCCACCAGGTCTTAGCCCACCCCCACCAGGTCTGAGCCCACCCCCACCAGGTCTCAGCCCACCCCCACCAGGTCTTAGCCCACCCCCACCAGGTCTCAGCCCACCCCCACCAGGTCTGAGCCCAACCCAACAGGTCTTAGCCCACCCCCACCAGGTCTGAGCCCAACCCAACAGGTCTTAGCCCACCCCCACCAGGTCTGAGCCCACCCCCACCAGGTCTGAGCCCACCCCCACCAGGTTTTAGACCAACCCCACCAGGTCTAAGCTCTCCACATGGTCTAAGCTCTCCACCAGGTCTAAGCTCTCCACCTGGTCTAAGCTCTCCACCTGGTCTGAGACCACCACCTGATCTGATCTCTCCACCTGGTCTGAGACCGCCACCTGGTCTGATCTCTCCACCTGGTCTGAGACCACCACCTGGTCTGAGACCACCACCTGGTCTGAGCTCTCCACCTGGTCTGAGACCACCACCTGGTCTGAGCTCACCACCTGGTCGGAGACCACCACCTGGTCTGAGCTCTCCACCTGGTCTGAGACCACCACCTGGTCTGAGCTCTCCACCTGGTCTGAGACCACCACCTGGTCGGAGCCCAGAAACCGGTCTCAGCTCCCCATCAGGTCGGAGCCCCTAGCCCAGCATATCTAGATTCTAGCCCCACATCTTCAATAACTTAGCAATTGTTATTGATTTCTATACAATTAATATGCAATCCATGTGTCATGGGTGGTCTTATTAAAAGCACTAGTAGCCTATCGTGAACAGGTTTTTCGAAATTATAAAAATGTAGTACTCATTACTTAGTAGTACTACTAACCTAAATTAGGAAAGCCTGCCGCAATGCTTATTTCATTCCATCCCAAAATAGACAACCAAGCATGCTGATTGCTAACCTCAACCCAATCACACCCACCTCCGGATGGCGTCCTAGGCAACCGCCTATGTCGTCAAAAGGAAGGGCATCCTGCCGCAAGGCACCATAGACACATTCAGAGTAATATAATTCAAAACCCCACAAGAAAAAGGGCCATATCATAACGTATCAGCCCCTTCACGTGACCCACAGAAATGTAATCACCAAAATCAGTTCAGCAAACATAATCAGCGCTCATTACAATGACACGCGGTGAAACGTAATCCTGATTATCTGTCATCTGTTACCATCTCCCAACTGTGTGGGAGGCAGGAGGAGGAGGAGGAAGAGGAGGAGGAGGAGGATGAGGAGGGAGCTCAGCCAGTGGAACGTAGCGGTCTCCACGGACACTGAGGACCTAACAAGGCGGACATCTCTGTGCTGTGATGGAGTCATCTCAGCCGTGCACTAGCAACTGGGCACGCGTCGCCAAGGAACGGCCGTGAGAATCCCAGATGCCGCTTTGAATGTGATGAACAAGTGACGTGCTCGGAGCGTGCATAAAGACGTGCTGGTTGTATGAGTGCATGCGGTGGGAATTCAATGGCTGGATGGCACAATAGTACAACCTCCCTGCTGGGTAGACCCTCAATCCCTTAACTCCTTCTCTGGCAGAAATCAACAGAACGCAGGAACACATGCACGCAGGAACGTCTGCATGCACACACGTCACACACATACAAACAAGCACAAAAGCACAAAAGCACACACACACACACACACACACACAAAAACACATAAGCACACACACAAGCACACACACACACACACACACACACACACAGACACACACACACACACACACACACACACACACACACACACACACACACACACACACACACACACATACATACACCCCCCCCCCCCAAACACACACACACGCAGCTGTCTATCCTGTGCAATTGTGCCTCTCTGTTTGTCTTTCTCATGACGTGCAGTGCCTCGCCATGTGCACAAACTAGGCCAGCAGAAATGACTCGAGTTGTCAGTTGTTTTTGTGCAGAAGGGATAAAACAGAATGGGTTTGGTGGTGGTAGGAAAGCGACACTATGACGGGGCTCTGGCAGTCCAGAGCACTCCTCATTATCGCACCACTTTTGGCGACAATAGAGTAAAACTTCCAGATGTTTCCGTAACGTACAGTGTGGCCCCAGAGAGGGGAGTTAAGCGCTGCGTTGCCACCTGTAAGGGATACCCCTTGTTAAGGCTCACCATTCAGGGAATGAAGTAGATTAGATTACAGTCGCAAAGCCCGGGTCAATATCGTCGATGGGAACAACAACAACATCCAGGCCTTGGCATCAATGTCAAGTGGCAACTTCCTCTCCGTCCTCTGCTGCAGGAATAACCCCCACCCCCCACAACCCCTCCCCCCCCAGATGGGAATACTGAGCGATGGAATACTTGACATAGGAGGGAGAGAGGAGATTCAGCAGTTCCTCAGGAGCCTTGGAAGTTATTTCGATTTCTTTATTTTTAACCGTATTATAATTCAATGAATTATATTTTCTGTTTCAAGTGCTTAAAAATAGATGCTGGAGGAAAGCTCTCCAACGTGGTAGTATTTATTGTCTGGGGGGGGGGGGGGGGGGGGGGGGAGCAATAGCATCGATGTCTTCAAATAAAGCCGCAGACAGGCCTGCTGCTGAGAAGCTTTCTGCTGGGTGCTGGTATGCGTGGTATTTATTTGCATACCTATTATTCGGTTCCGCCATCAACACGCAAACTTGTGGAACAGATCTGAAGTCGGCCCCATCTTTCTGCTCCGAATCAATATTCCGCCTGGTAGCGCTCTACACCGGCCTGCCGATACCCAAAGCCAGCCGGTGAAAACGCACGGCAGTTACGTAAGAGCACCGCTGAGTCCCCTGGGAACTGACGAGGAACATATCTCTCTGCTCTAAAAATAAAACAATATGCCTGCTTTTCCTTTGTTGCGGTTGGGCTTGCTCCAAAAACGCGAAGATGAGTTTGTTTGACATTCACACATTTAATTGTTATAGTCGGGATTTGATCTTACCTGTTGGTGTTCATATCGACAGTTGAGTGAAGACCAGGACCAAGGGAGGAAGAAAAGAGGAATGAGAATTAGTTTTTGGTTTCTGTATTTTCCGTAACAACACAAACATCGTTTCACAGTGTAAATGCAAAAACACCGTACTTGGAGTTCATGTTCGATAACTGTAACTTTGAGATTTTGACGTGAAGCGAGGTCTCCCTTGATCTGATTTAAATATGATTTATGGTGAGGTGGGTCATTTTAGATAGAAAACAGAGCTTTCTCAGCTGCCATCAGTGTTAGGAACGGTGTGAATGAATTACTTAAGATAGGTGGCATGAATAAATATATATCAGCCTCTCAGCCATTGTGTCAGCTCTTTTCCAAACAGCCGGCTCTACCTCATCTATGTAAATCCTGGGGGGATGGAATATGTTATACTTTTATGGAACAAAATTGTGGCTTAAAAGATAATTGTGAATATACGACAAGCAAAGGTATTTTGAGTTTCAACCTATGCAATGCAATCATGCAAAAAAAAAAAACGCCATTCATTTAAATATAAATACAGAAAAAGAAAACACAGAAGAAAGAATAAATCTGTATTCGAGTGGAGGAGAAGTACCCAGAGAGTAACCACATTTAAGGCCTGGGCACACACACCCCTTTTCAATATACACGGTGCACTTTCTCTCCACCTGACTTGCATCGCAAGCAGCCACTGAACACCTTCCCCGGAAACAGACACCTCTCCCGAGTCAATATATGGCGTTCACAAACAGCCACAGCCGCCTCTCAAAGCGTCCCTCTAGCTGCCTCACGGGGGCCGGGGCGGGCCCTCCTGTCTGCCCCCTCTTGTCAGCCTCACGCCCACGGGCCCTTGGCCCCGGGGGCTCGGTCGGAGCTGGCCCGCGGCCCTACTGTCTGAGGATGTCAGCCCGGGACCAAGGAGTTGCCCAGGGCAACCCGCACGTGGAACCTCTGTCGGCCAGTGTTGAAAACAACAGGGAGAGGGGTGACGGGGTAACGGCCTCGGTGCGAGGAAACAGCCCTAGGGGAAAACGTTTCCAGAGCATAACAGGAACGTTTATGGTAAAATAGGGAATTTATAGATAATGTGCAATTAGTGCAATTATTTTTGTGATCGGTCCATGTTTAGGATTATCAAAAACGTTTTTTGACAAATCATGATTCAAATATTCAAGAAATCAGGGTTAGGGTCTGGATGCATGCTTTAAGATCCTCTTAGCAGTGGCACTCGACCTTCGACTTGAGGAGTTCCGCTAAATTGTCATCAAGACCCCCTTGAAGACAGGATGAGGACCACCTCATGTGCAAACGGTGAACAACAGATTAATACACATGAAGTGGCTGAGCAAAGGGCCCGCTTTACACGCATGATTACTGCAAGAAGCCCGTGGACGCTGGGAACCAAGGGGGAGAGAGTCAGCAGTGCTGCAAATGCTCCCAGTGTGTTTACTGAGCAAACACAAATGAACAGAAGGAAATAAAAAAAAGTAATGCACAAAGCGAAATAATAATATCAAACCAGTATAATATTTTATCTGAACAATATTTATTCAGTATTTATTTTCCATTTTAAATTAGTCTATTACAAGGATAATACCCAGCTGCAGCACCCTCACGTACCACCAGTAGTCCGCGTACCACAGGTTGAAAACACTGATGTAAGAGTGCAAATTCTGTGGTTTTCTCTCAGTTGTTTTGTGACAATGTTGTTAAGTGGCTATTAAGGTACCGTTTTGTCTCAAGCATGCAGACTTTTGGGTGAAGTGCTTGTTTTTTGTCTGCGGTTCACTGATATTTAACAGTTGTGAAAATAAAGTAAAAACATAAAGATGTGCTGTTTCCCTGTCATCTTCAGTCTTGGTTACTCCCTGATCCATCAGGGAGAAGCAGTGCTGTGATTGAATTAAACATACGTCTTTGTTAAATAAAACATTAGACAAAATGATGATTTATTGAGTTAGATCTTCACTCAGGCAGTTCATTTATGGAATATGTCTGGGACTGTGGTAATGAGGAAAGACACAGAGTCAGTCAGGAGTGCCTACTGTGAGCGAATCGATGCTCTGCATTGGGGAGTACAACAGTTCTATCAGTGTATCTCTGGAACGGTGGACAGGTCCTAAAGGATTGTCACAGATCAATTTGGATGGATACCCATCCAGACAGTAGTCGTTTTTGTTTTTTTCAAGGCAGAATGTCAGCATTCCTGTGCAATAAAAGCAATGCTTTGGGAAAATGTCCCGTGCCAGACATTAATTTTGCCATTTACCTTATATAGCACATTGCCATTTAACTGACCTTTCCTTAAAACATAAATTAGGATGAGAGGATATATGATGAATGATAGGTTTATACATTAGGATTTTTGTTCTGTCTTGCTTGAATAAATATTCTTGTTGTTGCAATCCTTTTGCCAATTAGTTATCATGTGATTGATCTTGTATGATTTGAAAGTGTGATGTGTGAGGCTTGCTGCAATTACTTAAAATAGAATGTTAATTAGTAAGGAAAATAAGAGATTATTCATCAACAATAATGACCATGGAATAATTCATTTTCACAATTATTTAATACTTAAAGTTTTCACCAATTAAACCAAAACCATGCCATTACTCTCTTACGCAATCAAATTAAGCCAGAGAAAAATAAAAACGTTTTTAAGCGTTTTTTTCTTTATCTGCTCAGTTTAAAGCATGCTTTGCGTTTATAACTATTTTATGATAAAGTCCCTGGATTATCGTATATGCATAGTCAATGTTGACCTAATTCATGATATGTGATTGGCGTATATTGAACAACAAAGACCAATTCTATCACATCCCACAGTGAATAACACTGTTACACCTAATGCACCATCCAATGATGCCTCACCAGGGAATTCAGAATTACATTGATTCAACATGACACTCCACAAACATGACTTGAAAGTCAAACAAAGCACCTCTAGTGGTCCTATATTTCCTTAAAGAACCCACATAGGTTCCCCTGCTCTACTTCAACTGCATTACAGTGGCTGTCGTCCGATTCATTATTTATATGTGTTAAGTCCATCTGGGCCACCTCTCATTACCCGACCCAAAATTCAGGCGTGCAGCAAGAGCTACGTCCACTGGTCCGTCTGCACACATAATTAGGAGTTAGATTACAGTGTCACACCTTCCCAGGGACCGTAGCCATCCTATTAGGATCGATCCCATTCACTTTGTGTGGTGGGGGCTCTGAAATAATGAACACAATGACACTCTTCCAGCGGCCCTCTCCGAGAGGAGCCGCCCCTGCGTCTTGATGGGATGCATATGTGTGCTGGAGCAGAACCCCTCGCCAATTACCGCAAATCCCACATGGGTTGCTCGCCTAACTTTTCCCTTCCGATGGACCCAACCAAACGCATCCAGCCCATGCTTCTCCCCTCCTCCTCCCCCTATGCCTCCCTTCCACCTCCTCCTCATCCTCCTCCTCACCCTCCACCTCCTCTTCCTCCTCCTCCTTCCCCTCCTCCTCCACTTCCACCTCCTCCTCCTCCTCCTTCCCCACCTCCTCCTTCCCCTCCTCCTCCACCTCCTCCTCCACCTCCTCCTTCCCCTTCTCCTCCTTCTCCACCTCCCCCACCAACTCCTCCTCCCCCTCCATCTCTCCCCGGCTC
This sequence comes from Gadus morhua, assembly GCF_902167405.1. NCBI lineage: Eukaryota > Metazoa > Chordata > Actinopteri > Gadiformes > Gadidae > Gadus > Gadus morhua. The sequence continues at coordinate 24,436,061 of NC_044061.1, read as the reverse complement.
CCCTTGGGTCTGGATCGCTTCTGAGATTGTTCTCTGGTGAAAGATTTCATCTAATGTCACACTGATTAAAAATTGTAAATTGGTTTATAATTATGACTTGTATCACTCTACTAAGTGGACACATGAATATGAACGCAGGCCAGTGAAGGGGAAACATTCACAACACAATCAACTCCCTGATTCCATATAGTATGCTTTTCTATCATACTTATGTCATGGTGAAAATTAAAAGAGTCTCCATATTTCTTCTCTATTGTAGAATGTATTTGTGCTATTCTGGTGTTTAAAGAACACTAAATATAAAATTGGGTTTCTTTTATTATGATCATTTTGGGGTTGCCTGTTTTAAAGACTGAAACCAGTTCTTTGATTGGACGACTGTCAGTATGTTCAAGTACATGAATTAGGCGGTTGGGAGCAACACTTAACTGATTGATTGCATGTGTGTGTGTGTCAAGACAAGCAGAGGCTTACTTCAGAGGAGTATCCACATTCATTTTTTTCGGGCCACCCCTGACTCACTGACTTTAACTGTAAATGTCATCCTCCACCCTGCAACAAATTCCCAAAACGTAATAACACAGGCTTCAGAGGGAACCCAAACCTGAATTTAGTTCACCGAGACCCAGATATAGGAGATCCAGCGGTTTGGAAGCGGATTAAGAAGCACACTAGGCTTTGACTGTCAGCCTCTACATGTCTGTACGCGAGACCGCACCGAGTAGAGACCCACTATGAAAGGACAGGGCTGAGGCACTGCTTTTGATATGCATCAAATGCATCCAATGTGGGCGAGTGTTGCAGGAGATGTAGCGGGCACAAAAAAGAGCAGTAGCACTTTCTTCAGTAGCCACAGTTCTGCTATTCCGTAGACGTGCACATTAGATCATATGCAGATGCTTTAGAAAATTAGACCACCCATAGGGTCATCAGGGAATACAAAGGCATGTTGGAAGAATCAGATGATGCAATACAAAATAGTGATTTGCATTAACATACATATCTGATTGGCCGAATGCTCCTTTTGGAATGAGATTGTTCTACTATTTACATACTGATGTGCTTTTGAATATGTATTTATGTATCTATGTATAAATATATTTTGTTTTTTAAGTGTGTGCGTGTTGCTATATGTGTGTATTTCCTGTGTGTGTGTAAATGTGTATATATGTGTGTGTATGTGTGTGTGTTTATTTGTGTGTGCGTGTGTGTCTATGTGTATGTGTATGTGTGTATATGTGTGCGTATGTCTGTCAGTGTTTATACGTGTGTGCGTATATGTGTGTGTTTGTATGTGCATATGTGTGTTTATGTGTCTGTGTCTGTGGTTGTGTGTGAATGTGTGTATGTGTGTGTGTGTATGTCTGGAGCTCAGCCCTGACTGGGAGCCTCTCTAAAGCTCCCTCCCTCTCCACCAATGAGTGGCGGCCATATTAGATGTTCATCCTGGCCTGGAAAGGGATCCAGGCGCATTAACTCCCTGATTGATTTCAATATCCTGCCACACGAGGTCCTGTCAGCCACATTTAATGAAAAAGTAGGACTTGAATTAATTCTTACATGGAGCTTTGCTTAATATTGTGTGTTTGCCATCTTAAATACACTGAGGTTAATCAGGCATAGTTTATTGTAAATGTGAAATGAATGTTTGGTCGGAATACGCATTCTCACACAGAACAATATATCCACGCCGAATGGATTTCAATAATACGACCGGTGTACGCATTACTTATTCATTGAGCAATATAGGAACCTGCTTCTCATGGAATATAATTGAGCTTGTGGCGTATGCAGGACACCACAGTATGAATTGGATGTAATTGAATGCAAAAGCAATCTAAACTTTTATTCATTTTCTTTAGCCGTCTTAAGGTTCCAGGGACGAGGCCGGTTCAGCTACTCGGCAGAATCCCTAATTAGGCGAGCGCACCTGTCTCTCTGCGGGGAGTGAGCTTTACCCCCTGTGGAGACCTCCACGTTCCCCAGAGACGAGACACAGAGGCCATCCCGGACCCCTGGCTCAATGAGCGAAACACGGCCCCCAACACTGCAATAGCACAGGCTTCATCCCTTCAGCTCGGCCGTAATTCTCTTTGTTCATTGTTCAGTAATAGGATTCCCGGAGGTAAAGCTCGGCACTGACTCTGCCAGGGTTACCGGGTCCACGGGGTGTCCTGAACACCTCTGCAGGGCGGGTGTGGGCTGTGACCGACCTGGATCTGGTGCTTTAAAGTGTCTCCAATAGTAACTGATACTCAAGTCACTAAGAAATAAGAGGGTGCTCTGTCAGTAAAAAATAGGTTTACGTTGGCCTTATAACAGAAATATCATAGTCTTATTAAGAAATATGACTATGTCTGCATTGTAACTGACTCAGCAAAGTCTTATTTCTTACTACGACTTTTCTATGTCTGCATTATAAGAGAAATAGCAGAGTCTTATTTATAAATAAGTCTTTGCTATGCCTTCATTAGAACTGACGTACCAGAGTCATATTTCTGAATACGTCTGTGTGTGTTATAATGCAGGGAAATGCAAATAACTTCCTGCGGAGTAGTGACTGTCTCGTTCACTTGTTTTAACACAGAGTCCCCGTATTGTTTAAGGTCAAGCTTAAATGTCAAGTGCTGGCGGATGAGTCGAGATCTGTTATCTCAATAATCCTCATTGTGCTGAGCCAAGCCTCTTGCTCTCTGAGAGTGTTTGCACAGTGAGTGAGAGTAGACGGAGTATTTTAAACCCGCTTTCTCTTCAACCAGTGCACTACAACATCCAATCGGCGGTGATCACATGTTCTTTCAAAGGTCGCCACTCGTCCACTGACTGCCGCACTATAACTTTGTTACGGCGCTTTTGTTGTACTTAGAATATATCAGTGTGTGACTGACTCCACTGACTGCCCTTGACTACCACAACAAAGAGGTCTAACCTTTGTTTTTGACACTGTACTATACTGCACACACTTTTAATAAACTTTGATGTGCAGCGAAGCGAGTGTGTACCTGCGTGCTTGTGTGCGTACGTGCGTAAAAGTGCCTCTGTTCACCTGTGTTCATACCCTCTGTTAAATGTTATTGTCAACACAGGTGGGCTGTGTAAAACGTATTTTATAAATGTAACAGCAGTAAATGTCGATGTAAAATCAACGCGAAAATGTAAACGTGAAGGCATTCATAAATGTTAACGTACAACGGGCGAGCATTCAAAACTAAGATACACCTGCGGCGTGATCCTGAGGAAACCAGTCAGCGCCATCCATCATGCATGTCTCAACATCTGGTGTGGTGAGAGTGAGAGATGGCAGCACCTGGCCTCCCATACGTCAGCCCAGCACCTGGGCCTCTCCCGTGGAGCCCACGACAGCCCGCCAAACGCGCGACAACGCTTCAATCAAAACATCCTGAGACCGCCGATACCATGACACCTCTTGCTCTTCCTTCAAGGTTGTATCAGCGATTCTAGGCCGAAAACATAAATGATCACAATTATCTGATCTTTCCTCACGATCCGCTAGCTGCCCGCCCCATAAGAAGGCCGTCAAAAAAACGCGTTTCTGTAGGCGTTTCACTATGCTCCGAGATTGAAAAACATCAAAACCAAAATAAATAGTATTCCAACCAATCACTGACAAGGGGTGGGTGTTGTGGGGTTTTGCGCTGCGTTCATGATAGTTTTTTACTTGATGCACGAAAAAAGGAAGGGAGGGGCGAGCTTGCTCTGTTTGTTTGGGATCTCGCTTCAAATACCAAGAAGTGTCGTCACCCAACATCGCTGATACAACCTTAAGCGGTCTGTTGTGTGCTAGCCGCTTGTTTTGACGTTCGCAATTACTGCGAACTGTGTGGAGCTAAAATCTGTTTGTTTAGAATACAACTTAATAGACGTTAACTAGCAAAGGATTGGATAGGATAGGATAGACGTTGCTTTGCGCATCAGTTATAGTCCTCAATGTCACGTAACCATTCATTTGTGAAGGTTATTGTTCGTATTCAGAGAAATGCTACGCGCCGCATCGTTGAAAGAAGCCGTCTTAACACACACATTAGAACGGAATACAATGTGAACTTTTCATTTCCTGTGAGAGAGCTCAGAATACAGTTATCACTAGCAGTAAGCAAACATGGTAAACGGAATGTATGGTAAATTAATAGTTTCCATATTATAGGATACTTGGATGTGGGGATATAAAGACACACCCTTTTTACAATAGGTCAAAGGAAAAGGACGTACGATAAGGTCAATCGGTCAAACGAAAAGGACCATGAACAGGTCAAATGAAAAGGACCTACGATAGGTCAAATGAAAAGGACCGACGATAGATCAAACCAAAAGGACCTACGATAGGTTCAACGAAAAAGACATTCAATAGGTCAAACAAAAAAGACCAATAGCTCCAAAGAAGAAGACGTTTAACAAAAAAGACCTACAATAGGCCCACGGAACAGGATGTTCAATAGGTCAAAAGAAAAGGACCTACACTAGGTCAATTGAGGACCTGAAACCTGCAGCACTCCGTAGCTCTCCATATCTGCATGCCTGTTCTAAGCCTGCGGTACCCAGGGCAGGTAAACCTTGAAGAACCTATCCTGTCACGTCTGCTGATCACACAACAGTTCCCCCGTCTCCAAGGGGCCTGTGGTACAGCTCCTAACCTCCCCAGGGAGTCCTTGCCCCTGAATTCTAATCAGCAGCCTCAATCTGAGATAGAAACGAACCGCCGGAAAAGTTCTGAACACACATTCAAACCCTGTGTTTGAATAACACGGTAAAACCTTGTGTTTGACTAACACGGTAAAACCTTGTGTTTGAATAACACAGCGTTTTAAGACGATGTGAAAGGGTTGGGCGGCGCTTGATTCAAATGAGGAGAACCGGATCAATCCGCTTCTCTGTGAGGACGCCGAGCGGGACAAAATGGCTGACTGCTTTAACGTTGGCGTGGAACAATCAGCCATAAAACGACTTTCGCACGTGGAGGGTTCGTCGCCATGGAGACAAACAAACGGCTTCCTCAGTTTGAGGAGCGCGTCGTAAAAAATAAATACGGCCTCGCAAAACAAGCCCGGTGTCATAAACCTCGCCTCGGGCGTCGTGAAGGATTGGGACAGAAATACCTCATCAAAGGGCCGTCAGGTGGGCAGAGGAGATGTCCCCACAATGCTGACTGATGGCTTGAATCAAAGGGATCGGTTTAATGGGCCTTGCTGCCGCCGCGGCCGTGAAGCGTTCGGCTGTTGGCTCTACAAACACGCCGGTAGGTTGATGGAGGCTCTTTCATTGCGAGCTCGGAAGGGCTCTATTATGGCCTCGCCCCAACAGAGCATTTCAATACCAAAGCTGCATCTAACCTGTTTTATACAGTGTGTGGATACAAGCTGAATCACAATGGCTCCTAGAAAAATAAGGACTCAGAAGCGAATTGCTGTTTATTTGTTTTCTATTATGCCGCGGATCAGCTTTGCAATCCAGATGGGAGTTTGTGGCGTTCTCGTCGGTAATGCATCATGAGATTCAGGATGTATCTACTTCTGGAGTCGTGGAAGGACCAGGAACGTTTCCTAATGGCAAAGCTGTTCTTCCGATTGAGGAGCGGGCGAAAACCATTTGTTTGAATAATAAACTTTGCATTCGTATGACTGTCACATCCACCAAACGCCACTGTGAATTACAACGACACTCGTTTCAGTATTCCCCCTCTGCCTCCTGTGACCGGAGCTATGTTGGAGGAAAATCATGACGCAGATTTACTCCCGGGACATGTGGAAACAAGGCAGTAATATAGAATTGGACTTTGTGTAATAACACTTTCCTGACTCGCAGTGTGTCAGCGGTGGAAATTACCCACACTCAAGTGAATTTACAGCTATCGCTAGACAGAATTCGGAAATAACCTGTTTAAGAAAAAGGATTTCGGTGTTCATAGAAGACAAAGCCCTCATCATCTTGGGATAATGTGCTACCCTTTGGGGGATTCCACCCAGCTCTGAATCCAGTTTGAAAAGAAATTCATCACAGTCCTGTTTTCTCCCTGGTTCTTTCAAAGGGCCTGCGTCAGTCCACAACAGAAGATAAGCTCTTAGAGCATGCTGTACATGTGCACACACACACACACACACACACACACACACACACACACACACACACACACACACACACACACACACACACACACACACACACACACACACACACACACACACACACACACACAAACACACACACAAAGAAACAATCATAAACAAATAAACATATAAAAAACACAAAAAAATACCCACAAAACGTTTGCACAAACACACACACAATCAATCACACAAACGCACGCACGCACGTGCGCACGCACACACACACACACACACACACACACACACAAACACATACGCACACACACATACACACGCACATGAACGCAGAGAAACACACACATCCCCCCACTCACCCACCCACCCACCCACACCCACACACACACAGAAACACTCTCTCACACACACACACACACACACACAAACACACACACACACACAGAGTGTATAATGATATTCACTTAACGCCACTATGATTGTTTAAGAACACCGGCGGCGTGAGACACCCGGCGCTAAACCATCCGTCTCATGAAAACAATTGACAACCACTCCTCCCTTCACCCCCTCCATCACCCCGCTCGCACACAGACCTGCGCTGCTGCCGCTCACGGAGAGAGGGAGCTAATGACAGTCAAGACGGATGGTAATTACAGTGTACATTTTTCATCAGTCAGCGACGAAATGCAGCGAGACGTACAAAAAAAACAGGACTGGCAGGCAGGCGGGGGGGGGGGGCGTGGGCGGGGGCTCGGTGTCTGCGCGTGTCACCGCACTCAATCCCGGTTACAGTAATAGACTGGGGCCGGGCCTGAGTCAGTCAACATGCAAATTGAATAAGAAGTAATAGCAGAGGATGAGGAACTCACAGGGGGTCCTGATGGCCAACATCGTCACGGCACCAGCAGCGACGCTGAGCCTGTATGCTGCCGGCGTCTCCAGACCGCCTCCTAATGCGCAGTCATTTCCCACGTGGTTCAGACCAATGTATTCCTCGAGCCAAGTAAATAAATTGGATCCACTGACAAGGGATCGTGTGTGGAATGTCATGTGTTCCCCGGTAGTGGCAATGTTAACGGATGGGAGGGGGTGTAATAAAGAGTTCCTTATTCGCTCAAAGTTTTGTCCACTTCTTTGGAAGGCAGGAAAACTCTCCATCTACCCTCTCTCTCTCTCTCTCTCTCTCTCTCTCTCTCTCTCTCTCTCTCTCTCTCTCTCTCTCTCTCTCTCTCTCTCTCTCTCTCTCTCTCTCTCTCTCTCTCTGTCTCTCTCCATACAAATATATATAAATACACACAGATACAGCCATTCTTGCCCGTCAGGCTGTACGTAATCCAGGTCTTATTGTCTGGAGAAAAACACTCTGGTAAATTTGGTCTCTTTACTATTTGATTGTAAGCAACATCATTTAACTCACGTCTTTGAATAATGAATGCCTGTCTGGAGCCATTGTGTGAGATGAAGCCTTTTCTCTCCACATGAGCGCAGAGATAAATTACAGAGCGGCGGTATCGCCGGCCAACATCTGAAGCGAGACAGTGTTCCTGACGTACAGCGAGATGGAGTGGCGGCGTTCGCCTCGTGGCTGCGTTTTGAGTCGGCGCTGCGGGAACACGGTGTGAGTGTGTGTAGTTGAAAGTGTCGCTGGCATGTTGCAGCGTGGAGAAACCCGATCACACACGGTCACCGGGGACACTGGGGAAGTGGGGATTTGCATGTCGTTTTGACGTTATCCCGACGCGATCTGCATACATGTGAGGACGCTGGGGCTCTGTGCGAGCGTAACGAGGCTACTAGGGGGAGAATAGCAGTCTGCGGGCCTGAACACACTGTTTTTATTGGCTTCAGATGCAAGGGAGAAATCTAGAACGAGGTGCATGAAAAATGCATGCAGGGTGATATATTGCTATGGCACCCCTGTTGAAAACAGTCGCCAAAGCCTTGGTTAGTGTGAAGGATGAGTCATGTGTTCGGTGGAAATGTGTTATCAGGCCACACTTCAAAATATGCAGGGTCATTTCTAATAAAGAATGAAGATGATGAACAAAATGATGAAAAGAAAGATTGCACGGAATGGGAGGTTAGACGGCCACTGTGACGACGTGTTTAATGCCTCTGTGCCTTCATCTTAATACAAAAGATTTGATCTTGGCTGTGATAGTTCAGCAGAAATACTGAGAAAAACTGCTCACTCACTGCATGGCTTTGACGACGGAAGCACACAGTAATCACGGCTCGCTCGACGCCTCGGCGGACATTTTGACTTGCCCTCATAACAACAGCTGCATCTCGTTTGTTTTCTCCCCTGACGCCCATCTTCAGCCATCCAGTGTCATCCCGCCCCCACCCACCGTCTCCCTGAGAACCTCCCCCAGGGAGCACCCTCCCCTCGCAGACGACTCCAAACAGCCAGCCAGATAAAGTTTGGAGGCACCGAGATAAAAGACAAGCACAAGCTATTTAAGGGTCCCGATCTCTGGCGAGCACTTCACTACCCGGCCCTCCAGATAAGACGGTGCGACGCAGACACCGCTGCTGCCTGATCGGGTGTTCGGTTCCCCCGGCTGTCAGCTCCACTTGAGGGATATCCATTCAGAGGACGCGGCCTGCGCTCATTAACAAGCCAGGAGGAATCAATGAACCGGGAGTTATCTCCGCGCTCCGGCGGGGCAGGGCTCGTTTTGTGTGTTTTGTCTTTATCAGAGGCCGTTCCGTACACAATCTCTGTGCCTGGGGGGAGTGAACACCGGGGGCCTGCTCCAAGCCATCCATCGTACTGCGGCCTAATGGTCGCGGCGCGTGAACGTTTAGCGGGCGTAATGGAGAACGAATGGGACGTTTGATAAGCATTGATAAGTTGATGGAATGAATCACGACGACAGAGTTTTGAAAAAGTAATGTCTTCTCTCCCCGCGTGGAGACGGACACTTAGACGGCGGTGCACGCCGAGGATCGGTACTGACAGGCCTCCTGCGGAGAGTCAGCCAAAGTATGCATACTCCTCGCTGTCTGATTCCACTGGGAGAGGGAGAGAGAGAGAGAGAGAGAGAGAGAGAGAGAGAGAGAGAGAGAGAGAGAGAGAGAGAGAGAGAGAGAGAGAGAGAGAGATTGTAAACAGTTAACCCTACACGTGCTGCATAAGGGAAGACCGGGGAGTTACTCAATCCCAGCCCTTAGATTAATCAGTAACGATTAGGGGCTGAACCCAGGTCGATCAATGTATTCAAATCAGTATTCACACTGGGGTGAGAGTGCATTTTGACTCCTTTACAACTCCCCGCAGCCCTGTTTGTTAATGGAGAAAAACAGCCCCTCTTTGTAGACACTTGCTTAATGATGGCTGTTATTGCTCTTCTCGGCTCTTGTCCGTCCATCTCCCGGCCTCCTGTTCGTCTCCGTTTGCATGCAGTTAAGGGCCTCTATGCAAAGCTGATGTAAAGTTTTCCGCATTACCATATTACAGCTACTGTGTGCAGATGCGAGCCCACTAACGTACAGTAGACGGCGAATAGCAAAGCAGGAACGGCGTGTTCCTTCCAATCGGGGTAATGAAGTGCGTTGGGCATATGGCACATTTATAAACTCACTTCTAGCCATTAATCAGGAGTGAAAGGACAGAGGGAGAGCCCTGGCTCCGGCCAGTGAGTGACAGCCTCGTTTAGCGAGAGGAGCAGCTTTTCATGGGATGAATGCGATCTGCCGGCGCGGGCTAATTAAAGGTGGCTACTTAGCACGGGTCAGCGGACGGGATGCTGCCAGTGGCCTTTTGTGTGTGTTTGTGTGTGTGTGTGTGTGCGTGTGTGTGTGTCAGCGTATACAGGTGGTCTGCATGCCTGCGTGAGTTTATGTGTGTCTACGTGTTCAAATGGGATTCTGTGTGTCTATCAGTGTGTGTGTGTGCGCTCCTGTGGGTGATTCAGTGTGTGTCTGATCCAATGTCGTTATTTGGGTGGATGCGTGTGTCGGGGTCAGTCTGAGTGCCAGGGTGTGCGTGTGTGCATTTGTGTATTTTTTTGTGTTTGTGACTGTAGGGGTGTATTCATATATGTGCGTCCGTATGGTGTGTATGTGCCTGCCTTCGTGCATGTGGGCGCATTCGCTGGTGTCTGTTAATGTATTTCTGAGTGAATGCGTGTGCTTATACGTGTGCTTCCGTGTGTGTGTTTGTGCATGTGTGTGTATATGCCTGCAAGTGTGTGTGTTCGCTGGTGTATGCTTACGAGTGTAGGGGTTTCCCAATGCGTGTGTGTCTGTGCGTGTGTATGAATGCATATCTGCAAGTGTATGGGTTCGCTGTTGCATGTCAATCTCTTTCTGAGTATAGGGGTGTGCCAATGTGTGCCAATGTGTGCGCGTGTGCACGCACTTGTGTGTACGTGCACGAGTGAGTGTGAGTCTGTCAGGTTACGGGCTGCTGTGGGGTGCGGGTGTGTTCCTGAGCAGCTGTCCAGAGAGGGCAGGTTCCGAGGCTGGTTCGGGCCAGCCCGTCCGGCCCTGCCTAAGGCCAGCTGGCCTCGCACCCCACACACAACATTGGCAGCGCAGAGATGTGTGGGGATTACCGGAGCTATGATTGCCTTCATAAAGAGCCGAGCCTGTCGTGTGATTATCTCTTCCTGAGTCTCGTCGTCCTGGCCGAGCGGCCGCAGCACAGGAGTGGCATTAGACATCCTCGCCATATTCCTCACCTCCCGAGGCAATTTTCTGTTTTTCTATTAGCATTGCGTCTGAGCTTGCGTTGAATTCACTCGATTCGCATCCCCGTGTCTCTGACATGGCTTTCGCCCCGGATGGCGGGATCATCCAATTGAGGGAATACCAGCGCTTATGTTTTTTTTTTGTGTTTCAATGTACACAATGCAATCCATGCCCTCAACCGATTGCGTTTATCATCAAATGACAAGTCATTCGTATGAATCATCTTCACTTACGATAAAGATTAGTGTATCAGAGCTACATGGAAATGAGCTCGATATGTTAGCTATATTTAAATTAGCTACATAGCACGTCGGCACACGTTAGTTTTCCTTACAGACTAGAATATCTGCTGGCTAGTTCGAGTTAGCTATTTTAACAGCATATCACTCTAATGACTCAACACACTGACTTTCTACTGTAAAATATCAGAAATATCTAAAATGTAAAAGAAAGTTATTCAACATTCAATTAATGGAGTTTCGCACACACATGTATTATTATCTCGGAGAAAATCTAAATTGAATATCTTTCTTTCCCTGAGTGATAAGAATAACTTTGATCATTCTAATGAGCTGTGGATAGGCTTCTCATTCCAGACCAATCCTGTGCAAAGAGCTGGCACTGAGAACAATGGTTGGGCACCAACAATGGAGGGAGTAAAACAACCATTTAACTGGCTGACATTCCCTCACAGTGGCAGAGAGACTGCGAGACTCAACACTCCTGCTCCATCTCCGGCTGTGAAGCCTACAACCGCCAGAGACTGGAACATGCAGCAAAGTCGATAACAAAAAGGAAGTGCTTAAGAAATCATTCGAGGAATAAAATCTTGCTGCTGATATACATGCAGGACAAACAACAAATATGTCTAAATTTCAACAATGCTTTTGAGGGACACCTGCACTCAGCTTCAACTACAAAGGTTACCCTTTTTTTGTGTTTCCGAATTAATCCGGTATGTTTTTGAAAAATGCCAACCATCCTTCCTGTAAGAGCCCAAGAAACAAGGAAGGGAGATATTCACGGTGTGCCCAGTGTCCCACAGTGCTAGCTGCATCACAGGGGGAAGATACGACAGCACTGGCCCGTTTCATTAGATCTACAAACAACCCACAAAAAGGAAAAAACAGCAGCATGATGTTGTAACGATGCCATTATCTCTCCAAGCATTCTTTGGTGATCCAAAAAAACAACTACACACATTCTATAAAACAAATTTATCTAGGAATTTCTCATGGTAAGAACAAACAATTTGAGTAAACCCACAGCTGCCAGGCAGAATCAAGGGACGTACAAAATCAGCTTCTGATTATGAAATATGACTTGGCTGTGTGGTTACAGGCTGCAGAGCCCCCATGCTGCTGAGAGACGGTAACCTGTGTCGCTCGTGCACGTTCAGCCTGTGAACTATGTACTGTATATGCAGCGAGCCATGCTGATGCCAGCATAATAATAATGATATTCCTAATCATATGTATTTCCTTATGTAGGTTAGGACACAGCCGTGGCCACTGGGACGAGGAATACATATGCGGTCATAATTATTTCCCCTGCCGTGAGAGGGAAGGAAAACACTTCAACATCATTTTGAAGGGAGGCTGATGAGCGCTAACAGCGGGAGCTAACCCGAACCCTGGTTCACGCTCATCCCGACATGCAGGATTAGTTCACACATTTTAGGTGGACTTTTTGTGCTAGTCATCTATTATCAGACGGCGCTTGTTGTTTACGTTCAAGGACACAGACATTTCGCGCTCTGTCCTTTAGTGTTGTCAGCATTAGCATCAATTAACCTGCGGTGCAGGAGTCACGCCCATGATGAATTAGCTCCCAGTGTTTGAATTAAGCAAAGGGCAGCGGGACGTAAAATAACAGATAGGAGGGGGTAGAGAGAGAGAGAGAGAGAGAGAGAGAGAGAGAGAGAGAGAGATTGTAAACAGAAAACAGAAGTATGAGAGTATGAATGAGCTAAAAAAAAAATCAAGCAATGCGCGACACTCTGCGTACACATCGCCGAGAAATATGTTGGAAAACTCCACTGTAATAACATCGGTCCCCTCCGAGGACTTCGATTTATTTTAATGTGGGAAAAAGGAAGTGGAGCCTGAATCTTTCATTAAATGAGGGCTTATTTCATTATTTAGAAGATGGTATTTTCTGCCTCAGTTCACAGGCAGGGAGCCACTTGGCAACACCAAGGCCCTTTTAAATGAGTCAGACTTGGGTCCCATCTGCCCCACCGGCTCCTCCACTCCTCCTCGGGAACGGGTGGGCTGACTGGATAATGCAATCAACCCTTGGGATGGGAGCGAGCGTCTGCTGTTTCATCTGGCGTCCGCTCTCTCACCTGTACGTGAGCTGTGACCTCATCAGCATGCAGGAGGCGACGCGCCGCGCAGAGCTAGCCACCGTCGCGCTTGTTTGTTGTTCTTTCTCTAGACGAGGCGGTTGATGTGGGTCCAACTCACAGCTCGGCCTCTGTGAGTTGAAATCTCCCTACTGGCTAACCCATCATGGAAGCTACCCCTTAGCACTCCCTTTGTTTGAAATGGATATTTTACCGGGCCTTCCCTTCCGGACTCGGGCTAAAGTAGAGGGAGTGGCACGTTCCTCCCCAGCAGGTGGTCTTATAGTGTATCTCTCTGCTGCGGTATGTGTTTTTTTAGTTGAGTGCGTGGCATCAATGCTGTCCAGGGATGAGCTGAGCTCCATGCCAGCACACCCACCGCGCGGGCTGGCCTTGACCTGATGCAAGCCCAATGCAACCGCATGTACACACACAAACACACACACACACACACACACACACACACACACACACACACACACACACACACACACACACACACACACACACACACACACACACACACACACACACACACACACACACATATAGCTGTTAACACTGCATGGCCAATCGCAATGCTCAAAGTCACATTCGAATTAGAATGAGTAGGGCCACAGCCTTCCTCCCCTGGTCACAACTCGTCAAATTAACTGACGGAAATAGTGTGAAGAAAAGAGAAGGAGCTCAAAACAGGCCCACCGGCTGCACAGACATAATAATAGTCTTGAGCAACGCAAACATTAATGACCTTTATATGTGCCCCAGCAATCTAATCTGTGACTGATGTGTGCAGTTTGATGTCTATTTGCCTCACACTGCAAAATGTACAACTTCCACATTCTGTACATTTTTAGGCCTAATAATCATAAATATGCAAGAATATAATGGTATCTACAGACATTATATTTTGTTTATTTTCATACATACTGGAACCCTTCGTGGGCTCTATAAGATAATCACTAGAGAGTTCAGCATCATTCTGAACATATAGATAAATATGTGTCTGCAGTGCCAAAAAAGGCAATTCCATGCATTATTCTCTATGGCATTACATGTAAGCCTGGGGGTATTTTGTGTGTTGTGATTAAATGCAGAGTTCCCCCTGTGGAATAACTTGGAAAACCATCTGTGCCAGTACCATCCTCTTTCCAGAGAAACCTCCTCAGCTTTGCACCGCAAACTTTGTTTGCACTCACATCTCTACTTGGGTGGAGAACAGCCCTTCATGCTGCTTATTACAGTGTTTGTAGTGCGGAACTCCTGGCAGGTAATGAAAAAGAGGGGGAAATAACAGCCCGTCAAACGCCACAACAGCCAGCCGTTGCTGGCATCTGAGTTTGACCACAGCGTGACTCTCTCCGCTTTCGAAGAAGCCAAGAATTCTTGTTGTTCGCCACTGATTGGATTAGCTTCAGAGGGCTCTCCCAGCATGGTGCCCATCTCGGAGATAATTAAGAAGATTGGCTTCCTCAAGTCCCCTTTCCCCACCTCGCCTCGTGATCTCTGGTTACATCAATGCACAAATAACCCTAGATGCAAGGGCACCCGTGCGCACACACACACACACACACACACACACACAGACACACACACACAAACAAATACAGTCTCACACTAACACACACAATCTCCTGTGCACACAAAGACACACACGCAAACACATACATACACGGACAGACAAACACACTCACACAGACTCACACCCGCACAGAAATACACAGCCTTACACTCGCACACAGTCTCCTGCGCAGAAGCAAACACACGCAGACACACATGCATTCACAGAGACACACACACCCACAACTTTGCACCAGATGTTATCTGTTCCTCTGGGTTTATGTGCTAATGCTGGGAGACGCTTTGAGCAGCTGATACTGTCATCGACACCCTGTTAGGAGTTAGTTTGGACTGGTGTCAAAAAGTACTGCGAGGACTAATTTAAAGAACACAGCTTTCTTCACAGTCTAGTACGTAGACACATTTTACACGGTGCCTTTTCAATTAATATTTCATTAATATCGTCAATTATGTATAGTTCTTTTCAGTGTTAAAGATTCAAGATGCATCCTCACCACGTGAACAAGTAAATTAATACACTGACATTTCCGTGCTTATGAATAACAATTTACTATAAGAGGCTCACACATTACTTTAATTAGCTGAATTGAATATTATTGCATCGTTGACATCATGTTGTGTATTATTGTGTTGTGGATGAGTGTTCTGACCTTACAAGTATTAGCTAATATTTACAAAGTTAAGGCTTTTGACGAGACCTCACATTTGAGTCTGAGTTCTCTCCTCTCTAACACATTACAGTACTGTATTCACGGTAGAAACAAGTACAGCCGTACAAGTACATTCCTGTTATGTCAGGGCATTCAACCCTTCAACAACCAATGAGGACCCAGGACCCAGCTCACAGGAGCGATGTCCCCGACAGACCTCCGATAGGACGCCTCTGCCCACCCGTCTGGTCCCCTTGGACCCCCTGCCAGCCCCAGAACCAGCCTCCTGCAGCCAGCCACACTCCGTCCCAGCCTCCGCCAACTCCTCTCTGTTCCCTCTCCCGACGGCTCAACCAATCAGAAGCGAGCAGGAAATAAATGAAAGGACTGCATTTGATTGCAGTGCGTTACCACAAAAGACCCCAATGAACCTCCAGTGTCAAATTTGCGATGCAATTTAAAAAACAAAAAAGGGAAGAACAAAAGATTGTGCAAAGTGCCTGGTTCGTTTTGAAAAGTTACAAGACTTCATTTAGATTACAATGGTATCAGCTCTGCACCGCTGGACCCCCGAAATACACCAATTTACAGACGAGCGAGGCCATACTCCAGTGATTTCTGTGAAGTAAAATATGAATCAACTCCCAGCTTAACCGATGTTTCAATAAATGACAGCTTTGTTAATCATTTTCTACATCTACACTTGATCAGCCCCAATTTCTAGATCTACGTCTGAAATGGTACATTTCAAAGAACCACGGCGTCAAAGCGAGGGCAGGCAATTTGGAGGAATCAGGCGGTAGGAGTAAACAAGGGTTGGAAGGTTTCGACCTCTCCCCTCAGGCCTCCCTCCAAAGTCAAAACACGTGACTAGTTCGCTAGAGTTAGCATTGGGTCTGCTGACCTTGTCGACGACTCTGGACCGGCAGAATGAGGCCGGGCCGAGTCGCACAGGTAGGTAGGTAGACAGGGAGGTGATTGGAAAACTTTTTAACAGACCCGCAATAGCCAACGACGCTTGACTTGTTCCTTTTATTTTCAAAGCATTCGATTTATTGAATGCAGTCGGGACGTAAAGAGACTTTCAACAAAAATGACATGATGAGATAAATCGCCTACACTAGCTTCAATATTTCCGATCACTTCGCTGACATTGTGGGCGCACAAATACAAAGGAATGATGGATTTGGCAGGAGGCATGGGATGGAGACAGGCATGCATATTTGAAGCTACTGCTTCGTGCAGACCTGTTCTTTCACTAATTATTCCTCTCAGTGAAGGTCCCTGCTCACCGTCAGAGCACGTCTGGCGAGCAGAGACTCGCTCTGCCGCAGGCAAACCCCGCCTCAATTTTTCTTGGCCCTTACCTGAAGACAACCTATCCCATTAATTCCTCTTTTATTTGCCATCACATTCCCTTCTCGCCGTCTGGCCGGTGGTTAGTATTCCCAGAAAACACGAAGGTATACTATCGATTGTTGTTATGACAGGTGCTTCCTGCGCTTGTTAAGCGAATGAACCCAATGTATTCTGGGTAATTAATCATTTACATACCGGGAGCGGCTCCCGGGAGGTCAGCCCGCTGCGTTCCCCCCGCGCTCCGCTCATTAAAATGCTAATCTAAACTACAGACTCACAAACGCCGTCGAGGAAGACTCTTCTTAATGAGCCTAACCTCCGATGTCCCTTGACCCCACTCAACCTCCCCCCTCTCTCCCCCCATCTCGGCCCCTGAACAACCCCCCCTCACTCCCTTGTTTTGGAGAGTCTCGTTGGGAGAAAGAAGAAGAGGAGGGCCTCCTGTGATGAAGAGCAGATCAAGGTTGTTATAGCATTTTCCGTTTTCGTTTTTAATTTGTTTCAACGTTTTGTTTAATGTTTCAGTCTGGATTTTGCTAGTTTTGCTGGCTTTGTCAGTTTTGAATTTTTTTAAATACTTGGCTTTAGTTTAGTTTTTATTCGTTTTCATATTTCTTTGGTATTTTCCTTAAATATAAAAGTGAGTTTCAGAAAGATGAGAAAAATAAAGAAGGTTTGCACATTAAAAAACCACTAACGAAAAGAAACATCATACCATTTCTTAATTGAATCCACTTTTTTCGACAAACAAACAACCATCAACAAAAGACAAATAAGACCCAAACAAAGTTTGTTATAGATATTTTGTAAAGCCTTCTTTTAATCAGATAACAGAAAAAAATCACACTTAGCTTCTATTAGTTAAAAAAATGTCTCGTTAACAGTAATAACCTTGAAGCAGACACGCATGCAGTCCAATTTTCTTCTTGGTGCTGTCAGGAAGACATTAGCCATGTGCTTGGATTTATTGTGTTTTATGGGCGCTTGCCAAACAGTTAGTTTATTCTGAAAGTGATGTTTCTTTAATCAGTGAAGAGTCTGACACGTCACAAACTGATGTAGACTCATTCATCAAGCACAGAAAAAACCCAGTGACACACACCAGGAATAAACACTGTATACCGCTATATTGATGTTCTATTGTTGTTCATTCCAAACCTCCTCCATGTGTGTGTGTGTGTTGGATCATTTGAATGGGCTTCTGCGTGTGTGTGTTGCACAGATATATTAATTAACTGAAATAGAAAACGATGGTGTATTTGCGAGTCACATCTACAGTGGAGGGAAATCGGAGCTGCCAGAGGCAAGGCTCCAAGAAAATCAAAGACACACAAAAAACAAAAAAACAAGGAAGGCTGATGTGACAGCTCATTGAGTCGGCCTTTTGGAAATAGATTGGCAGCTTTGATGCGGGCTTCAGAGACATATAATAGGGACCTGCAACTGATAGCGGATTAGGTTATCGCGCATTACAGTCCCTCTACATACTGTCATGTGTCATTTGTACCGACATCCATTCAAGGAGAAAATCCAACCGCAAACCATGCCACAAAGTCGAAGCTACGTTCAAAGAGAGCCGAGGATCAGATGGCTCAGGAACAGCCTAGCTGCACAAAAAGCCAGAAATGCCTGCATCAATGGCGGAGACAGCGGCTAAGAGATGAAGCAATAAAGCAGGGGTCAGAAACCCTGGCCGCATTAGGGCCCTCCGGCCCTTTTCATCAGGTGAGCACATCGATCTCGCAATTTAAGAATGCTGCGCATGAGTACCGGCCATCTTTTGACCTGGAAGTAACCAGGACTTGCTCTGAGTAAAAACACATGCATAATCACTTACAACAGGCTTCCTGTCAGATACCCCTGAGAAGATCTTGGCGAGTTCCTAATCAACTTGTAGGTCCAATTTCAACCACAGGTTGGACCTGCTCTCTGTCTGATTCCACTGGTGGGATCCCTGTATTCTCCTGCTGGGATGGCTGGTGTAACATGGAGATATGCAAACCATATATTCACCAAAGGGTATAGTGCCTGTGTGTGGAATGATTATGATGAGTGACACTGAACTTCTAACCGGCTTTTTAAGAAGTAACATGTCAACAACAAGATGAATACGATAAACTAAATGACGGTAAACGATTTAACAATGCCCTTAACCAAGACGGTCTGCTGTGTTTCCACTACAGCTTGAGATTCCAAGGGGTTGGATTCCAACTGTTGCAAATAACCTAAATTTGCACAGCTATCAGCTCCTACTCCTAACAGGCTTAAATGTAATTTGAATACACATTGCATACCTTTAATGATAAGTAAGGTCATCCTTTAGCGTGACAAAAGCCTTGTAGAAATGAAGCAAGTAGCACCTAGTCACCTGTTTTGTGCAGATGCACGTTGAAAGGATTAATATAACAGGGAAAACATGGGTTTGGTTCTTAAAAGTGTGTGGAAGTAGATCCTACAGGGGGGCCTACTCCCTTAAATAGACCCATTTGAGAGCTTGTTATCTTCCTGTCACCCGCTGAGGGGCAAACATCTGATAGCTTTTTTAATTTGTGCGGTTTCGCTTTGGAGAAACCACAGGACGCTGGCCGGGCTGGTTTTACATCAAGGCTAAATACGGTGAGATGTCCTTCATTAATCCAACACAGGATATTCAACTGTCAACGCTGATGGTAAAGGACTGTAATAACAATTAAAACGAGATGGACGGAAGGATAATTAAAAAGAGATTAGAAAAGTAAGTAAGAATCAAATTAGCTATATTGACTACAGTTAGCCGGACCTGTGTTGGGGGGAAGATCTCTGCTGCTTTTCTGCAATTAGCTGCCCTCTGTGTTTGGACCACATGCATTAATTATTAATTAACTTAATCACTTCCACGCATGATTTCACGATTAGTTGCTCCCCACAATGCCGGGGCTTAAATCCTCTTCTTTAACATAAAATTAAAAAGGTACACTTTGTACTCATTGATCGCTAACTATTCCCCCGTCGGCTTCATTACCCGTTTGGTGATGTTTGCATGCTCAAGCAGAATGCATTACAGCATTATGTCTAACACGGGTCCATTAACATTCACGAAGAGATCCAAGACAACCAAGACAACACCCACCTCACACGGAGACCGTTTACCAAGACCCCATCACTGACATGAATCTTTGAACAGAGGGATTGCGGATGTTGCGTGAGGCCGGGAATGCTCTCTTTTGTGGTGTCGGCGCTCCAGACCTGCCAACGTGCTTCCCACAGAGCGGGAACGCCGTTTGGCGAGGCTTCGGGCGCTATACTCCTGAATCCTGTCTGGAAGGCTGCTGCTTCCTTGACCCCTCATACTGACTCCAGATCTGCCTCTTGCAGCTTCTCAAGCCGGCGCTCGATATCACCCAACTCTAATTGGTGTCAACTATTCATTGGTGAAAGCTAAACATTGATTCGACCAAACCTGGCTCCTCTCGTCTTTTTCCGTCCAGATTTCTGCTTATTAATCCCAACTGCTCGCGACCCCTGAGTGACGCGAAGTGAGCAGCCGGACGTCGACCAGACATAATAAAAGGATCCCTAAAGCTACGGTTCTGCATACCATAATCCCACCGCCTGAGGAAGCAACACGTTGTCACGTTACATCAGCCAGCCCTTCACTTCTAAATATATCAGCTGGACTCAGGACGTCTCCGTTTAGAACGGACGGCCTATCTTTGGAAGACAACACAAACATTGTAATATCAAGTATTCAATTTAGGGAAAACTTCCTGTTCCTAACTGGCTTGATCCAAACAATGGCAGATGCTTCCCTGTTTATTTATATCTTTCATAGAAACAATCTCTCCCTTTGTCGGAGGTGTTAAAAATAGATTTTTATGAATACTATCTCTGACAATATTAATCACGTTCTCTCCTCCAACAAAGTGGAAGGTTGAGAGGATTGTTGTGCCAACAGCAACTCATATTATTATTCAGAGAATCATGCTCCACTATAATAGCTTGGGAGAGAGAGAGACAAGAGCGCGCGAGAGAAAGAGAGAGAGACAGAGACAGAGACAGAGAGAGAGAGAGAGAGAGAGAGAGAGAGAGAGAGAGAGAGAGAGAGAGAGAGAGAGAGAGAGAGAGAGAGAGAGACAGATAGACAGAGAGAGAAAGAGAGAGAGATAGAGACAGAGAGAGAGAGAGAGAGACAGAGTGAGAGAGACAGTGAGACAGTGAGAGACAGAGTGAGAGAGAGAGAGAGCGAGAGAGAGAGAGAGAGAGAGAGAGAGAGAGAGAGAGAGAGAGAGAGAGAGAGAGAGAGAGCAAACAAACATCACAATAACCTCAGGGCTCAAATCCAACCGATGCTTTTCACACGGGGAATGCTCAAATAAATGGAACAAACCGGCTTGAAGTGATACCTCACTTATTAGGAGCCTCTCAGCCCGTATTAGTTGCTCGTATTTTGAACCTACCTCTGCCTCGAGGGCGGATTTAGGCCACTCTGAGATGTGTATCGGAGGAATTTGATGATCGAGGCTTTTTTTGTGCAGTAGAAGTGCTTCACTTGATGGGCGAAGTTATAAGGTACAGTAGAGAACGATTCAAGTCTCCCTGTGGCTGTGAAGAAGGTGAATGTGCTGCAGTTATTCCTGTAATGCAAATATTTCTATTTCTATCAAGACTTGTGTTGAGTACACACAAGGGCATTTGCGGTTCTACGGAGAAATTAGCCAAATTAGAGAGGCGCGTGAAAATGCGATTCGGGAGAAAATCTCATCTCTGAGAATTTCAGTGATTCACAATTGTGACCATGTATTACGTATTTAATATATTCAAATAATCCCGGTTCCATGGATGTAATTTCCTCTGGGCGTTACGTAAAAAAAAAAAAATTATATTAGGATCAAACCAATTCAATCATTGTTGTGTAGAGCTGTGCATATTAAGTGATGGAGAAATCTAAATGTAAAACTAGAAGCGGCAACAATAGGGATTCTCTGGTCTTCAGAAGCCCCTGACGTGACGTTTGAAGCAGTTCAAAGGGCGTCGATTATCCAAGCAAATCGGTGCCCTAACATGAGTATGAGCAAATTGAATAACTAACTTTAAAAGAGAGACTTTACATAAAAGAGAGAAAAGATGATGTGTGATGCAGTGCTGCAGAGCTTTTATGGTACAATAACAACCCACCGCTGTTGAATCCCTGCTCGGGCCAGGACTCGTATCGCTGTCTGCCGCAGCTGAAAGTGATGTGCTCCACCAAAGGCATCAAGGTCTTTGAAGATTTGCTCATTGAATCCTTTTTTTATTTAGCTTTTATTTGTTCGCTCAATTTGGCGAAAAATATAAATCCCCTTCTCAAAATTACCGATTTAGGAACCGAAGCTCAACTGGCACTAATTCCCCAACTACCAGACAATTTTAAGGTATGATTCAGATGATAGGTTGAATTATGTGTTAGATGAATCACACAGATGGTCTCAATTGCCTCGTGGGACCACTGTAATATTCAGGTTTGTGTTTCGGCATTTTAGTCGATCCTTGACTAGGCATTAATGGGTTTCAAAATATGGGCGCGGCCTTATGTTGTTCAAAAACCTCCAGCCAATCAGAGTAAAGCATGTTCTCATCTGAGAAATGTCATCTGTGCCGTTTTCTCTTCATCTTTTAACATTGTTTTTCAGTCCATTTTGATTTAAAAACTGCTTTGATCGCTCCGTAGATTGCTAAATTAAGAGCCACAATTGTCTTTTTGAATTCTGTAGGATACGGACTGTGAACTTTTGAACTCTGCTCTATCGACCTGTTCTTCTCTCTCCACCGTGGAAGAAAGCTGTAGAACTCAACTAAAGCCAGGGATGTACCCATCCCTAAGGCTCGCTCCTCCTCACTGTATACGAGGCATGGGTTCAAAACCCTGTCTCCACCTACACGTACTCAACACAAGCTGTATCCCCAGTCCATCAGCCTTCTGTTTGGTCGAGCCATTCGGGGATCAAACAGACCCCATTGCATCTGGTTTGAGATAATAAAAATATAACGATACAGACAAAGCCCTCAGGCCCCCAGGATACACATCAGGTGTCCAGCAAAGAGTTTTTGAAGTGCTGGTATAAATGATTTTGAATAAGGAAAAAAAAGAAAGAAGGGAATCCTGCTTTTATACAAGCCTTTGGTGTTGGAGAGGTTGCAGCTGGCAAGACATTGTTTGAAAGATAGCCCAAGTTTCCTTTCCTTGCAAAAGGTGTGACAGGAAAAACAGATTTTCAATAAAGCTGAAAGAAAAAATTGCCAGTATAATGTAACAACAATCATAACAGGAAGTGGAGCTCGTATCCAGCTGGACCACGTCCAACTCAAAAGGTTTCGGAGGCGTTTTGGATTATCGCAACCTAGAAGCCCACTGCAAGATATCCTCAAATCACAGGTGGGAAACAAAGACAATCATTTGATACGGCCGTGTGCGGTTGATGAAGCAAATTAGCGAGCGAAAGCATAACGGAACATCAGAGAAGAATCAACAATCCAAACGTACAGATAGAGCTCTAGGCCTGTCCTTCTTCAAGTCGGTTGAAGCGGTATTTGTCATTGTCCCAGTGGCATCTTGCCTACCATCCTCTTAGCTTTTAGCAGGAGTGGTGATGCTGCTGCTGTGATTTATCACTGGCTAGCAGAGAGGCTACTGCTCTGTGCATGCGTCTCCTCTCCCATGCATTATTCATTGCGCCTTTTTAATCTGCATTGTTAGGGTTTGTATGGGAAACGGCTTAAGTTCTGTGGTATAAAGGCAGAGGAGGGAGAGTTGAGCTTCTGTATTTCATTTGAACATTGTATCGGCCATGCGGCACGTGTTTGAAGAGTGGTCGAATAAGAGTAAGTATTATAGTAACGTATGCCTACGCCAGTCACGTTTTCAATTATTTCTGATGGTTTTGTTTGGGAACTGATGAACACAGTTGTTTAGCACGAATTTCCTTTTAATTCCACTGAATTTGTGGAGAGCAAAAATGTGATTTGGGACTTGTGCTTGTGACTCATGACACATGAAATAACCGCAGCGCTGAATGCTAATCCCTGGTCAGAGAAGCAGGTTAATGAGCTGAGAAATGAAGGGAACAGGGTCGTGAGCATATCGCTCCCACAGAGCAGGCGACAATGGTGAGGCTGACCATGGGGCCAAATTACACTAAGACCACTGATTAGTGCAGCCTGACTGGGCGCGGAGACCTCCAACCTTCAGAAGGCCTCCTCCGTGCTGTTCCGTCGGCTTTAAGGGAGGCCATTTTTTCTCCTTTCAGCCTAATTAGTTATTTGTTTTTTAATTATAATTTGTTAAATGAAAGCGGAAATTGAATTAACTAGGCAAGAAGGGGGCTCGATACTATAGCTTGAAAGATTTAACGAGTTCAAAGAGGAAAGATCAATAGAAAACGTGTAGCATTGTGTTACAGACCATGCCTTTTATCAGCGGCATATGTGTGGATGTTTATGGGCGTGTCTCTCGGTCTCCCTCTCAGCCACTTTCTTTTCTGATTGGATAGCCTGACCTATCCATAAAATGGAGGAGTTTAGACGGTGGTGTTTTGATTGACCATGTTTCTTTCCTTTGACTCCGCCCGCATTCCCTTTACAAAGTGGGACCTCAACCTCAGAATAAACAGCCCGAGATCGTTTCATTAAGTCCCGCGCCTCATCAATGTTTCCCACCTGAGTTCCTTAACCTCTCGACCTCTCACAGGGCCGTCACGTCATATCCCTGCCCAGCGGCCTGATGGAGAACAAGCATCTGGGCAGTGAAACACACGGTGTAAATTGCTCCTTGGTGCTCTGCTCTTCCTGCTGAAATAGAGAAGTCAGAGCGCTGGGAAATGAATCATATACCATCGTGAAGGCGGTGATAAAGTGACGGAGGTAATACAGAGATCACGTAGGAGCTGGCACTCCCTCGGATGACAACCAGAGTGACGGGGTGAAAGACACGTCGTTGGCCGCTGATGGATGCAGAGCGATGATGATAGGGCGGTCGCCCTCCGAGTGCTCTCCCTTTGAGCTCTTAATTAGATATTTAAAAGGCCTTGTCTTTAAAACGACAGACCTTGCGCCTCTTCGTTTGAGCCAGTAGGAGGGGAGAGAAGGGGTGCGGCGTTTTAAGTACTTCTTCCTGGAGAATTACGACTTGCTGTGGGTCCCGGGCCAGCAGGCTCATTGGATCTGAGAGCAGACTTTAGCTCCAGTATCTGTTGGCAGATTTACATAATGCGTGCATACTTGCTGCCTCAAGCTGAATATTCTCCATTCCATAAAATCACACATAGAAAAGTTCTAAGGTAAACAAAGGAAGAGTGCCAAAGTACGCAATGGGCGAGTAGAAAACAAGTGGCTCCTATTTTGGGGCTATTTTGAGACAACGTGAATGAGGCTATATCTTTCCGGTAATTGGTTCTGGAACGGGGCACAGTACGGAAGCAATCAAGGGACAAAAGTTCCACTCTATGGATATGTGGATCAATGTGTGTTGACACCGCTCATTATCGGGAGTTCCTAAGTGGACATGATGTACACGCGTGGGCGACACACAAATGACCACAAAGACCAGCCAACCTCCTAGGTGACCAGTGTTCTTTCTTTACAGATTGGCCTGTCCTGATCGACACGATGACCAAGATGGGGCAACATGATGGGGCGGTGTGCAGGAAGAGCGGGATGGCTAGTAACCGGAAGGTTGCTAGTTCGATCTTCGCCTCCTGAGTGTCGAGGTTTCCCTGAGAAAGACCCCTCACCCTGACTGCTCCTGACGAACTGGTTGTCGCCTTGCGTGGTTGACATCCCAGTTGGTGTGTGGATGAATGGGGGAATGTTGGGCATTATTGTAAAGCGCTTTGAGTGGCCACTTGTGCGAAGCGCTCTATAAATCCAGTCCATTTACTATTTACAAATCAAACCAATCGTTTCTGTTAAAAATGCTTATTTACTGCCAACAAACATCTCCAAAGATTAGAGCATATGGATAAGGAAAATCCATAATTGGATCAAACAATCCTTTTGTCCTCCGTTGTTCGTATTCCTTTCACTGAAGCACCGAGCTCAAGATAATGGCTGTATTATATGTCCTTGAGTAGGTGCATGAGAAACGGACTGATTTAATATTCAGTAAAACAGAATCTTCTCGTTTATGAGTGCATCGTTTCATCAGCTGTCGAGAGAAGAGGTAAACTGAGCACCTCTCGGTGAACATGAGGAAAACACCAAGCCAAATAGAATAAACCCAGCTCGAACAAGACCCTGTTGAGTACGGGAAGATGCACTAAACTGAACTCACGCAAAAAACAACAATCAGGCTCCATGGTAATCCATAGCATGGAGACGCATCCCTTGGAACTTCCTCTAATTGCTCCGTGTATGTGAGAGAACAACAAATGAGGTTCCTCCATGCAGCGAGACCGAGAGCACCTCACTAAATAGTGATCATGTTTCCTCCTTATTGATAACAACGGCCATAACCCTGCATTGTCCCCCCCTGCCCCCCCCCCTCCCCGCCCCTCCCCATCTCCGCCCCCAGAGATGTTACCGTGGAGACAGCGGATGAGGCTACCTCAGCTACAGATGGAGAGCAGCTCCACCGCTCTCTCTCCCCGAGCCCGGGCGGATGTGCTCCCACCAGAGAAGTTGACAACGCCGGCGCCGCCGACGCCGCCGTCTTTGAAGTTCACACAGTCACGTACACTCCTCGCTCCCGCTCCCCTGACGCAGCCTCCTCCGTCACGCGCCCCCGCAGCCCCCCAGCGCGCTCTCTCCCTCACCCATATCATCTTCCTCTTCCTCCACCTCTCTTTCTTGTTGTGCAGGGGAAGAGGTACGGGTGCTAGTATCAAGGTATCTCTCTCTCCTCTCTCTCTCTCTCTCTTTGCCATCAAGTGGAGACAAGCGTGACACACCCAAGAGGCGGGCGCCCTCATTATCTGCCTTTACATCACTCAGGTGAGCAGGAGGATCGCTTCCCCCTCACCGTCTGTCTGTCTGTCTGCCGGGGAAACTTGTTGCAAAGGGTGGTTCGACAGTGTCAAGGTGTGGCCCCCTGTAGTCGATGGAGACAAAGGGAAAACGCTGATAAAATGCACACATTTGATTAGCGCTGAACCGCGAGAGTGTTTAGAGAATTAAGGAGCTTTGACATGTTCTCCCGTTATTTATTTTTGCCAACACCTGCGCCCATGACTCTGCATACTGCAGCCAGGCTTAGCGCTGCTCCGGGAGTGAGTTTGCATCGTAATGCTCTGATGTTTGCTCTCCGACAATGTATGCATGTGCACAGGGGGGGCTGTCCTTGTGGGACAAAGAGAGGCAGGCGGCCGGGGCCTGGTGTGACTGTTCACTGCACGGTGAACGTGTACTACGGCGGTCTGGCTGGATTTTTTTCTGAGAAGACTCTCACACAGAAGCCCCGCAAACACTTTAAAAAGCGGGCGGAAAAAAACGGCACAGAGCAGAAGTTGTGATGGAGACAATGCCCCAAATCTGTCAGGATGCTTCCCGCCTGTTCTCCGGGGGGCTCTTCCCCCACTGCTTTGTTGGCTCGTCTGTCGGAGGATCAATCAGCTCTCCACCTCGGCTGTGACACCTCCAATACGTTTGACACACACACATACACACACACCCACACACACACACACACACCAAATGCGTAATAGGTTACACACCGCATAAGCAAACACACAGGGCTGTTGGTTGGTTGATAATATTGGGACTGCTAATGTTCTATGCGACATTTTTATTGTTGCTTTGTCGTGTTAATGTATTTAATATGACGTGTCTCAATGCATGATGTGTCATGCTGCAGTGCTCAAGCACAACAGAGGTTCTTGCCAACCCCCCCCTCTCCACACCACACACACAAACATAAGTATAAGTCCACAACACAAAACAAGGTAAATGCCCCCCCCAGCAGAGGTACCGGCAGAATTAACTTCCCAAACAACAAGTGTGGGGGGGGAGGGGAATGACCAATCCCCGGCATTGCAGATTCAAATGTCTTCGGGATCAGAATGACAAAGATTAACTGATGCTCGCAGCTTGCGAGCCCATAATTAATGCGGCGGCACTTCCCTGCACGGCGAGCCTGGCAGCGGTACTGACACGCGATTGATGGATTTGGCATTTAGGGGTCAGTGTTACCATGACGCAACAGACAGAGCCGCGCACGTATTTGTCAGCCCTAAGCCGGAGTGGATGGCTTTGCAGAATTTTTAAATGGCCACATTGGACCCCTCATGCACAAACGCACGCGCTCGCACACACGCACGCACGCGCGCGCACACACGCACGCGCACACACACACACACGCACACACACCGGACACACACACACACACAGCCAAATGCACCCAACAAATAAAATAAATCCTATTGTGTGAAACTCAACAAAGGCGTGTGGGTATTTCTTTCTTTAATTACAATAGCGAGAAAAATCTGGACTTTTAAAGTAGAAAATACCCTCAAAGCATCGCACGATGATGAATAATAGAGCGGAGCACTATGATTACAAAGCAAAAAGAAATAATCAAAGCAAAGAAAAACAAAGAAAGGCGATGAATACCGGAGAGGGGGGGGGGGGGGGGGCAACCGGGCGGGGGTTTGTCTGAGCCTGCGGTTCGGGAAGAGGGCCCGATGTTATCACGGGGCCCTGCTGAGAGAGGGCCGGTTCACTGTGCGTGCGGACTGCAGCGGTAACACTGCTTCCGTCAGGAGGGTGGCCTTCAAACGGCTCCCTCCCACCTTTCAGCAGGGCTCTGCAAATCCCTCCATTGAAGCAGGCTTATTTCTCAACAGCGCCTCTACTATTTCTCCCAGCCCGTTCTCGAGAATCCTCTTTGCACATAAACGCCCACGATGAAGTTCCCAGAAAATAGGAAAATGTTCCCTTTCGTGAAATCCATCCGACTGGTGATCAATCGCCTGAGGGGGCGAGGGGAAATTTCTCTTTTCCAATGCGCTGGCCTCTTGAAAATCCTAATAGGAAAACGCAGAGGGACTATTGATATAATATAGTGTACATCGGGGTGAGGACATCCATTGCAGCGCAACCAGATTGGATCCGCGGCCACCCCCCCCCCCCCCCCCCCCCCCCCCCCCCCCCCCCCCCCCCCCCCCCCACACCCCAATCCCCCCACTCCGATTGGACAAACCTCTACACGGGGGCTAAGCCCTTTTAGCGGCCATCTCTCCATAGCCACCTCTCATGAAACAAGTGCACAGGACCGGGTTCAAGGCTGGCAGGAGACAGGCGTCCATATCTCAGCCAATGATGGACGCGAATCCGGCTCGGATTCTGTTTGGTGACAAATGAGGGGAAATAGGAAAGGAGCGGCCAACAGCTCAATCGGCTGAGGTTTAATTGAATGGCCCGTGTGTGCGTGTGCGTCCTGGCTTCAGTCTACTGGCTGAACCGCGTTCAGGGGAAAGCACGTTTGATGCATGAGGGACGGGGTTTCCACTGCCGGTCTGCCTGAGAGCTTCTCAATTGGCTCTGGATACGTAATAAAAAACACATCTTCGGCAGGATGTGAAAACAGACGGCTTCGCTACGTGTTTGTACACTTCTTTTTACCCCCTAACCCCTTAAAGGGGAATCATACATTTCTCATTTGCTACGATTAGCTTATTTCTTCAGCCACTGCAGTGGCGTCTTCTCTTTGTTGCACAGCGCCCGAAAGCATCACGTGATCAATTTAGGAGTGACTTTGCAATTAGATGCCTATTGCTTTACAACATCTATTATTCCACCATTAAGCTTTGTTACACCCACAGCAAGGCCAGGCCATTTAAAGTCACAAAATATATTATTTTCTCTGCTAATGCCTTTAAGAAACATTCTACCCAGAAACATTACTGTCAGCATAAAAGTTCATGGTGGCCTGATACTATATATAAATATATATATACATGTGTGTGCGTGTGTGTATGTGTGTACGTGCGTGTGTACGCGTGCACGGTGTTAACTCAGCCTGCTGAACATCAGCCTGCAGGGTTTGGCCCCCCTTACCCCTCCAACTCCTCTCTGATCACAGACGAGCATTAAGGCCGAGTCATTTCTCCCTCTGCGGCCTTTGTGGAAGATAACTGAACATCTATTTCATATCACATGTCCAGCGTTTGAGGATCAATAGGCCCAACGCACAGAGGGGGAAGCCCCTTTGCTCCAACAGTCCAGCCTGAAATAGCCCCCGATGTCATTAATTCCATTCCCCTCTCTCCCTCTCTCTCTCTCCCTCTCTCCCTCTCTCCCTCTCTCCCCTCTCTCTCTCTCTCTCTCTCTCTCTCTCTCCTCTCCCTCCCTCCCTTCCTCCCTCCCTCCCTCTCTCTCTCTCTCTCTCCTCTCCCCTCCTCTCTCCCTCTCTCCCTCTCTCCCTCTCTCCCTCTCTCTCCCTCCTCTCGCTGCCTCCTCCCTCCCTCCCTCCCTCCCTCCCCTCCATGTGACGACTGCTTGGATTGTAAGTGTCTTCTTTTATTCTCACCACAGAATTAGATTGCTCCCCATTTCAGAGGCGCAACCCTGAAAGCTCGGGCCAAAATAAACCTTGTCAATATTAATATCAGCGCCGAGCCAAGACGGCGGCGTGCCCCCTGATAGCCTCCTTGAACAGGAGGCCGGCCCGCTTACAAGCAATCTCGGCTCAAACTGAATTTAGGGGAAAAACAAAGAGTGACATGAGCGAGGACAGCGGCCAATTAATCAAGCCTTTGCAAACACTTTTTTTAAAGAATGAAATATTGATTTGTTTTATACACTTCAGCCGGTTTCATAACTACTCTCTTAAACCAACTCCACTCAAGTGTGCGTTCACCTTTGGCGTTGGCAGCCGTGTGCCATTCTACGTCCAGCGGTCTGAGCGAGGCAGGAGGAGAGAGTGCAGAGTGCGGAGAGAATGGAGCCGTCCATCACTTGTCCCCCTCGTCGGGCTGCAGCTCCGTATAATAATATCAGCATTGTTATTATCTGCGGTCTATTGACTTTCTCCCCTGTCATATATCATCACCTCCTCCACCGCTCCATCCCGGCCACCCTTCCCCCTCTCCCTGAGGTCCCCAGCTCCGACACTGGGCGTCTTCAGACCTCCTGCAGCCCGGCCCGGATCAGATTCCTCCGCCCTGATGGAGGGGCCTTTGTTGTGGGCTGCGGCGGGGACGTCGGGGGCCCATTGTGTTGTGCTCTCCGTCGACGGGGCCACGGCGCTCCACGCCACAGTCAGCTATCTGGCCGATAAGATCGGGGAGACTGCGGCCTCTCCTCCAGCGAGACCCCGTCACCTCTACCCGGCGTCAGCAGATTACATTTTCTCAAGATGACTACTTGTTATCACTGGCGCAGGGCGAGAGCCGGCTTAATCCTTTGTTCTTTGTTCGCCGGTGACTGCGCCTGAGACTCTCGGACTCTCTCTCCCCTCGCCCTCCTCTGTGACACCCCTGTTCAATAAGGGATGCCCGCTCTCTGGTCTTTTAATCTTGCTCTTAGGGCACGCCACTTTGTAAAGGGATTACAGTAATGGAAGTTGCAGAAGTGCACAATGATATCCTTTCTACACTTCTCTTCTCTCCCTCTGTCTCTCTCTCTCTCTCTCTCTCTCTCTGCCTCTGTCTCTGTCTCTGTCTCTGTCTCTGTCTCTGTCTCTCCCTCTCCCTCTCCCTCTTTCTGTTTCTGTCTCTGTCTCTGTCTCTGTCTCTCCCTCTCCCTCTTTCTGTCTCTCTCTCTCTCTCTCTCTCTCTCTCTCTCTCTCTCTGTCTCTGGAAGACAAAGAGGTTCGATACTGATTGCATTATTGGGATCCTGGCTTCCTGTCTGGTGATGGTTCATGGTTACTGAGGTGGGGCCTTTCGTCTGGGAACAGAAACCACATGACTGCATCACTTCAGACGTCTGAAAGAAATGATCCCCATTATAAGGGTGAGGAACGGAAAGTTCTTTGCTACAATTTCTGTCATCCCAAAAACAAGCAGAGATTGTTTTGTACTCTGCTTCAAGCACAGTTCTCAGCCACTACTGCCGGGGGAACTAAAAAACAGAGCATTGGAGCAGTGAATCTGCCGAGGGGATAAGCATTTGAGTTACGGCAATGGTTTTCTGCTTTGTTCTGGCAGTGAGCCAGGTTTCAGCTGGCGATGGTCTAGCATTGGTCCTGCGATAAAACCATGCAACGTGCTCCCGTGCAGCCCAAGCATTGATTGATTGGATGCTGGGTGAAACCCTGCTGAAGGACTGCCAGGGCGATTGATCAATCACCAGATCAACTAAATCTTAAGATGCGTTTTTGTTGTTGTAGTGTGTGATGTTCAGTTAGACCTAACTAGTCTCATACAACAAAGAAACAACCCACAAAAAATACATCCTGGGAGATCACTTACAAAATCTCACTGCTACCACTAGTCACACTTCAAAAACCAGCAATAAGAATAATCAATAAAGCAGGATATTATGATCACACCAACCTCCTGTTTTTACATTCCCGTACCATAAAGTTAAATGAACTGGTTGACTATCAAGTGGCACAAATCATGTTTAAAGCAAGAAACAAACTGCTACCAGGTGACATTCAAAAACTTTATTTTTGACAGAGAGGGGGGTTATAATTTGAGGGACCAGTTCAACTTTAAGACGCTAGCTGTTCGCATGACTTTAAAATGTCAATGCATCTAAATTGGTGGTGTGAAACTGTGGAATGGTATGAGCACGGAGCTAAAGCAATGTCCAAACATGATCCAGTTTAAAAAAAGGTTCAAAGCAATGATTTTCAAAAGGTACAGGGATGAGGGAGATATTTAAGAAGGAAAATATAGTTAAAAAAATAAATAATAATAATTCATCATTATAAAAGTAAATAAATAAATGTATATATAAAAAAGGATTGTATATATTTAAAGTGTAAATATTGTGCATCCAATTTTGATTATTTGTTTCTATATATAGATAAAGATATATGGATTGTATAAATATAGATATCGATATAAATATATTGATTGTATATATATGTATAGATAGATATATGAATTGTATAACTAGATATATTATAAAAATTCATAGCATATCAAGTTGTATATATGTATGAATTGTAAATATCAAATATAGTATCGCCAATTGTATAGATAGATTGTATAGAGATTACAAGGAACACAAGAAACTAATATAATAAATATAATTTTTGAGCTGTGAAAAAGGGGTAGGTTTAAATAAGTTTATACTTCTTCCTACTCCTTTTCAGGCATATCATATCAATATATGTGATTTGTTTTCTTTTTTGAAATAATTTAAACATCATTTTTGTTTGTCGTATTTTCATGCCTTTCATTTTGTTTTTTGCATTTCTGATACGTCTGAAATAAATTGAATCAAATAAAAAAAAAAAATATATCCTTTTAGTACTTCTACAACTACTACTATTACTACTACTAATACTACGACTACTTCTTCAACTACTAATTATATTACTACCACTACCTCTACTTCTACTACCACTACTACCGTACCAATACTACTATTATTACAATTATTACCACTACAACTAATAATACTAATACTACCTCTACTGCTTCTACTGAAACTACTACCACAACTATTACTATTACTACCACTACTACCACATATACTGCTCTTCTACTATTACTCCCAGAGTACTAACACAAGTACTACCACTACTATTATTACCTCTACTGTTGCTACATTCATTGCTAGTGCCAATGTTTAGAAAGTCTCCTCATACAGTGGTTCTATTTAAACTACTACTGCTACTGCTACTACTATTCCTACTGCTTGTATCGCTAGTGCCGGCGTCTGAGAGTCTCCTCATACAGTGGTGCTAGTGCTCCGCTCACATAGATATTCCAGGGCTGTCTGAAGCACTGCCCTTCAGTGTCTCTCTCAAACCTCCAGGATGACTGCAAAGCTCACACTGATGTTCTGTGTTCCTGACCAAAAGAATCTCGGCTGTGTCGCGGGACTGAACAGGAATAGCTTGCTCTCTCACCATCTCTCTCCCTCTGTCTCTGTCT
This sequence comes from Gadus morhua, assembly GCF_902167405.1. Classification (NCBI taxonomy): domain Eukaryota; kingdom Metazoa; phylum Chordata; class Actinopteri; order Gadiformes; family Gadidae; genus Gadus; species Gadus morhua. Next base: position 24,402,349 of record NC_044061.1, on the reverse strand, counting down.
CTCTCTGTATCACCATCTCTCTGTCTCGGCCTCTCTCTGTCTCGGCCTCTCTCTGTCTCTCTTTCTGTACCACCAACTCTCTCTCTCTGTCTGTATCACCGTCTCTCTCTCACTCCCTCTTTCTCTCAGTCTCTCTCCGTCTCTCTCTCGATATCAGCACCTCTCCCTGACAGGAACACTAAGTCTGATGAGAAAACGGAAAACACACACACCAAACTTGCTTATGTAACAAACTCACCCTTATGCAACCCCCTCTGCAGGTACCTCCTCTGTTTGCCATGACAACATCCCACCGCTTGTATTTACCTTCTGTTATGTACCCTTAGACCCTCTATAATTTGTCCTTTCAAACAGTCTTTAAAAACTCTTAGGAAAAGCAAGTACCCACTCAAAACATTTGGACTCTCTTTGAACAGGCTGATTATGTTACCGTGCCGACAGGCTCATTAAAAGCATTTGGACACGCGTTCACTACAGGGCTCCCTTCATTCTCTCTTGAGAGAGAGACGAATGAGCATTAGGGGGATGACAGATAGGGAAATGGACTTGGACAGTGATGGGCCGCGACCACGCCTGGGCTGACAGGGAGCCAGGAGGCCGGAATCATTACTGGCCAGGCGGCACGCCACTCGGATCACCCTCCCTGTAGGTGTTAATTACCCCCCCTAAAACAATGTAGATTCAAGGCTCACAGGGGACTGTGGCTGTTGCCCAGCTATGTCATCAGGAGGGATGCATACGCAGACAGACGGACTCCGTGTGTTCTAGTTTGCAATGGCGGAGCGGCTATCGGAATGATAATGCTGTGTGTGTATGTGTGTCAGTATGTTTGTCTGTGTGTGTATCTGTAGGTGTGTCTGTGTGTGTGTGTCTGTATGTGTGTATGTGTATCTCTATTTGGCTGTGTGTGTGTCTGCGTGTGTGTCTGTATGTGCGTCTATGTGTGTGTCTGTGTGTGTGTCTGCATATATGTCTGCATTTGTGTCTCTGTGTGGTGTGTGTGTGTGTGTGGTGGTGTGTTTGTGTCTGTGTCAATATGTGTTGTCTGTGTGGTGTATCGGGGTGTGTGTGTGTGTGTATGTCTGCATGTGGGTCTGTGTGTTTGTAATTATGTGTGTCTGTATGCGTATCTATGTGTGTGTCTGTCTGTATGTGTGTCTGTATGCGTGTCTGCATGTGTATCTGTGTGCGTGTCTGTGTGCGTGCATCTGCGTGCGTGTCTGTGACACCACAGTGGTACTGGGTTGGCCATGGCGGGATTCAGCACGGGGACACAACACCGGGGGCGTCGGGCGCCCCTCCAGAGCCGTGGGCCGACCCCAACCAGCGACTTCAAACACATCGGCCCCTCTGAGATTCACCTGGCGCCCACGTCCCAGTCCCCCTCCCCCGGGGCCCGTAGTGCGGGCCCAGCGTGGCATGATTGGGAAAGGGCAACCTGACAGGCTTCCCATCACCACCCTATCCCACCCCACCCACCTCTTCTCTCTCTCTCTCTCTCATCTCTCTCTCTCTCTCTCTCCGCTCTCTTCTCTCTCTCTCTCTCTCTATCAATTCCCTCTCCTCCACTGGATCATGGCTTTGAACTTTGTCTTCTCAGGAAAACACATCTATACCTACCTCAGAGGAACGATTGTTGTTGTGGTTGTTTCTCTCTCTCTCTCTCTCTCTCATCATCTCTCTCTTCTCTCTCTCTCTCTCTCTTCTCTCTCTCTCGCTCTCTCTCTCTTTCTCTCTCTCTCCTCTCCTCTCTGCCCTCTCGCTCCTTTCTCTCCTTTCTCTCTCTCTAATTATAAACGTCTCAAAACACCGTCTCAGCTCTTTTTGAGTTTAACAGTGAAGAATAGTTTCAGGGTTTACACTCTTCCCGGCTTTAGCTCCTAATAGGATTTGTGGCCTGCCCTATTCCACCGTTATCCAACACCGACGGGCTACACTCTCTTCCAGAAGTCTGAACCAGAGGGAGGAGGAGCGCAGCTCAAGTCCGGAATATTATTCCCTCCGCTGCGTTCTCACGTCCGTTAAAGAAAAGAATTAATTCTGTTAATGGAGATGTGGAGAAGAGGAGTGACGGTGAGTATGAAGGGATCAAGTCGACTGGTGTGTCAGCCCAGGCGCAGGATGTTAATAGAAAACAGAGTGACCTTCGCATCAGCATCAGGTGGAGCCGGCTAAAACCGGCTCCGTCCTCACCCGGGCCGGCCTTCGGAGGGACACGGATAAGGGGTCACACGGGCAACTGGGGTCAAAACAACAAATCTAATATTTGCTCTGGGTTATTTCCCCGTGAGGTGAAGAGGTGCGGACGGCGGGAAGGGTTTTTTCCAGAAGCAGCGGTTGCCGTGGTTCCCTGTTGTGCGAGGCGTGTGATCCGAACGCTAAGAAGAGCACCGGGGCACCGTTTTAATCAAGCCACTGTATGTGGCTGCACAGACGCCGGTGCGAAACAATCACCGCCTTGTTTTCAGAGAGCAGCGGCGGTCCGCTGCGCAAAAGCACTCGGATGGAGTCGGCGTGTGCCAAATATTGCATTTCAATGATCTCCGTGCCCCGGGGAGCGATGGAGGGAGCAGTGCCCATGCAGGCAACAGAGGCAGGCTTTGTTCGAGGCCACCCCTTTTTTGTGTGCGGTGGACGGGGCTTGGAGACGCAGGTGAAAATATCTCCTTTCCCCCCCCCCCCAGCCGCAAACATTCACCGGTGGGTCAGGATTGGAAAAAAATTGCCCGGCCGGCCCTAGCGGGGTCATCGGCGGCATTTAATCACATTAAAAGGCGGCTAAATTAGAGACTCTGCAAACAGACCGGGCTTAAGGGATTATCGGACCTCTGACCAGAGGATCAGATTTGTACCTTCCAGAATAATGCACTGCGGTCCGGTTCCTGGCAGACTCTGACTGCGGCCGGGGTGCAGGCTGTTGCAGACAGGGTTTCCCGAGGCTAGCTCTCATTATATTTCCTACTCTGTTTATCTATTTATTCATTTAAATTAAGCCGTCTGAAAAAAAAAAAAGACTAAAACCAGCCGGCCCTGCCCTTTAGAGTGAGCGGTTATTACTGTGAGCCGGGGCCAGTGGTTGCAGGCCATTACTGCAGTAACTCCTGCTCACAGTCCAAGTACCCCCCCCCCCCCCCCCCACCCCCCCCCCCCCCCCCGTTGGCCTGCTATGGGTTTTTTCTCGTGTTAATAACCATTTGCATACGTAATATTGCTGCTGCTGCAATTTCGCGCTGTATGTGTATGCAAACACACACACACTGGGCTGTATACGTCACCCTACAGGACATGCTGCCCCTGTGAGAGCAGGCTCTCTGGAACGTGCACTTGAATATCCAGTCAGCCGAAAATTGTACTTCTGCATCTTTTCTTTCACTAACTATGTTACTGTCAGGGAGCAATAACTGTGTAATAGATATAGATTCAACACTTTTTTTCCCTTTTTTTTGTGAAACACAATCTGTTATGAATCGACACCCCGCGAAGATCTGCACTGCAACACGAATCCAGTCACATAATAGAGTCAGGAGGAACGGTATTACAATTGATTTTTAGAATTGAATGATCCTGCCCATCTTATTGATTTTCATGAAAGTGTTATGATATGGGGGAAGACACGACTGCAGGAACACCTTTCAACATCTCTCTGCACTGCGGCGCATAATGTATACTTGTATCACTGCAGCCTTACAGTGAATAATAAATGTAAAATTTGTTGTGCAATACATGCATATGTACATTCAGTGTGACATATGTTGCTACATGTGTGAAAACGCTTGCATGTGTGGGCAAAACTGCAGAGACTCTTGAGATATGGGTGTTTGTGTCAGAAAGATAAAGGAAATGGTTTCACATTCATACGTACTGGGAAATAATGGGCGAGTCATCACTTTAAATCCTCTGAAGTCTTTAGGTTCTGTCTGTCTGTCTGTCTGTCTGTCTGTCTGTCTGTCTGTCTGTCTGTCTGTCTGTCTGTCTGTCTGTCTGTCTGTCTGTCTCTCTTTAATAGATTGGGTTTGTCACAAATAATGACAGGGTTATGGACTTGGGAGTCAAGCCACAGTAAGACAGTATGACAGCGGTGATTTTAGTCTGAAAACCTCTGGTCTGAAGATTTCTCAAGACCTCACGGTATTTAAGGGCAAGAATGCACACAAAGTAAACAATTTCATTGATTCCCTCTTTGTCTATCTGTCCTTTAAACCTTGATTGCTCTCAGTTTCCCACTCTCACTCACACACACACAGACACACACACACACACACACACACACCTCAAACCAAAACCCCACCCCCCCCCCCCCCCCACCCCCCCCCCACGCACACCAGCGGCGGCTGGTGGTTTTTAAAGTGATGGGAGGAAGGACTGCGCGCTTGGTTGCCATTGGCCTGCTTATACCGTTGGTGTATAGTGGCATAAGAATGTGAGACTCAAGTTGTTTCAGGGTGTTTGGTGAACTGCAAAATAGAAGGGAGGGATAGTTTATGTGAATAAAATTGATACAAAGCCACCAGTGGCATCACTGTAATTTGAAAGCTGGTGGGCTGCATGTCTTTGAAATGGACTACAAGGGGCAGAAGGAAAGAATGCAAAGCCCATTAGTCAAATCAGGCCTTAAGCTATGTTTAATTTTCAGTTACAATTGTTATTAAGAACAAAAATGATGCCATTTTAAAAATACATCATGCTCTGAAACATTCACCCTTTCCACAACCTCTCCACAATATCCAAACAGGAACGGCCAGTACTTTCGGGGAAATGAATGGGACTCAACGGAGGCCTGAGGGAGGACCTTCCTCCCTGAAGTAATTGTAAATAGGCGATAGGGGGTGCTAATGTCCCTTTATACCCAGGGAAACAAACATTATATATTCAAAGGCATTAAAGTAGTCATATTTAAGGGCATTAATTCATTACAGTAGTCTGGGCAATCTACATTTTTATTCTCAACAATGTTAAGGAGGAACTTCCCTCTCCTCAATGGAGAAGCCCTCCACTGACGCAACACACCCCCACACAACCGTGGCACCTTTCTCTTCCATTAAAACCAATCACCAGTGGCTTGTGATTTAAGGGTCATGTGGTCTTACCCGGCTGAGGAATAGTTCCACCTATAACACTGGCGGTGGGGGCTTCACAGTTGCGCATCGGGAGAAATGCTCAGGGGTGTACATTTTCAAAGACAATTTATCTGAACGGCTAACTCCTCAGCGGAGCCCCCTCTCCCCGAGGAGTGCTTTTGATTCTCCGAATTGTCTTTAAACAATTACTGGGCAGAGGAGCGAGAGGAGAGGGGGCTGTTGGTGATATGTTTTATCTAAATCACATGGCGCTCCGGGCTGCCACGCCGGCTAAATAAATAGGAGAAGAAGGAGGGAGAAGAAGATAAAGGCTGACATCCAATGTATTAGAGCTCAACACGGTTAGATTTGAGGCACGGCGAGGGCTGATGCTCCGTCGCTCGGAGCGCAAGAGACGAGAAACTCGCTCGCTGCTTAGTGCGTGGGGCTGGAGGACAGTGGCACTGCAGCGCTCTCCTCTCTCTCTCTCTCTCTCTCTCATCTCTCTCTCTCTCTCTCTCTCTCTCTCTCTCTCTCTCTCTCTCTCTCTCTCTCCCTCTCTCTCTCTTGTCTCTCTCTGTCTCTCTTCTGTCTCTCTCTGTCTCTCTCTCTCTCTCCCTCTCTCTCTCTCATAACGTGTTGCTATGCAAACACAGTGATGCAAAGGAAACCTTGAAACCGACAAATACAAAACCCAGTTCAGCGGTTCCCAAACTTTGACTCTCGGTGTACTACAAAAATGGATAAATACAATGCAGTGGCCAAGCAAAGAGGGCTCTATACTCAAGTATTACTGAAGGAAGCTATGGTGAGAGGGAAAACGCAGAGCAAAAAGCAGTGTGTGTTTTTGTATACGTTGGTGTAGTATTTGTTCTTTGCATGCAAGCTTAAAAAATCTACATCTGCTCTTGCCAGTGTGTGTTACTGGGGGTGGGTCTTTGTGTCTGGTTGCATATCTGTATGTGAATGTGTGTGGTGTGTGTGTGTGTGTGTGTGTGTGTGTGTGTGTGTGTGTGTGTGTGTGTGTGGTGTGTGTGCGTGTGTGTGTGTGTCTGTGTGTGTATGTGTGTGAGTGTGTCTGTGTTTGTGTGTGTGTGTGTGTGTGTGTATGTGTGTGTGTGTGTGCGTTTGTGACTGTGGCTGTGGGTGTGTGTATGCATATATGTGTGTGTGTGTGTACGCATACGTGTATGTGTTTGCATGCAAACGTGTATGTGTGTATACATGTGTATATGTATGTGTGTGTGTTTATGTGCATGAGTATAATTGCCTGCCAGCACGTGTGTGTGTGCGTGTACTCGCGTCGGCGCACGTTGTCGCACATGCGTGTGTGTTTTTCAGTGTGCTCACGTGCACACGTGCGTGTGTTTGTCAACAGTAAGCCTGGATGTTCTTCGCACCGTGAGCCCATCTGGCTCTGCGGCTCTGAGAGACGAGGGCCCCTCAGAGGAGTCAGGCACGTCAGCTGGGCCCCGTCCGAGCGCCCACTCAGCGTAAGAGACTATTGGAGGCGCCGGGGCCTGACCACGCGGCTCATACCTGATGAGCGCGAGGACTTACACCACTCTGCCGCATCGAACACACCCCCCACCAGCCCACCTTACCACCATCACCATCACCACCACCATCAACACCACCCACCACCACCGCCGTAGAGGGGCCCCCTCTCCCCCTCTCCTCTCGACACCCAGGGGCCTGTACCCCCCATCGCCCGACACACACACCTCTTGTGGCTCCGTCGCGTTGCTGCTGTCCTTGACCAATTGCCCCGGCCTCTCAGCGGGACACTCGCACAGCGAGGAGCCAATCATGCGGTGAGTTGACGCGAGGGTCATTTCTGAAAGATCCGCCGTCCTCAACGCCCTTTAACTGACAACATCAACAGCAACGACCGCGTTTTATAGTTTACATGCTTCGAATGTGTGGCGTGGTTTCTTCAGCGGTGTGTGTGTGTGTGTGTGTGTGTGTGTGTGTGCAGTGCTGTGCGTGCGTGCGTGCGTGCGTGCGTGCGTGTGCGTGCGTGCGTGCGTTGCGTGCTGGCGTGCGTGCGTGCGTGCGTGCGTGTGTGTGTGTGAAAAGTGTCTTCCCGGGAGATCCATAAATGGCGGTTGGAGTAGAGCATCGACTAGCTTATCCACAGATGGTGTGCCGGCTTATACCCACAACACAACACAGAAGTAGGTACAAAGGAAAGGACTTCCCTCCCAGGACAGCAGGAAATGGGATCCGAGCGACAAAGGATGCCCTGTGTGCGTCGAGCTGCTACTTATCTCCTGCAGGAAGCAGAGGCAGATGTAGTTCACCTTACCCCGGGTAAATACCTGCCAATCACAGCTGCCTGCACCCCACTCTGTCCCTGGGTGTAATGTCAAGTTTTCCAAGAAGGGCATTCAAACCCGTTTCTGTGGTTCTTTTGTGTTTGGCTCTACCTCGTCACAGAGCTGACAACCTCCTTATAAACGCCCGTATATCCAGTCCGCAAAACTGACCTGACTTTTTGTCAAAAACATATCACACTGAGTAAATGCTACTACTATTACCTGGAATAGGCATGTGGTGTGTGTATGTTGATTTATGTGTTTGGGTATTTGTTTGTGTTTGTCTGTGTAGTTGTGTTTGTGAGTGTGTTGGAGGCCATTTTCAGGCAGGTTTGGGTATATGTGTTTTTGTATATATGTACGTATTTGTGTGCTTGTGTGTAAATGTGGTTGGGTACCACTTTTTTGTATGTGTGTATATGGGTTTGCTTTATGTTGTGCGTGGTGTGTGTGTGTGTATGAGGCTATTTCTGTGCCTGTTTTGGTGTTTGTGCATGTGTGCGTGTGGGTGTGTGTGTTGGACGTTATTTGTGTGCTTGTGCGTGCATGTGTCTGCGTGTGTGCGTGCCTGTGTGTGTCTGTGCGTGCATGCCTGACTGACCTGGGGCCTCTTGCGGGACCATCTCAGACAGGTCCTGCAGGTGGCTGAAGAGCACCAGGCCTCCGGCGGCGAACAGCAGCAGGAACCAGAAGGAGCAGAGGAGCATTCTCTTCCGCCGGCGCAGGGAAGTCCAGCATCATCCTCCAATCCATCCACAACACCACCCACGCACCGTGGAGCAGCCTGGACAGAGAGGGGGAGAGAGGCAGGGTATCAGAGAGAGAGAGAGAGAGAGAGAGAGAGAGAGAGAGAGAGAGAGAGAGAGAGAGAGCGTTGAACGAATCATGAAGAAAGGATACAAATAGAAGACGTGTGTGTGCCTGAGCAGGAGCTGTAATAAAACAAGAGGTAAGCTATGTGGAGAGCACAGTTACAGCTCACATGCTGATGTTCCTTTGTTATTAGTTCCTTCTGGTCGCCCGAGGAAAATGTTCTGATTAAGTGCAATAACACGCCAAAAAACTATTATTTTATCCTCTCTCCCCCCTCCGAAAAAAATACCTGCTATGCATTTTTAGGTCAGACTACAAAAGTACAATCAAAAGCAGTGCCTCAGGCCCTTCTCCCCGTGGCTTGTTGAAGGTTTGCTAATCTTGTGACGCCCCAGCCCCCATTAGAGGATGTTTGTCATTTAACATTTAACTTTTGACTCTTATTGCCAAGCACCAGGAAACAACAAACAATCCACGCAGGTCGTGAAACCATGCCTTTGCTTTGGGGAAATCAACCAGGGCTGATGGAATAAGAATTCATAGCTTTTTCCGTCTTCGAAAGAGCAGTACGGGGGTCCATGTGAAAACACAAAAGCCGCTTTTTTTTGTTGCTGATGTGGTCAGAGCAGAGGTCTTATAGTATTGATTCACAAGCTTGCACGCAATCCAAGCCAATGTGACACATGGAACATAACGACCATCCAGCAACTTGACTTCTACTTCCCTCCTAAAGGTTAAAAGGCAAGAGGGACTTGGTGAAACTAAACATGTAGTTTCTGACAAGCCTGCAGAGTTTTGCACATCCCTTCACGACACGTTAAGGCACAGCGCTGACACGCCCGCCGTCGGCAGGGTTGTGTCTACACGCTCACGCTAAATAACTTGCTTTCTTTATCCAGCTCTGAGGTGTTTCTGTAACGTTATTATTCAGAGACCAAATATGTATTTCTGGTGCAATTATAATCGTAGCTTCCTGGGCAGCCTTTCTACGATATCCACCTGCAGTGGATTTTGTTGGACTCAGGCCTGCAGTGGATATTGTTGGAATCAGACCTGCACTGGATATTGCCGGGCTTAGTTGATATTACAGAGACGGTTAAGGTGTCTCTGGTCTGACGGGCACTGGGGAGAGTGCGCATGCCCGATCATTATTCATGTTCAAATGACTAATTAGGCAAGCAGGGGGTCCAATTTCAACACTGCAGTCATAGAAACAAGGATGAACAGTATATGTGGTTGTTAGGGTTGAGGGTTGCGGTGGATGTTGAAAGCAAGACAGGGAGATATCTTCGTTGTGTTAGGTTGAGGTGATGCGGAATGAAGAGACGGAGGTAGAGAACATCAGAATACATTGTGTTGATTCAACAGGCCAGTAGAGAGGTTTGCCTGCTGTCTCAATCAAAGTCATGGTGACCAGATGTTTCCCGAGAAAAACAACCCACGAAATAATGAGCTATCGTAAGAAAATACTTTGTGCCGCATAAAAAAACAAAAAAAGCTCTGGAAGGAGATACTTTATTCTTTTAATCAGAGAGGTAAATACACATGCTAAGTGTCAATATAAATCCATCATGTCTGCTTCATAAGCCAATATTGAATATGTTAAATTTCGACTGAACTTGTTACAACCTGTCCATCATACTAGCTGCCAATGTTTGCACATGGACCACCTGAAGATAACGAAAAAGCTTGGTAATCATCTTTGTGACAGCTGTCTTGCAAGCTTCAAAACTTACACACTTATTCAGCTTTTATTCAGTAGGTGACGGAGTTGATTGGACTACCTTGAAGAGTCCATTCTATTTGAATTGGCAGGAGAAATGTATCCTCCTATATACAGTATATATTCTTCCTCTATGACCATATACATATAAGACTCATTTATAGAATGGTATATAGAATAATTAATATAATTCAATAAAGAATAACTTAACTTTAATGATCATGACTATGTAGGATGTTGTTAAGGTTAAGGTTAAGGTTTAATGTTTGTCTTCCTCCCCTCATGTTTCCATTTCAGTTTAAACTGCTAATCTGTACCTTCCTTCCTGATTCCTTGAGACCGGTTTCTTTGATTCAATGTCTGTCGACTGATGTGTTGCATCAGTTAATTTTATAAGTTAATGTTTTTTTTTACCCCCTGGATTTTACATAGATTTTATTTGTATACATGATTCAGGGTAGAAAGAGAATGCTCATTTTAACCTGCATTGCCTTCTGTATAACAGCTAGATAACATTTCCATTCCAATCCAACACACCTTTTTGTCCAGATGTGTGGCATCACACTTTCAATACAAGTATTTGTCACTTGATCTGCTTGTTGCTATGGTTGGTGGGACAGCCTAGTTCTCCATCTGGCGGTATGTATGGCCCATAGGAAACAGTGCACTATATACTTGAAAAAGGCAGCAGGAAAATAACCATATTTACTTTCTCATTTATCCTCCTACAAGGTCGAACATGAACGGAAATACTCGTCATGATGCCTTGTAAATCATATTCCTTTATTTTGAAATGTTCCATTTAATATAATACAATCAGTTTCACAACAAAAAACAATCCACTTTATGTAGCCCTATAATGTATTTTGATGTATTGGCTCACCAAACAAAAGTGAGGAGATAAAAATCAATTTCACCTCCTAGCTTTTCCGAGAAATCTCATCATGAACCATTAGCTATGCTTAATGGTTTGCTATGCCAACATGTTTGGCTATCAGTGGTCACATCTTGCTTATGCAAGGCCCTAATTCGGTACCTCATTTCTACATGTGTGGTTTGTTATTTTTCCTGTGCATTACATTACAACCGTGATTCCAAAGCAATTACGATAAACACGTTTGTCATCAGCACTCAAACTCATTTTACATTGTAAGGCTTCACACAGAGGCCTGATTTTGTGTGTGTGTGTGTGTGTGTGTGTGTGTGCGTGTGTGTGTGTGTGTGTGTGTGTGTGTGTGTGTGCTTGTATTAGTGTTTGTGCCCGTCTGTGTGTGCTTGAGTGCAGGGCCGTAGCACCAAATCCTGGGCCCCTATACTATAGGTACTGATGGGCCCCCCTGCGACAGGTGGGGGGGGGGGGGGGGGGGGGGGGGGGGGGGGGGGGGGGGGGGGGGGGGGGGGGGGGGGGGGGGGGGGGGTGGGAGTTAAAAAGAAGAAGTAAAATAATTTTTTTTTTGTTTTTTGGTCATGGGCCCCCCCTCTGCCTTGGGCCCCCCCACAACTGTCCCCTTTGTCCCCGCAGTCCGACGGCCCTGCTTGAGTGTGTTTGTGTGCGTAAGAGTGTGTGTGTGTGTGTGTGTGAGCGTATGCATATGTGTATGTTTGTGCATGTATGTGTGTGTCCTGTGTTGTGAGTGTGTGCATTTGTGTGTGTGTTTGTGATAGCCACAGCATTATGTGGCTACTTGTGTGTCTGTGGTGTGTGTGGTGTGTGTGTGTGTGTGTGTGTGTGTGTGTGTGTGTGTGTGTGGTGTGGTGTGTGTGTGTGTGTGTGTGTGAGGGTCGGTGCGTGTGATGGTTTGGGGTCGTTAGGGACAAGAGGGGTCTGTGCAGGCAGGGTCCAGGTGCGAGCGGAAGATGGGGGGCTCAGTCTCCCACGGAACACAGGTAATGATTGTGCCAGCAGCAGCGGCAGGAGGGAGCTCATTCCACCGTCCTGGCTCCTCGGAGCAGAAGAGTTGTGATTTTGATTAGCGATTCAATGGTCCATGTAGGGGCGGTGGTGTTGCTAGGCAATGCACCAGGGAGTGGAGAGTACAGCAACAGAGTTTGAGTTTGAATGATGTGTCGTTAAGGTAAAACATCATTTCTTAACTCACGGTGATCACAACCGTTCAACCTCGCCTTAAATTACAGCTACAGATACCTTTGCCAGCATGATATCGTTGTGTGTTTGTTACCGAGATTGTGAATCAATCGGATGAGTTTAGAAATGGCTATTTGTTATTGAATCGATGATGCGAATCAATTGGCTATTTCCAGGTACCGGCAAACAATATTGTTGGTAAGGCAATAATAACGGAAGAAAGAACGTGAATGGAACGCGCTGGCATGGAACAGCCAGATCAACGGGGAAACTCTGCACTCCATCGATGTTTCTATTACCATTATTCATGAAAAATAAACATCAGTTACGACTACCAACGTTTGAAGGAAAATGGTTTCTATTGGAACCACATATACATAGACACATATTTACTATAAAGAACTATGAACAAAGCCAAGAATAGTGTTCTCTTAACATACTATAATACATTAAATATAGCATATTATATGACTGTACAGCTGAAACCACTCCCCAGTATCGTTGCTACTGGTGGATAAGGGAGCTCGACTGTAATTTATTCCACTGTAACACGGTGGCTACTGTACTGACTCAGACTTTACTCAAGCAGCTCGATTCAAGCATAAATGCAAATGAACACAATGCCGACTAGAGCTGCTTGCTGGTTTTGCTTCAGGAACCACATTAATGCCTTTCAACTACCCGGACATAACAAAAATTAATTAGGAACTACAAATAAGGGGAAATCTGATTGACTTCTGACACCCGTCTGACTGCATTAAAGCAGAACTTTAATTAATTCAGTCACACTTACTAAAACATTTGCACAAGTTGCGGAGTGATCATAAGGAACACATGAATACGAGAACAAATTTTTCGCATCGTGATTTCACAGTCATGCTCTAAATGTAATTTGTTTTAGCCAACCATAACCATGGTGATCAAGACAAAACAATTCAATGAACTTTGACACACTGTCGTTAGCATAACATGTTCGATACAAATCCGGACTTTGGGCCTCATCAATGGATACTCATCAATCCTAAAAGTTATGGGCTTGTACACGATGTCTGGGTCAAGAAAATATGTGTTTGCTGTACGGGGTTTGCGCAATTGTTTTCTGAAACTGCAAAATAGCACCAGGGAACGGTTGCGCCAGAACACGCCTCCTCCTTTCGCCGAACCGCCCCTTGGGGCACAAGATCATTCCCTTATTTACCGACTCATGGCAGTGGAGGGAAAAGAACGCTCTGCGCCAGTTACAAACTAGCAACGAAACATGCGCCAGTGTAGAAAGTAAATTGCGCCGGATGCAAGATAGGGCCCATAGTGTCACCGATCAGTTGAAAATCATCTGTTGTATTATTGAGGATTGGAGATCTGACGACATCAGTGTCCCCGAATCACCCCAACCGTAAAGGCAATTCACTTTCCCTTCAACGTGAAGCTATGCTCACGAGTGGATTCCCAAAGAACAAGAGTCATCCCAACAATCCAATGATTGGCAGGTTCCATGCTGTGCCACTCATTTGCTATTTCAATTACCAGTCTGGGGTCCTTGCGCATGACTTCAGCGTTAAGTAGCTCTTTGATGCAGTCATTAATGCCTTCACTCATTCTTTTTACACATGTGTACAACGACATAACATGCACAACAACACTTCAACGAATGTTTACAATTACGACAGTCACAACGGGATAGCGGTGGTGAATGTTAAAGACAGCGAGCATAAAGCTAGCCAACAATGAGGTATAAGTGGTTTTCAACAGGGTCACAACGGGATAGCAGCAGTGAATGCTTCAGAGAGCTAGAATAATACTAACGGTAGCAATCACAGCACAAAGCCGCGCAAGGCATTCCAGCATCCGACCATAGGATGGGGCTTGTGGGGGAAAAGTATCCCCCCAAGGTGATCCGTCCTCAGTTTTCCCCATAGGAAAGTTTTCCCTCACAAGGCCCAGTGGACACACACAACACAGGCCTAATGTATTGTCTATGTGGTCAGGGTGTATATCCCTCCTGAGAGGAATGTGTGCGGACAGTGGGCACAATTCATGCATGCAGTGACACAACCTCATGGAAGCGGCCTTGTTGTTGAATAGGCTCGCTTCCAACTGCCAGCGTTGCCCAGAGTGGAAATATGTTTGTGACGGAATAATACCATTAAAATGGTCCATTTCATGTGTGAAAAAAAAAGACCCTTTCATTCCTCTTCGAGTGTTTGAAGTTCATATTGTAAAAAGAACATCAAAGAATATGCATCTTGATATGCATTTTAGATTAAATCCAGTGGCAGTGATATTAATTCTTTGGATTTCCCAACCAACGTGAGAAATGATATTTCATATTTTAATGACTATCAACACTATATCAAATATCTGAACGCCTCACTAAATTGATACATCTGAGCAATTCTATAGTCGAATCAACCATCCAATATAAAATAATTATTTTTTTAAATTAACATCAAACCTCCCCAACACAATATTTTGTTACGGAAAGTGAAGTGAAGTTAATATGTGAGAAATATGATTTCACTCCGTGCAAACAGAGCTTTCCGTTCCTTTTGAAGTTCAATTCACAAAACATACTTTTTTTCAAAAGATAGCGCTTTGCGAACCCATCCTTCTCGTAGGGAAAACCCCAACATAGTTTATTTTAATTTGAACGAGAAATTCCTGAAAGCAATATTGCGTTTTTGTAAAATCTTTGAACAAACCAAACCAAGCGTACGCGTTTCCATCAAACTCTCCGAGCCTCTCTCTCCGATCAGATAACCGATGGGGGGGCTGAATCAAACACAAACACACAGCCAATCACACACTCCTGGCAGAACCAATCAGCAGCTTCTCTTCAGCAACACATGCAGCCCGTCAACGCAAAATTTCACTTGCCCTAGAAAAATGTTCCAGGATAAAGTTATTTATAGTCTTCATGTCTGATACCTTGTGAATCTCAGTAAATAAGTTAACAACATTGGCCGACAAACAAGGACACACAGACACACACAGCCATGTATCATTAATTAATAACGACTGCCTGCACGGGGAGTTGGGAAGGAGGTAGGAAACGGGAGGTGCTTGGATCACGTTCAAAGCGTGGCCAATTGTCTTTATTTATGACAGCCGCTGATCTCTGGTATGATTTAATGCTTTCTCCACGCTTTGGTGTTGGAGATTAGACATCCGTGTGGAAAATGAGCCATCAGCCGGCAGCACAGTGAGACGAGGACTGAGGAGGCTGTCAGGAGCACAGGAGCTGTTTATAAATAAATGTCATCGCACTTAGCCGATATTCTGCAGCAGAGAGGGGACGTCCATGCAGGAGTGTCGCTGCAATGGTGACTAAGTATTGGCTCTGTCTTGCTAACGGATGCGTCAGGCCTTTGACGTGACATTTTCAGGCTCTAATGACACATTATCATTTCAGTCAGCGCTCCCTGAAAAAGATCCCTCAGTTAAAGTTTATCGAGTAAATCCCTGTGAAAGTGATGCCAAATGTATTCTTCCCTTTGCATGACTTGAAGTAGATGTAAACAGACGTTTACAGCCGCATACATGTTGCGTCATGACATCATGGGCTCATTCTGTAGCATTTTAGTCCAGAAGCGTGTGTTCATTATGTTTTCTATTCTATCCATCCTTTTCCTCAACCAACTACAAAACTTTTCCAGTGGGGACAGCCACGTCGTGGGTAGAATTTGTGTTTTTGTACACGCTTGTTGGACCAAATTATGGATATCTCAGGAGCACCAGAATAGGGCGTCCTATACTGCTTGTTCAGTTCACAAACATCGCTGTTGTACTGTATGAGTATATTTCCAATCCTTTAGTCAAAATGTCAATTAAGGTTAATAAGTTTGACCTTTACGTTATATGCTAGGGGGAGAAATTCAAACCACCGTTGAACTGGCCTTAACTGGTTTTAAGAGTCAGCAAATTAGCCAGTAATTAAACGGAAACGGCATGTGTCCCTATTGTTTAGCAGACAGTGTGTATTAGGTGTTAGATCTGTTTGGCAGTGTCCTGACAAGCTGGTCTCAGACCTGCTCCCAGCGTAGACTCAGGGGGCGAAGGTAATCAGCCACGATCACACGCAATGATTCCAGTGTACATCACCTTGGACAAAATGTGACCAAGGGCTGTACTCTGCCACAAAGGGCAGCCACTTGCTCCTATGAGCTCACACTCATATTTCTATTTTCATACACAGGGCCTCTCCCAGGGGCACGATGGTCATTCAAGAAAATCTGATTAATAAAATGTTACCTTGTATGGAGGACTGGTTCCTTGACCTCATTCCGAGAAAGACCAAGGCTTCAACAAACCGATAACAATGAAACCACGACAATCTTCCAGAATCGTCTTGTGTACTTACCTTACCCCGTGTAACGGGATAAAAGAGAAAGAAAGAAAATGGAGCGGTCTGATTGTCAGCCGACATTACCTTGTTGTGAAGGATTTTTCAACCCCAATTCACTCGAGTGCCCAGCACGGTTTGACTCATTTGCGTTGAAGGATTTCATGTTTCAAAGCAAAGTGCTTTAACATTATGTTGCCTTCACTGTGGCTTCACCACCCAAGGTTGAGTTCGGCCCTTAGTGGTCCTTTGATCAGGGTCGCTGCATGCTCCAGTTTTCACCAACCTTAACTCATCATTATCCCAGTTAGCCTGAGGGACACGGCCTCCTCAAACGGCTGTGGAGACCGTTGCATGGACAGAGGTTCCAGTTGAAATACCCCTAATTGCGTAGGCTCTTCCCTAGTTCAACATACTGTGTTACAGAAACACAATTGAGGGCCGAATGAGGGAACCACAGCGGTCAAACGGAGTTGACGGGTTTGAATCCCAATGTCCGCAGACCACCTGTTGACTTCCCTGAGAGCAAGATGCCAAACCCCGACAAACTCATGTATCAATAATAAATGTCTGCTCAACGACTACAGTACACTTCATCCAGTTCAGTTGTAGGGGGTGAGCTGTAGTGTGATGGCAATGAGGTGAGGGATATTGTGACTAGAGATGGCTGGTGAACAACTCAACCAGAACATATAATAAAGGGACTGCATTTATGTCACACTTTAGTCCTAAGCACTTTACAATATTGCACAACGTTCACCCATTCATGCACACTTTCACACACAGACGTCAACAATGTGACAGCCAGCTTGATGGGAGCAGCTAGGGTTAGATGCCTTGCTCAGGGACACCTCGGCACTCAGCTAGAACTAGCAACCTTGCGGTTACCAGCCAACCCACTTTACCTCGTGAGCTACCGCCGCCCCGTAGGATGGGGAATTCATCAGATATGATGAATACCGTCCTAGTTAAGCTCGTCAGAGGAGGTTCTGGTCATTACATACAGCAGAGGGACGGTGTACACACCTCAGGAAATGGAATCGGCTGAACGGACAAAGAACATGAAAGAAGTAAAGAATATATTTGTTTTGTAGGGTCGTAATTATGCTCTTTGAGAGGTTATAATAAAAACACACACAGGCACACACCCACTGAGGATGCGCACAAGCAAAAGGTACTTAAATCCTAATATTTGTATGGACACACACACAGACACACACACACAAACATGCACAAACACACACACACACACACACTAAGGATGAGCACAAACACACAAACGCTAACAGCCATATACTAAAATCCTAATATTTGTTTGAACACAAACACACACACACACACAGCAATATACTTAAATCCTAATATTTTTATGACCCCTTCCCCCCCCCCAACACACACACACACACACACATACAGACAAACATATTTCCCCTTTATAATAATGTGAGAATGTTTGGTGAGCACATCACATCCCTGCAGTATCTGGCTGCAGCTCTGACAGCCTAGTCATCCAGGCTCTGGGATCACACACTTTGCACTAACTCGATCACACACACACACACACACACACACACACACACACACACACACACACACACACACACACACACACACACACACACACACACACACACACACACACACACCTAACTCATAAATCACACACACACACACACACACAAATACACACGCACACTATGCACGTACTCATAAATCACACACACACACACACACACACACACACACACACACACACACACACACACACACACACACACACACACACACACACACACACACACACACACACACACACACACACCCATAAATCACCCACACCCACCACCCCATACACACACAGACACACACAGGATTCACAAATGAACTTGCTAAATCTCGGGACAGACAGTAGGGAATCCTGTTTCCTTTGAGAACCTTGAACCTCGGCTGAACTCTCTGCTATTGGGCCGCCTGTACGTTCTTACACAGAGTCCTCCATTGTACACAAACACAAATACAAATCAATATGGCTAACACTAGAGTGTCCTTCTCCTTCTCCCTCGCTGGTCCCAGCCACATCCTCAAACAGGGGAGGAGTCGTAGCACACGCCAATCTAAACATCCTGCTGAAGGTCTAAAGTGTGTTTCGATACATCTCCATACATTCATAGGTTCTCTTGTTTCATCTCTGCTCTCTCTGACTGTCTCTCGCTCCCTTTGACTCTCTCTCTCTCTCTCTCTCTCTCTCTCTCTCTCTCTCTCTCTCTCTCTCTCTCTCTCTCTCTCTCTCTCTCTCTCTCTCTCTCTCTCTCTCTCTCTCTCTCTCTCTTCCCCTCCCCCGCCCCCCTCTCTCTCTAAAAAAACTATTTTTTTCCCTCATCAAAGAATATATATGGAACAGTGCATCATAAGGATGTTTCATGTTAGACGAACTATGGGATGATTCTAGTGGTAACCGTATGTCCCTTTACCTGGCCTCTATCTTCACTCAATTCATTTAACCTGTGACCATTTGGATAGGTGGCTCTTCCACGTCCCTTAATCAATTATTCTAGTAACGCATTCAAGAGCACTTTTGGCAATAAATCGCTGATGCTAATTAGAATGGAATCAGTGGAAAAGTTGAAACGGAGAACGGTGCCAGCGCAGTTCGGGTTCCTAACAAAGGCGATGGAAAGAACATGCTGTGACACACATCCACAAACACACACACGCACGCACACACACACACACACACACACACACACACACACACACACACACACACACACACACACACACACACACACACACACACACACACACACACACACACACACACACACACACACACACACACACGGTCAGAACCGAAGCAGAACGCACGTGTCCCATTCAGAGCTGCTTACGCCAAGTGCACAAAGCGCTCTGTTTTCATTAACCGATGTTGGAGTTCACCCCGAGCATAATTAGTAAGCAAGGCCAAAAAAGCACAAGTCCTTTGAGAGGTGTTTTTTTTTTGTTTGATGTAACAAATTTAGCCTGTTTAGTGGCTATGCAAGATGAATGGGCTATCATTAACACACACCATCTCCCAGCAAAGCAGTGATTAGTCGCAGGAGTCCGAAACTCACGGTTCTCCTCCTCGAAGACTTTAATAAAAACAACCAGGGGTTGGCCATTGCCAGTAGGACATGAACAGCATCTTCTCAAAATGCCTGCAAATCAGCAAACAAGATCAGCCCTCGAGTCAACAAGCTGATGAACCGGTCGTACGCCTCTCAGATTCAGGTCATTAAAAATAAACAAATCAAATGGGATTGAAGCAGAAGATGATGAATCTACGCAGACGTTAAGGATTCACTCTGTTTATCTTGTCTATCTGCAATCATATGCTACGATAAACACATTGCGTTACAGTTCATTCAGAATGTTCGAAGTGGCATTGTGTGTTATTGCTGTTGTTTTGTTTGTTGGCCAATAGTGAAACGATAGAATACAAAACAGTACACTGACCTGTTCATAATTTAGGACAATTGCTTGCAGTCTGCCCACACATTGTCGGATATGACCAATATATGATGCAGATTGTGCCACACAACGCTAGCTCATGTTTAGAAAAGTTGCTAGTTATCTTAAGCTTGCTAGGTAGGAAATGTGGCTATGTTATGTTACTAGCTGCTGTTATAAATGTTGCGAGTAAGCTCCAAATTCTTTTAGGAATTGTTGCTAGGTAGCTTAAGCTGCTGTAGGAAATGTTGCAAGGTAGCTCTAACTGCTCTCAGGAATATTGCTAGGTAGCTCTAGCTGCTGTTAGGTAATTTTGCTAGGTAGCACTAGCTGCTGTAGAAAATGTTGCTAGGTAGCTCTAGCTGCTGTTAGGAAAGGATGCTAGGTAGCTCTAGCTGTTGTTAGGTAATGTTTGTAGCAGACATCAGGTGGACTTACTGTTGCGCTGGGAGCTCTGGCAGGCCTGTGATGACGAGGTGACATTGCGTTGGTTTGGCATTATTTGCGACCTTTAAAGCATCCTTTGTATTAGTTTTGTCAAAGCACTCGTTGTAATTGTAGATAGATAGGAACTTGCTTAGCCTTTTCCCCCCATGTTGGTGGGGCTGGAGGACAACACATCCTTTTACGCCCTTTGGACAGTCAATAACATTCAGTCCCAAAGGGTCAAATTTACCACTTCACTGGAAGGAACTAGAAGCCACAAAAACAGGTTGCATTTGTTTTCTAACCATCCTCGGCCAGCAGGTGTTCTGCAGAACAATACATTACAAAGAGAAGGACCCCCACGGAGACTTTAAAATAAATAAGGAAAGAACCATGCTACCATTTTCAATGTCTCCAATTAACTCAATCTAAATTTAATTTAATTAAAAATGGATTTACAGCAAATCGTTTATTAAATATGCATTTCTGACAGCCTTGCATAACTGTAATTGATTATTGCTGGGAAGATTATCACTGCATGGGATGGCTTAATCAAATAACAGCCTGTGCATTATTAGCACTATATGGGTGTGCTTTAATGGCATATAGGGATTTAAGATTATCCCTGAGGGGAAAATGGTTTTACATCCGGCATTGACCGCCATCAGACAAACAATGAACAATAAGTACAATATTAAAATAACGTTGACCTTAATAACCTTAATAAAAAAGGCCAAATGAAGGACAAATTTGTTTTTAAGTGCATTGTCCAACACTTTGGCAGATTGTATCTGTGGGCATGATGAGGAATATGACACTCCTCCAAATGACATTCCTCCCAGCTACTCCAGGAGTGGCTCAGGACTGGGCCTTCTTCAAAGACCTAACCTTGAACAAATTAGGACTGTGATTCAAGGACTTGCCTTGAATTTCTGCCGCACACTTTGACATTACACTGCAATCTGTTTCTATTCGAGAGGGTAAGTGACCCGTACTAGCTGACCAAGGAGAATATGAGGACTGATTCGATATAACAGGACAACGTTTTTTTCATGGGGGTAATGTCAACATTAGAATGTCAAAGCATATGATGAAATCTTCGTAATGTCTACGTTGGTACAGTCGTTTGGCTTTAGAAGGACTCTAACTGCAAACCCAATGCTGTTTTTAACTAATATACACAATTCTGTGCAGGCAATGGTAACAAAACCATCAACTTGCACGTTTTAAGCCATATTGACTCTGTGTCCAGCATTTCAGGGTCATTCTAGTAAATGCAAGAATCTGGCAGAATTCGAATAGTTTCAAATGGTCTCTCCTCGATTGCTGTTGCAGATGGGGCTCAGTGGAGAGAGAACTTTCTATACGTCTCTGAAACGACTGCGATAGCAATTGAGGAAATATTGTGCAGCATATTTATGAGGGAGGGGGGGAAAAAGCAATTTCGTGAACTACAAAATCAAAATCTGGGCAAATAACAGAACATACAAGGCAAGAGATCAAGTGAGAGTAGTGTGTGTGTGTGTGTGTGTGTGTGTGTGTGTGTGTGTGTGTGTGTGTGTGTGTGTGCATGTGCGTGTGTGTGTGCGTGCTTCTGTATGTTTGTATGTGTGTGGGTTTGTGTTTGTGTGTGTCTGTTTGCTTGTGTGTGTGTGTGTGCGTGCGTGCCTGTGCATGTGTGTGTAACGTGGAAAATAAAGCATGCTGGGAAACACTCAAAAGAAACAAGTCAGCTTGGCTTGCACGCTTCACACATCGAGTTCAAAAATATCTTGTGTTGATGTGACAGTGAAATGATAAAGAGAGCCATTGGCCTGCATTTTCTCAACCACTTACCTACTTACAAGCATATTTTGGTTGTCATGATTTATGTTACCAGCTGCTAGGCTCCCATCCTTATGCAATGCTACCATATTTTCTTCAGTCACATGTTGTTTTATGTATGTTGTAACATGGTCAATTATAGTTTCAGTACTTGGATTCTGGAACAATTGTATTGTTGAAATGTGTGACGATGCATTGAAAATTAAACTTCACCTTCCATGGTACAAGAACCATAATTGTAATTGCCTTAACCTGGCTTTATTGTAAAAGACATGAAATTAAGTTTATTCAAGGTATAGTACATTTAAAAAATTTAACAGAGCCCTTAAGATGCATCCTAAAATGTTTTTTGCGGTGGTGTGTCTCCAATGCCTAACAGGGCAGTAAGCTACGTAATACATTCTGTACAGATAAATGATGTAAAGCATCATTACTTATTAAATGTGGTTCGTTTCTGTGGCCTTTCCACTGCTAAATCTGTGAGCCAATTAAAAGACAGAAAGAGTGAGCGGGAATTCACACTGGGGAGCAGCTGAGTCCCTTCCCCCCTGCTGCCCCTGTCCTCAGCTCTCCGCCTCGTTCAGAAGGGATACGGATTGAACTCAACTTTAAAAAATGTATTCTGTGATAAGCCAATGGACACGCGAGGAATAATGTCTCCCCCCAGCCGGATTTTGGAAGGGCATCATAACCTGTGACTTTACAAAAAAACAAAACACTAAAAACTCGACGGATCCAACCACTATGGGCAATCGTGCCGCTCTCTAAATGTGTTCAGTGGTCGTTCAGCTGGGTTGAAGCAATTTCCCCGCCATTTAACTGGGCGGCAGTAGCTCATGAGGTAGAGAGGCTGGACTAGCAATCAGAAGGTTGCTAGTCCGATCCCTGGTTCCTCCTAGCTAAAACTAGAGTGTCAGGGTGCCCCTGAGCAAGAGCCCTATCCCTAACTGCTCCCGATGGGCCGGCTGTTTCCTTGCATGGTTATTGGACGGGACGGTGTGTGATTGTGTGAATGAATGGGGGAGTGTTAAGCTGCTTTGAGTGGCCATTGGTTAGAAAGGCGCTAAATAAATGCAGTCCATCCTTCTACCGTGACACTGCGGTCTAATGTATGAGTTCCATTCTCCAGCACCGCCACCTCTACAAAAGCCTTCCGCTGAAGCCTTGAGCGAGGATATTGAATGCTAGTGCCATGAACACATGAACTATTGGCCAGAAGCTATTGCATTTCCAAACGTCTTCACTTCCCTTCTGCAGAACATGAAGTTAACCAGCATGTGAACAGCAATCCCTCGTTCATCATTGATCAGGTCCAGAAGGGCCAACAGGATGATTCAACATAATTTAAAAGGATTAAAGGACTGGTAAAAGTATGTAATTTACCAAGGAAACGCACCCACTGCTTTGCCCTGAAAACAAGGCAGAGGCAGTCAACTTTTGCAAGACATGATTCATTGCCATGTAAAAGTTGCAGAGTGCTGCCGTCATTCAACCAGTGGCCAGAGAGACCAGTCTCACCGAAGGTGAGATCCCGAGCGGCCATTCGTGTGTCGCTCCGTGGTGAAGTGTACTCCAGCACTTGACGAAGCCTTTGAGAGCCGGGCTCGTGCTGCCCTCTGACCGGCGTCTCCGTAACCTGTTCCTGCGTGAGCGTCCCGAGGGAATACACCGGCACAAAGGAACGCGCTCTGCAGCGGGTGATTGATACCCTCAAGATTACATTTTCTTTATAGAAGAGTAAAGCTTTTTTGTAAAGGTGAGCATTGTTGAGGTGGGTAGTGCGATGCTGTCGTCATGCAGTGTCACGTAGGGCTGCGTTGTATGAATGCGATGCGAGGGTGGTAAGAAGGCAAGGTCCGTGGGTAGAAGAGGAGCATAATGAGCTGCTCAGTCAGAAGGACTAACGTGTTATGTTCACTGCAGGGAAGAGTTATAAAGTTTTTGCAAATCATTTCTGTTACTGTAAAGGTCAGATTTGCGCGTTCACGCATACACACACATGCATAGACATGCATGCAGACACAAACATATGCATGCAGACACACGCATTTACACACACACACACACACACACACACACACACACACACACACACACACACACACACACACACACACACACACACACACACACACACACACTCACATACATGAGGACACAGACACACATAATGTGCTTTGGGCACTGTGATTGTGGTTGAGCTGCTTGCTGTGTGTAGCTTTTAAAAACTAAAAAATATGTGTAAATCAACCGCCTAAAACACATTTGGGTGCAAAAACCTACTAATTAAAGAAAATATGAAAGAACAAAGATATAGTTGGTTTTCCCTGAGCTAAACAACAGAGAAATCTGAAATTCTCCCATTTCCACTCGAAAGCTGAACTTTATCTCCTCAGTTTCCGCTGGGATTTCCTCGGCTGGTTCTGAAATTGCCCAAAACCATCCTGTAGGGATGCTGCTCCACAGAACCTAACCTATACTCTCCTGTGCAGAATACCCAGACCTTCCTCTGCAGAGGAACCTCCCTTCGTCAGCCATGCTGCAGTCAAATGTGTGTTTATAATGATGCCTGCTTCCAGAAGTATCCAAAAAATACATAGCAAAAGATAGCCCCCCATCAGATTACATTAAGATTATCTTCCTCAGAGTTGAGTTTCAGGAATACTTTAAGCCTCTATAAGTGAATATTGTTATATAATATAGCATTTGAAAATGTACTTTATCTGGTACCCAAATTGCCATTAGACAATCATGTGAGCTTGCACGCCTGCCTTCGGCAACCCACTGCACCGTAACAGAACTCTGGGTGGGGTCGGTCACTCTCGTGGTGAACCCTGGATGGCTCCCAGCACAAGCTTAGTTTACCACCGAATGCGCTCATCGAAAAACACACTTTGTGTCCATCAAGTGAGCCCGTTAAGGGTGCTCCTGTTTCCCGCTCGTGACCCGACAGCACTACAGGCAACACACGACACAACACAGAGGCTAAGTGACAGGATGTAAAACCTGCGGTACTCAAGTGCATCTGTGGCCTTCTTTCGCCCTCACAATGGGCTGTTCAAAAAAATACAAACCGATCTTAGAACAAATATATTAAGTGCCGATTCAGAAAAGCCTCTGCACGACTCTTCATATACAAAGAGATGCAAGCCATTAGTCGAGCCCACGTTGCATTCAGTAATTGCAGTTTTATGTAAGAGTCATGGAGTGATACTAAAGGATGAACAATTAAAAAGTTTTGCTTCAATCACTTAGTCACGATTTGAGGCATTTAAAAGCATTTTTTTCCGGTGCATTATAGGAGCTGAGAAATCAAGATACTTTCTCTCATGTTAGATATTCAAAATAGAACCAGGAATAGTAAAAGTATGTACCCTTTCTTTAAGTACAGTTTGTGCTACGTAACCTATTGCATTGATCTTGCTTTTCCCTGATCAAAGTGTGTAGGATTGAGTGGGATTTTGCAGTGAGAACCCACCCATCTCCTCTCGCCTCTCCCTTTCCAATGATGTAGGAGAAGCTACTGTGGCCTGCACTGGCCTGCAAGGTGCCAAGAGGTACTTCCAAACTAATGCCATATTCTACAATGGCACCAGGTAGCCAGGTTTCCAGTGATGGGGTTCCTTGATACATTTACAAATTATATTTAGTTATTTAATCTGCAACACATAAGGTTCTAGTTCAAAAGAAAGAAAACGATTATGATACATTTTTTAATGCGTCCTCTCTAGACTTTGTATGTTCTGGACTACTGTACAAACTTGTTGGGGGGGGAATGGTGGCCTCAGTGGAAGAGGAGCCTCTACCTAGGTAGGTATAAAGGGCTTGTTTTAAAGTAACAAAAACACAAAGCTTCTTATTTTCATTGGATGAAACACTGGGTATTGTATTCCATTTAAGTACATTCTGCTCGATGCTACTAAATTCTACACACCGCATCTTTAAAGGTAAAGTTTGAAAGCTACAGCTTAACAAATATGGAAGGTGCTTTTCTTTTTAATGTTTTCATTGCATGCCCCTAGTCTGCCCCTGGGTCTTTGTTGATGCCTCTTTAAAACATGCCTAGAAAATACGCCTCAAATGCCCGTTGTGCTTTGCATAACGAGCTGTTTGGGTGGACAGGGCTTTTTGGCCTAATGGTTTATATCACAGTTGGCCACTGAACCAGGTTTGTAGTGGTGAGGCTTCTACTGGGGAACGGCTCAGACAGGATCACTGCCAAGACTTCCTCTGCATACTCAGTGATTTAACATAAATATGCAATCAGAGAATGGATGTTTTCGGTTTTGATTTATCTGTTTAATATATTTGTTTTCTGGTTTGCCAGTTTTGCATTTTAAATGCATTTGCATTTACCATAAAATGTTGCTTCTAAAATGTTAAACACTGTGTATCCATTGTACTCTCCGATCCTTCTGACCTAAGTAAACAAAGTGGGAGACGGGAGAAATCCACAGATGGTTTGAGGGTGTCGAAGACTCAGAACTACGCTTCTTGTTTACCTAAACAACGAGAGTGAAACCTTTTAATGCTGAAACTTTCCTGCACCGCGCAACAACAACACCACAGGGACTTTATCTCAAAGTCATAAGACACATTCACTTAATGCTGCACCTGTGAGGTGCGCTGTTGGTTGTAGCGTGGCAGACGCTGTCCGGAGGCGACCTGACACCTTATATACGTGAGCAAGTGTGTCCGATTGTGTTGAAACCTCTGCATCGTCTGGGCTGGAGGCTCTCCTCACCGCTCAACAGAGCCATGGCCCATGACACATGGATGACCTTGGTGCCATAGCCATGACATACGCATGACGTGTGTGATAGGCGTAACACATGTATGACGTGTGGGTGTAATAGCCGTGACATATCCGCTACGTGTGTCATAGGCGTGACATGCGCATGACGTGTGTCATAGACGTGACACATGCATGACCTGTGGGTGTAATAGCCTTGACACATGCTGAGGTGGTCACAACAATAGATTGGCTCTGGGGATACGGCAGCCCAGATACAGTAACCAGTGTGTGTACAAAAGATTGTGTTATTAGGATTGCAAGCCAAGAAACCCTCCCCAACACACTCGCACACTAACATTAAAAAGGCCTCAGAAAACTGAAAAGTACACTGTGAGACTTTGATGTCTTACAATTTACAGTGTCATTTATGAAGTACAAGGCTGCTTTTGTTGAGCGGCAATAGCTGCGCAAGAGAGCCAATCAATTAAAATGATTAATCGATTCAAATGATAAATCGATTGGAAATGTCATTGTCTATCTCGGGTGTTTGTGAGTGGGGACCCAAGTTTATATGGCTAAAGGCTAGGTGCTTCCTATCTACACTAAATAATTAATGTGAAAGCTAAGACTCAAAGGAGTCAAACGGTACAAGCCTTGCTGCCACTAGATTACTGTAATATTACAGCGGCATGCTTTATGTTGAGATTAGAGCAAGCTACTGTATTTATATTATTCAGTAATGTACTGTAAATAAACACTACCTTATTGGCAATACTGCTGCCAGTACTTTATAGTCTACATATACTATTTTAGAACCAATTCCCCAGCTTTCTTCGGTAAAAAACAAAAACTCATCTCACGAAGGAGCCACCAACCTCCAGGAGGCCTGCTGAAGCCAGCCCCTTCAGAATGGGAATGGATGCTCTTTGGGAGATTAACCATCTAAAGACAAAGACAACCAGCTGGTGGCTTCACAGAAGCCCTTGTGAAGCCACGGCCATGGTCAATACATCCTCATCATCTCGGGGAAAACCTTTAATCTTTAGTCCCTGCATGGGTGGCTCCTACTGCAACAGAGACTGGGAGATGAAAGACCTTGATGTGGACGTAATTCTCCATCCTGGGGGAGATCAGGTAAGTGCACTCATCAGTCATATGGGGGCCTGCCTGGCTCAAAGAAGGCCGATACCGCCAGTGATTATATTTAGTGAATGAAAAACTAATTGAATGAGTGATTGCCATTAGCTGTCGTTAATCAAGTGATGAGGCGCCACAAAAAAGAGAGTTTTCATACATGAGGTGACTTTTAATTGATACCTACTGTGCCCATGGTAACAAACATTAACTAGAAAACTGGCTCAAACCTCTCGAATCAACAAAAAGAGAGGAAAACCTCACGCAGAGTCAGGCTTGCAGCATAATATACATTGAGATGACTTCAATCAATAGGTGACTTTTAATTGATATCTAGTGTTGCCCATGGTAAAAAACAATTCCTAGATTCTGGAAAAAACAACTAGAACCAACAAAAAAGTGAAGAAAACCTCACGCAGAGACAGGCTTGCGGCGTACTATCATAGAGAAAAGTCACAGCCGAGACTAGCGGTTGGTACACAGTGTCCTTGACAGCGAGGACAACCATGCTGTGTGTTATAAACACAGCCCATTAGACGCTAATGACCCTAACAGACCCACTAATAAACCCACAGGATCAGGGAGGTCCCGCACCTGTAGGGATCTCTTCTGGAGCGCTGCGGGCCGGCCACTGAGGCCGCCACTGAGCCCACAAACACATCCGTCAGACGCAAATCCTGCTGCTACTTCTGCACAGCGACTCGAGGGCAAACTGTGCGTGCTTGCCTGTTGAAGCGCTACCCCCGTTGCATATGTTTCACATCTTCAAGATTTGCCACTGTCGAAGGCCCCAGCCAGTCACTGTGGCCCCAGCCAGCCACTGTGGCCCCCTGCTTCCGGCCTCCTTCAGACAAACGAAGACGGACATGGTGGAGGAATCACGAGAGATTTAAGGGATAAGATTAGATTGTTTTGCGCTGTGGATAGCCCTGTGTATTGTTAAATTGACGTTTTTGTGTGTGTGGTGAAGGGAAGATAAGGAAACGAGATAAGACTTGACGATAAGATATCTCTGTTGTGGTGGGTGGTCACACGGCTCTCGCAATGAGCAGCGTAAGTACCATAATCATCCCATTTGTTTGCCAAGTAGGCTAATGCTCGCAGAGGTGCTGGGAACCTGAGGCGCTGCTGTTAGCTCCTGTGGCCTGACAGTTGTAACGTTGAATTGTCAATCACGGGGAGCCTTCTGAACCCCGCCGACGGTGGGAGGACCGTGATATTGGTGCTGGGCCAGCATTAGGAGTGAGGGGAGGTGAGGTTGGTGGAGAGGAAATTTGGTTTGAAACCTGCTGTGGGTCTTTGCACTGTGATGGCACCATTTCAGTTAAAAAAAAGTTTTCACTTTTTTCAGAAATCAATATGGGTGATTGAGTCTCGAGAAAAGTTAGTTTTCTAATCTTGGTCACACTTTATAATAACGTTGAGTCATAAGTCATTTATATGCCTTTTGTCAATGAGGAAATAATCATTAATAAGGGATAGCAGGCTGCCTCATCCGTCATACATCTGGGTGGACACGCCCACTTCTGATGTCACTGGAGGGTTGACTTTGACATGGATTGTAAATGCTTACATCACACCTGGTATTGAAATAGGTGCCCTTTCTTTAACACTGTGCTCTTTATTAATGTGTAATAATATCTACAAATTATAAGGTCATCATTAACTAAAAGCTTAAAATTAATATTTTTGTTAATCATTTGTTCATCATTAACTAAATGCTTATAAATGACCCATGACCAAACGTTCGTATAACATGTTACATTCATCTTTTTATAACAATCTAGAAATGCCTCATTAGTTTCATATGATTCTGCCGTAAAAATCTGCATGACGAGATCCTATGTTAACAGCTCTATAAAAATGTCTAATTAAAACCCTACTTTGGCTTTCATTTAATTAACATGGAGCAATCAACAGCTATTAATTTACAGTGTCTGAGTTAAACAAAGGCCCTCATATTCCTCTCTACGTACGATTTTTCCACTTGAATTAAAGCACTTGCTATGTATGCAGCAAAGCACTAGCTGTTGCATTCACGACAAGTAGCGATGACAGTGTGTCAAAAAAGCGACTGAGAATAAATCTCAGAATGTGGGTAGTTTTACTAGTGCTTCTTCAAATCCTACTGATAGCTCTTTTCGGGGAAATGGTGAAATGGTTATTTGGAGTATTAAGACCACTAGCCTAGCTGCTAAATGCTACGCCAACTGACTTCAGAAAGCTATAGGCAAAATAGACAGTCATTAACTTAAGGCTGGAACACTGCGCCTAATGGATGAACAACTTGGCACCTGGGCTGATGCATTGGAAGCTCCCGGAAGCCACGCATTGCACTGAAAGTCTGGCAGTGAGTAGTGTGTGACTTTCTCGGCCCAGGGTCGGGCATCTCTGGCCATGGCCCCGACTAAAATACTAAAAATGCAAAAAAACAGCAGCAGGCCTTGACAACGCATCATCAGAAGCAGTCACCCTGTCTCTCTTGAAGACGAAGCTCGTCCCCCTAGCCATGCATCCAGTCTCCCCGGAGCGGCCTTCGTCCCTCCCTCCCCCGGCCGTCTCGTAGTGCCTGGGATAAGTCTGGGATCCTCTCACCTTTTATATCAGCAGCAAGACAAATGAGTGTTGTCAGTGCTCTGCACACAGAGACTCAAACGGTGGCAATAAGGGCAGTATTTCGCAATGAAATACTGTCACCGCAGAGCAGTCCCTGAGCGGCAGCGTGTCCCTGAATAACATTTGCTTTCCGTCGCCGCGTGATTCATCAGGGCCGGCTTCTGCGCCGCACAAAAGTTGTGGTTGGTGTTGAAACAAAGAGACAGATATTAATTCAGATGTCCACTCTTAAGAACCACGTACGTGACTTTATTTTATTATTTTAAGAAACCAGGACAGTCGGTACCCTGTACACCGTTTGAATCCCTGCTGGTCGAGGACGTACTCTGACGTACGTATATATTAAATCAAACTGTCTTCATCTGAAGAATTAAGATATATTCCTCATCATGTTACGTATTACGCACTCACAGAAACATTGATTAGTATCCATTCCATAAGGATGCTAAACCAGGGGGAAAAGCAAACGTGGCTCCATTTCTGCCTCGCAGTGACGGCAGCAAAAGCGACACTTTTATGCCGAAGCCAGCCGTGTTCAGGATTGTCATCTTACCCTCTGTGATTTAATCCTTCCCATGGGATGGAGTCGAGTTATATTTGTCCCCTGTAAGACGTCCACTTAAATGACAGCTCTATAAAACCACAGCAGATTCACCGGAAGCAGGCCCTTAATGGAGCCACAACTCATCGACTCATAAGACTTGAGTATCTTCTCAATACACGTGTATTGATCACTACATCGTATCTATGATGGCCCAGCGTTTAGTGTCCTTTGTTTTTGTCTTGTTTCTATTCGTTCGTATTAGATTATTGCTACAACTGCAGTGGCTGCCCGGATACTCACTGTACCTAACAGGGAAACATGGGAGTCTGCTATTGATTTCATTAGCAGTGACACACAGGCTACCCCCTCTGACTAGTCCCGGTACAGCTCACCCTCCTGTCCTTGGTACGTCACACATACCCGTCATTCCAGTTCTTTTTTGGTCCAGAGACGGCAGACTTGGCATCGGGGGTGGTCTTTCTTGTTCTGTATCCATGTTCTCGCTCCCTGTGTCTCTTGTCTTTGGCCTGCCTCCTCAGCCTCCTTCCCTACCGTCTCTCACCCACAACAAAGTGAATATTTTCTCTGCCTCCCTGCCTCATCAGAATACTCCTGCAGACCGTCTCTATAATCCTCCCACGGCAGTGACTCACATTATAGCGTTCTTCACTTTAATGAACTTTAATAGTATTAATATCTCTCCCTCGGCGTCCTCCGTCGTCATAAACACTGCTTGCGTTTTAAGAAAGCCGCTTATGAGCAATTGACATGGCTGGTTTACCAAAACAAGACCTGCATGTCTGCTGAAAAGGAGTAATGATTCACTCAAAGGGGAGTTTAGCGGTTTTTCTATGCACTGGCACAGTTTCCGCGCCGCATGGCACATACTGTTCTGTAAACAGATACCGCCAGCTCCTAAACAAGGAACAGCCGCCCCCCCCCCTTCCCCACAGCCCACTGAGAGACCAGCTCCTCAGCTATCTCCACGGCGAGAGAGGGGGAACAGTGATCGGGGTGGAACACTCGTCGGCGGCACCTTCTGTGGCGTCCGCGACGAGGAGATCCAAGCGACAGCACAAGGTCATGCTGGATCGACAGAGGGCCCCTGCCTGGAGATAAGGCACTCAGAAACATCTCTCGCACAGCGGCGCTTATGGAGGAAAGAGAATCCAGACTCTGAATTATTCAATGGATCCCAAATCCCCATCCCCAAATAAGAGCCTGCACGGATTGTTTGACATCCCAGATGAATAATTAAAGGATGACCTTTTTTACCCATTAGAGGTGAGAGGCTGAAGGCAGGACACAGATTCTGGATGCAGCTCTGCGCTTGGTTTGATTGTACTGTAGGGAGGAACGCAAACTCTTCACACCCTGATGTATTTAACTTGTCAGCTGCAAGTAGTTATGCTAACAAAAGGAACAGATTTCTGTGCAAATTGCCCTAATATACATACAGAGCCGTCAATACCATTATTCCGAATGTGTAGCCAGAGGCGGTGTTTTGTTCGTGTCTGTATTTGGGGATTTCTTTGTCTTTCAAAGGTATTTTTGGAGGTCTATTGGAAGTACTACTTCCAAAAGTTGATAGAAAGTTAACACAGCGATCATGCTGTCAGACACCAGACAGCCATCAAAGTTTCGGTCCAATGCGTAATACTGACACCGAGTTGGCTTGTCCCCAACGTTCCTTGGTTTATGATTTGTTCATATTCAGAGCAAAAGATTTGATCAACCAAGTTATTCTTTCCTTATCGCTGCATTTGCTCCGGAAAGCTGGAACCAACTAATACATCCATGTATGCACACTAAAGACTAAATTATGGTTCCACGTCGACGCAACCCAAGGGGGTTTTCGAAACCATTGCGTCCTTGCAGACCCTCCTTGCATCCACTGCAAGGGCCTGACGTGCGCCTCCCAAAAAATGTTCCCTTACCTCGAGGCGAGCCTGTGATTGTTCCGCTCACAAAAATCCTGACGCAGAACCAAAACAGGTTCACGACTGCGTCAAAGCGTCTGCGTGGTCATTGTGTAGTGTCAACGCGGAACCATAACTGAGTCTCTACTGGTCGGCTGTAGTGTTTGTAAGCTAGTGCAGAGAGCCTGGTCTCTATTAGTGCGTATTGAGGTGAGGACACCGACAAATGGGGCGTTGTGGGTGCCAAATCCAATGTCTACCACTCTGCAACCACCTTACTCATCTATAGAAACCACATCTCACTTTTTTTTCTGGGACAAATATTCACTAATGTTTGAGGATTGAAACGGTTGGCCTTCGTGACCCATTATATCTGTTTTTTTTCTGCATAAAATCATTTACGAGGGGAAGTGATATCGCCTGGGCCTCTTCAAAGCAAAGCGAAAGAGTCTAAGAGAGAGAGAGAGAGAGAGAGAGAGAGAGAGAGAGAGATGTTGTCGACAACATTGACACTGCGGAGAGGGGGCGAGCGAGTCAGAGAGAGAGAGAGAGAGTGGGAGAGAGCGTAAGGGAGATTCTCAATAGAGATCAGAGAAGGATGGTTGGAGGAAAGAGAGACTTCCTTCTGAAGTAAGCGGCAATATTTCCCGAGAAACACCCGGGGATAACTCATTGTGAACGGAGTGCAGATCACGGGCGGCTTGATAAGGGAGACCGCTCTCTCTCTCTCTCTCTCTCTCTCTCTCTCTCTCTCTCTCTCTCTCTCTCTCTCTCTCTCTCTCTCTCTCTCTCTCTCTCTCTCTCTCTCTCTCTCTCTCTCTCTCTCTCTCTCTCTCTCTCTCTCTCTCTCTCTCTCTGTCTGTCTCTCGCTCCCACACTACTTTCCTCCTCACTCCTCTCTGGTGACTTCCCAAAGGGGAACAGCGAAGCAAGGTTATCTCTTTGAAGCCGCGGTGTGTGTTCCCGTCATGTCTTCCACACACTCCCTGTCAGGGGGTCTCTCAGCAGAGAAACACAAGTCGTCGTCGGAGTCACACAGAACAGCACCTCCCACACGCGCCACAGACCTTCTCAAAGGCACTAGCGGAGTGGAAGTCATTCAAACTGAGAATATACTGTATAGTTATTATGGCTGCACATCAATGGATGAAGAAAGGCTCAGAGAAGGTGAACACTTTCTCTGGGCCTTTCTTCATCCATATATGTGCGTAAGAACTATACAGTATATTCTCAGTTTGAAAGACTTCTGTTCTTCTGTATGCACGCATTGACACGCCACTGTTGATGCACCGTCTATAAACCATGATTGAAATCCAAGCGTACCATATGGGCCGTGAAAGAATTCTACACATCAACTTCCAAGAGAAGCCGAACCGTGCCTTTCGGCAGGTTTATTGATAAGATGGCAGTTTAAATAAGCAAACATCCATCACTGTTTGTTTTTTCTTACAAATGATGGTGGATGCAAACTTGCTCCTGCTACTTAATGGACTGATGGCCTCCTCCATCATCATTGGAGTTGTTAGTATTGACAGGTGCAGCGCAGACATCAACACACTAACGTCTCTTTCTCAATCCTCCCGTGGCGCCACACACACCCACGTCTCTCTCTCTCTCTCTCTCTCTCTCTCTCTCTCTCTCTCTCTCTCTCTCTCTCTCTCTCTCTCTCTCTCTCTCTCTCTCTCTCTCTCTCTCTCGCTGTCTCTCTCTCGCTGTCTCAATCTCTCTTTCTTTCCCTCCCTCTCTGTCTCGCTCTCTCTCTCACAAACACACATACCTCTTTATCCTTTTTTCAAAGGAACCCTAGCATTCCCGTTCCCCTGGCCTCCCAAACACACGGACACACACGCACACCCACCCATACATACACCCTCCCCCCCCCTCCCCACACACACAAACACACACTGACACACAAAGGAACCCTAGCATTCCCGTTCCCCTTGCCTCCCAGCTGGGCTTGGCCGGTCGTCGTCCTCGGTGGCGAGGAGGCGTCGCCCTCTGCGGGGCCATCTGGAGCGCTATGTCCAACCGCCAACCGCCCCCGGCTCCCAGATCCCACGCAGCAACCCCCCCCCCCCCCCAACACAAATGGTATGCATCAAAGCTCTGCTCTGTGTCCTGGTGACCCGCTGACTGGAGTCCTTCCCTCAGAACCCACCGACTCCCACCGACTCATTGACACCCTCACCATAGCCTCCTTTATCCTGTTGTTTGTGGATTTTACAGTGAGGCATATTTCTTTGTGCAGACAGGGATATTGTTCTTTCATATTTTTCCATTTTGTATACATTTATACAATAAACACTAAGTAATGATAGGGCTATGATGTTTGTCCATGTATCTACAGACAATTAAGAAACAGGAAAGTAAAGTAATAAGTAGTGAAGTTACTTTGCAAATGCAGTAACTAGTAAAGTAATCTCATTACAATTTACAGAAGTAACTAGTAATAAGTAACTAATTACTATTTTTTAGTAACTACCCGAACACTGCTCCAGACCAGACCATCCCTCCCATCGCACCTGCATCCCTGCTCCATAAGACAGGGGGGGGGGTGGTGGGGATCAATGGATTCACTACAGCCAACGATTCACAACATCCAGGTTTCGTACTGGAGTGCGCTCGGACGGGGATTGTTTGGATGGTTTCATGCACTGCGGTTGTGGATGAGATTTCAAGAATGTGTCGGCATGATTCGTTAAATCTTCCATGAAATGGACGAAATCCGACCCCTTCCCTTGCCTCTGCTCTGTGTGAGGTGTACAGGGAGGAATGAACGGAACGGAAGGTACGACCATCCAGTTATCTTAAGAGACTCACAAGGGAATATCAAGTATTAAGGAGCCTGAAAGAGTTGGCCGCCTTTCAGAGATACGCACGGTTAGGTTTGGGAAGTTCTGGGGTCAATTTACGGTCCATTTAGCTAGAAGCTGCCCACAACAGATAAGCTAAGCTTCCCTGGCAATGAGGCAGCATTATGTAAAGACATCAAACTTAATTTGACTCTGTGCAGTATTACCGCCACACAACTTAACATAACATGACCTCATCACACACATTTCTTAATATCGCTTGCATCCGTGACGTGTGTTGCCGTTTGTTGTTCATAAACAGACAACGCTGTGTGCCTGTGACGTCTGCCTGTGCGGGCAAACAGAGAAGAACGGGGCTCTGAAGGTCAACTGCTACCTAGACAACCATTCATAAAGAGAGTGGGTTTTGGATGGTGAATGCCAGAGAAAAATAATACGCGCTTCCCGGCAACCAAATCCAGCTCCTACATCTGTCCTCATCTGAGGTCGGACCTTCCTCAGCTCGGACAGATTGGTTTTCGTTCCGCTCTCTTAGAAAGGGAGCGGTGGCGTCCGTCTGCAGGGCGGAACCTGACTGTACAAGTCACGGGGTGTGTTTCACGATGGAAGTTGATCACATTAATTAAGTCATTATTAAAACAATGAAATTGATTCACGGGACTTCCACGTGACCGGTTGAGGATAACTGGTGTTTCACCTCAGATGGGAGTTTTCCATCGTACCTCAACGCCAGCCTGCACGCAGAAAACCATACTGCATTCTGCAGCCTTCTGCCTACAAAATGTGGCCACATGAGCTACATTTGCTGTTAGTGAACGGATATATGGGATCTTCCAGGTGGTTCGCACAACCAGAGTATGGTCCACATCTATCACCTACGGGTTACGAACGTCAGATCATCCGATCCAGTCGATAAAATCGGTGAAGCTCTCGACCGGCCCCCTTCCCGGGGGGTCTCTGACCGCCTCAGCCTCCTCTTCTACCGCCGGGCCCGAGGGTGGGTCCGGTTCTGTGGAGAACTTCTCGGAGCAGGAATGTTCCGGTCGTAGGAGCTGTGTTCTGCTACTCATACCATGCATCATGAGTCCAGTGTGGCAACCGATCGATGGGAACCCGGGAGGAAAATAAGAATACATGATCACACCGCGGTGTGGGTGACATGAGGGAGGGGGTGTGAACGCATGTTGGAACAGGTGGGGGGAAACCAGAGACCAACTCTCTGATGGCACTCATATGTATGATACTTATGGTAATTCATCATACTATGGGGCTAGATATTGTACTGCATTATACTATGGTACTACATCATACTATGGTACTACACATGGTACTGCATCATACTATGGTACTACATATGGTACTACGTCATACTACGGTTCTACACATGGTACTACGTCATACTACGGTACTACACATGGTACTACGTCATACTATGGAACTACATATTATACTGCATCATACTATGGTAATGCATCATACTCTGGTACTACATTATATTATGGTACTACATATAGTACAACGGCAGGTACGCTATGAGTGCTTAGAAGTGCTTATGAAACGTTTGAACCCACCACTACATGATACAGCCAATCGTAGGCCGAGCTTAAAGCATAGAGCAGCCAATGGGCTGCTTCTCAGACAGAGGCCCGCCTCTTTCCTGGGCCCCGATGCAGACGCTGTCTCGCCATGTCTAAAGTCCTGCTTCGTTCCACTGTATGTGATGTGAGAGGCATCACCCCACCTATTCCCTTGGGATTAGCCCACGTACACCTTCAGCTTAG
>NC_044061.1:24262232-24359732 GCF_902167405.1 Gadus morhua | reverse complement strand
AAATAAATAAATACAACAACCCACAGCTTGCGTCTTTCTTGTGCTGCTGGGTCTCTGGGCAAGAGCCTAAGAACACTAATTCGGACCCACAGGAGGACTTTGCATAATGCAGCCGGCTGCCTCCTTGGGCCTGGTTTAATGTAGAGCCCTTTGAATGGACCAGCTCTTTTTAAGTAGGCCAGAGCATCGCCCAAGAACTGCACAAAGGCCATCTCGCAGTGGTGGGTGGCCGTGACTTTCTGACTTGTTGGCAGCTGCACACCTGCACATCTGCTGCAGGCTCATTAACACATTTGAGTCTTGTTGCCCAAAGCGGCTCCTGGTGCATTGTGGGGGATTAAGAGACCTTGATGCAATCCCGTCACCAAATGACGGATCATCCCTGTATGGTACGTCTCATCAATATCCGCCTCTCTCGGCTCATCGCTCATTCCACGCTGGCGTCTGGTGCTTTGTAATCAATACGTGCAGAGAGACGCGCTTTTCTCAAAGCAAGCGGTTGTTGTCCGAAATATCCCGCGGTGCCGATGGCATGTTGCCACTGCTGTCAAAGAATACATCTGTTGATTATAATTTCAGAACGCTTTTCTTTTTATGAGATGTTTAAATCTTCATGGACAACTAATATATCAGTAAAGCTGAGTCATATGCGAGTTTTGTATGCGAGCATCAGTGTCGAATCACAGAGGCGAGATATTGAGACAACTAACTGCCTGGATTGTCTTGCAGAGCTGCACATTATTTTATTGCTTTTCATTTGGTTCCTGTATAAACAAACACTGATTCTTATTTCGGTCCCAGAAGGTGATTGATAGGTAAAAACATCGAGAACATCTATTGTAATTGATATATATTTCTAACAATCAAGCACAAGCAGTTCCCCAGGGAACAATATTGCCTTCGATAATCTTCCCCTTGCGTTGAATTGATTCAGTGCTGCAGTAGCCTACTCAGAATGACTGTACTGCGCTCCTGGCCTCCCTCCCTGATTTATTATGATAAATGGACAATCCAGTTCAATTAATTAGATTGGGCCATATAAATCCAGGACTTTTAATCTTCTGACCATTTATGTTCTGCGATATTGAGCGGTAGGTGACGTTTCATTAGCATCCACAATACAGTTTGAGGTCAGTCTGTTTTCGTTGGATCGGTTGTAGTTTTATTGAATAGGCCTAGGTTTCAGTGGGATCGGTGACTAAAACATCAATTGATAGATGTATGATATATAGTCCGAGGCCAATCTTAACAGATAGATGACACAGTCACATAGACATTAACATTAATCTGAAAGTGGTTTTTGAGTTCAGTGTTTCATGCTCCATAATAGGCCTATATGTCATAGTTTAGATTTTGATTATTATGTATTCATTTCAAATCTGAATCATTCCTAATCTAAGGAATTATTTACAGTAGAACTGCAAAAGCTTAAAAAAAGATCAACAATATAACAAATAAGACACATTTGTAATAAATGGACCAAGGGGAAATGTTTGCCAAGTTACCTTTCCAGAAGATGGCCTGTTCCTGGACAAAGAGGACACTGATTTGTCTTCCACAAAAAGCTACGCTAGCAGAATTCCTTAATGACTTACAGTCGCCCTAATATAAGTGTGAGTAATTGAGTGTGTGTACATGTGAGTGTGTGTGGGTGTGGGTGTGTGTGTGTGTGTGTGCGCGCATGTCCGTATTTGTGTGTGTCACTTTGTGGCCGTCCCCTTACCCACAACCTCAGTAGTGAACATTGGCTGCATTCCCACACTGTGAATGAGTGTGTGTAGGTATGTGCGTGCGCGTGTGTGTGGGTGTTGGGGGTGTGCGTGTGTGTGCATGTTTTTGTGTCACTTTGTGGCCGCCGCGTCCTCAGTAGTGAACATTGGCCGCATTCCAACACTGAGTGAGTGAGTGCGTGTGCATGCGTTTGTTAGTGTTTGTGTATGTTGGGGCGTGTACGTGCGTGTGTGTGCATGTTTTTGTGTGTGTGTGTGTGTGTGTGTGTGTGTGTGTGTGTGTGTGTGTGTGTGTGTGTGTGTGTGTGTGTGTGTGTGTGTGTTACAGTGTGACACTGTCCCCTTACCAGCTGTCCCCTTACCCACGACCTCAGTAGTGAGCATTGGCCGCATTCCAACACTTCACCTCGCCATCGGGGTGAAGGTGGCTGTCATGCAGGGGTTTCGATGGCCTATTTACAGCAGATGATGAGCATCAACGCTTTGAGGCAGCGGCAGCGGCAGAAGCCTCATGTTGGCAGCACACTCGCCATCATCTGTCTGAGCCTGATCAGATTTTAACACACTGATTCTGCCTCGTCATATTCTCCAGAAAAACAAAAACAAATAAAGGCGAGAGAGATTGAGAAACTCGAGCTCTAATGAAAAGCGAAAAGCCCCCGCGGGAGCCAGAGCCGGCAGACGTGCATAATTCATTCCTCGTTGCCGCAAAATAGGCTTTTAAAAAAGCTAAATATTAACGGTCTGCTCGGGAGACGCTGGACTCTTGAAGTTCCGTGTAGGCCTGTTGTTGTTTGTTGTTGTCTCTGATTATTGTCAACTGCTGTCCTCTGGTAGCACAACGTTTAATTTTAATCTAAATTCAAATCCCCGGTGGGTGGTACGGAGCAGTCTGAAGACCTGCTCTTAAGGTGTGCTTGGAGAGCACACCTGGATAATGGAGGGCACGAATGGATGCTTCAGACACTTGGTTCCCTGTGGCATAGAACTCCCCCGAGCCGACTAGAAGGGAAACACATAGCTGTTAACAATGTAGCGCAAGGAGGCGTCAGGCTAATGTATCGGTTCCTATAAGACGAGAGATCACATGTCCTTGGAGTTTTTTGTCATTCTCTTTTTTTTCCCTTTGTGATTAATAATAATTGGTTTGTTTTGTCAGTCTCTCTGAACAGCCTCTCTGTGTGTGTTTGCGTACCTGCCAATCGCGCGCTGTGTACACATAATCAGTTTCACTACGGCTGGCCTGAGAGCGGATCCCTCTCTGACCGTTCTACTGTTTGTGTTGGCTGGTTTTCTCTCTGGGCCGTGAGAGCATCCATCTCCTTAACAACCACGTCAGGTTGTGTCATGTGACCCCGCCTAAGAGTCCTATCCCTTTACTGTCGGATCTCTAACCTCGTCACCCAACTTGTTTACTCGCTTACCGACTTGCTGCGGGCGAGTGGAAGGAATAATGTAAGTCATGTTAATTTGTTTATTCGCTCGGCTGAAGTATGGTTTCAGGTATGCGAAGTGTCTGGGCTTCCCATTTGTCAACCGTCAATATGTGTTGTCGTATATTTGGTGTGCTGTTGTCGGTGCAATTTGCATTAAATAACTGGAAGTCAATATTCTTGAGTTATGCTCTTATACAGGGAAAACCTCAGCGAGCGATTAAGTGTGTGGAAGGCCCACAGTCTCACGGTAAACAGTGCTTTCTGCAGATTGTGCATTCCTAGGATAGCGCCCCGAGGCTAAAGTCCTGTCGAAGTCTTTATACTCCGAGGCCTTGAATAAATTCAAAAATATTTCCACTTACCTGACTTCTGAAATCTATTTGTGTTGATTTGTGAAAACTGTTTTTTTTTCTCTATCTCCCCGTTTAGGTGTGGAGTTGCTTTAAAAGTGTCCAGTTGTAGTCCTACAGTCGGAGCGGCAGCAAAAATGACAAATGATTTCTTTGTTGTGCCAGAACACAGCCCCTGTTCCCTCCGCCATCCCTCCAAGGATTGATAAAGCAGCTCTGGACACAATGCATGGTGAGACCAGAACGCCAACACAAGATGTATACTCCAACAATACTAATTTACACTCACACACAGACACACACACACACAGAGACATAATACTCATTGACACACACACAAAGACGTATACTCATTTACACTCACACACACAAGCACACACACACACACACACACACACACACACACACACACACACACACACACACACACACACACACACACACACACACACACACACACGTTAAATAATTTTCGCACGCATACGCACACACACAAACACAAACATACACTTAAAGATAGGAGTTAATGTTTACAGTGATTTGTTTGTGTGTGTGTGTGTGTGTGTGTGTATTTCATATGTTGGATTGTTACACACCGTGCATTGTGTCATTGCCTGAAAGTAAACTTGACATTACAAACTCAAATCCGTATAATCCTCTTCAGAACATCAAACACCACAATGATTAATTCCACGTCTTCACAATGGGAGCGAGCGAAAACATTTTTAGCTGCGTGTCAAGAATATTTATAACGCTTCACATACAAACAAATAGTTGCACTCACAGAACAGCACATGCATATATTGTGTTGTTTATTGTGTCGGCTTAAAGCTTCAGGAAGCAACTGGGAGAAACCAGCCAAGTAAGCTGGATTTTTAAAAGTGTCCAACCAAAACAATCTCACCCCATCCCTCCAGGCCTGCCTCCAAAGCCACGCCCCCAAAACGCACGACTAGCTCGCTAGCGTTAGCAATATGTCTGCCTAACCTTGTGGAAGACTCCTGTCATGCGCTATGAGTGCACACAATGAGCTTCGAGGAGTAGCGCTTGTGTTATTTCCACTTATTTTACCTGCTGAGCATTCCGTTCAGGAGGGGATTTCAAGATGATCTGGATCCGGGAAAAACAGAGCGAGTGCACGCACTGCCGGGCGGATGATTTCCAATTCAATATCAGGATCACATTAGAGATGGGCTGTGCTACGTTGTGGCCGCATTAGCCTGCAGGACCAGCCACTCTTTGTTTCAATTATCTCGATGACCGAATTATTCTATGTTTTGTTCTCCCGCGCAGCAAAACACCTAATTTAGGCCTCAGGATAATTGCCACAAAGAGTCATTGATCCTGTGTGAACTAGCCAGATTGTTCCGTATCCAATTTCAAATATAATCCTGATGAGATGGGATATGCTACATTGTGCCCACGTTTCCCTGCATACAGGCCTCAAATTGGGTTTCACCGTATCCTGTGTGCTAAAGGGTCATGGATATACTTCAGTCGTCCCGACAAACACAAATCTTAGCTCTACACGC
The DNA here is from genome assembly GCF_902167405.1 of Gadus morhua. NCBI lineage: Eukaryota > Metazoa > Chordata > Actinopteri > Gadiformes > Gadidae > Gadus > Gadus morhua. The sequence continues at coordinate 24,354,684 of NC_044061.1, read as the reverse complement.
GCTTCGCTCTGCACTTTCAAAACATGTTTATTGGACACGACATAACACGGTGTGTTTCTGACGGATTCCTTCATCAGACTCGGGCAATTGTTGTGCTCATGTTGTAAATCCTTTAAACAAGATGGCGTTGAGTGCCACCGAGAGAAATGTAAGTGTTTCCGTCGTGGGACCGGGCGAGAACACTGCTTCGCCTCGGAAGTAAATTAAACGTTTCAGCATAAATATGGAAGGCCTTTCAAAGTGTGGAGTGAGGATGTCCAAGCTTAACGCAAGCAGTCTGTGCTAGTCTTAAGCGGACCCAGAGGAGAGGAGGGTGGGCTGGGACAGAGTGCGGCAACACGTGCCTGAAGGCTTCAAGTCTTCATCCAGCACACCCACCTCCTCTGTGGCTGACTGACTCTGAGATGCAGATAGCGAGGCTGTGGATCGGGTTCACAGCGCATTCCTCATTCCCTCTGATCAGAGGAACCAAGGTTCTCAGAGTGGAGGGGTGTGTGTGTGTGTGTGTGTGTGTGTGTGTGTGTGTGTGTGTGTGTGTGTGTGTGTGTGTGTGTGTGTGTGTGTGTGTGTGTGTGTGTGTGTGTGTGTGTGTGTGTGTGTGTGTGTGTGTGTGTGTGGTGGGGAGGGGCAGGGGGGCTTCCCTTTAAATAACTTTTTGTTCTCATTTCCAGAAAACATGAAAGTCTTAAATTATTCCTGAACACAACAGGGTTACTAGTTGTATATAGAACTGCATGGTTAGCTGATTAAAAAAAATGCTCAAGATGCACAGAGACATCCTCAGTATTCAGACGAAACGTTGAATAAGTTAATCCTCATTTTGGTAAGAGCTTTTATGCTACTTCTTTGCATTTCTTGCTGATCTGACTGGTCTGCTGGATCTTTGTTTCCGCTGCTTCCAATATGCTTTCTCCTCTGCCCTAGCAGTCATGATAAGCCCCACGATGACTGGTGCAGTTAGCCCATTTGCCTGCAATGCTGCTGCTGCCTCTGTAAACAACACCAACTGCGGTTGGAAACAGATGCTTTACATACCGGCTGTGCACTCATCAAATGTTAGCTCTTCTGTGGAGCACGCTTCTCGACTATTCTTTCTTCACTCCTGCACTGTGAGGTGTAGGAGTGGGCAATAATCCAACCAGCTCATACTTAACCATTTATGGCCTACACCAACTCCATCCCCAAATCTTCCATCTTCCACCTCCACTCTCTCTAGCCACAATAACTCTGTGGTAGAGACCAGCATTCAGATCTCCGTCCCCGCCTGCTTGGGCTGTTCTATAAGAGTACTGTTCAAGCATCCTAGCCAATCCTGAGTTGAACTGTATGTTCTCTGAGCATCGCTGCAAGAGACCTCACTGGCACCATAGCCCGGCTTCACATCACCACCTCCCAGGGCCGTAGCGAGGGAATAGTGAGGTCCGGGCAAGGGGGGTTGCGGTTTCTTTGGCGTTGATTCAGATGGGGGTGGTTCTCACAAACAAATGTCACTCACGGAGGACACAAAGTAACAAGTCTCAACTGAATTATTTGGAATACAGTTGAATTAAGGTTTAAAAAATACTAATTATCTCTACAAAAATGACCGAGGTCTGTCTTCGGTGACCTCATAGATGGTTATGGGCAGCCTGACTCCTGGTCAGATCCCTTCTCACCTTCAAAATCCTCTGGCTCGCATCCAACTCTCACCACATCAAGCAGACCTCATGTTCTCCAGCTCTTCATCAAATCCTCATTATGGAAATTTCTTTGCATGAAAGGTCTGCCCTGACCTTGTGATACCAACCATTCACTTTAGGCATTTCATTATCGCCGCGGTAACAGCGGACATGTTGGATGGTATACCGAGGCGCGGTAGCTGGGCAGTGCTTTCTTTATCCATCACAATAACAGTCCTAATCACAATCTCCAAGGACTTCAAATGTCATCCAGGCCCATCCAGATGACATTTTAAAAGGCGAACTGTAGACCTTAAGGACTTTTTGAGGATAGGGAAAGATAAACAGGACAAAAAACTGAGAAATAATCCTAAAGAAGAGAGGTTTTAAGTAAAGATCATTTTTTGATCTAAAATGGCGGCTTAAAATCCCATTTTCTCAACATTTAGTGTAAATACGCCATCACACCTGAAGGAGAGTAGGTGTCACATTTGTCTGATTCATTAACATGTTAACATGTAACATGTTACATTCATTGTGGGCTAGTGAACAATGTCAATAACGGAAACTGCAAATCAAATAACGGACTGTTTTGAGGAACAAATACAAATTTGTTATTTATGCAACAAAATAACAGTAATGCTGGCCTTTGTTTTGTTACTGGACCCGATCTGAACATTGAGTGGACAAGCTTAAAATATTTGGAAAACAGTATAGTTCTTTAATCTCTACCTCTGTAAGGCAGGAATGTGTTCTGTGGGTTGTCTCCAAGTAATAGTACGCTGTAGACGGTATCCATCACTCTGTTTCTCCCCAGAGACAGTTGTGCTAAAGACTCAGCAAAGTTTCACATATGCCCTACACATTCTTAAATAGACCCACTCAGTCTGCAGGAGGTGGGAGGAAAAACAGCAGAGCAGTGCAGCGATGGCACACAGATACACTCACACGCACGCACACGCACCCATCTACACACCAACACACACCAAATGGCCAACCGACAAACCCATAGACAGACACACAGTCACACACACATGCACACAACCACTTGCACATCCACAGGCACGCGCGCACGCACGCAGGCACGCACGCACGCACGCACGCACGCACGCACACAGGCACGTACCCAACCACTTACACACCCACAGGCACACACACACACACACACACACACACACACACACACACACACACACACACACACACACACACACACACACACACACACACACACAGATAGGGAGGACATGCTGGATACAGATGGAATGTAATGCTGGTCTGAGCTAAAAGGCTTCATACTGTGCCAGTTATCTTTGTATTGTGGCTGGATGATTACATGTTCATGCCTGTTTTAAACAACAACAATTCAACAACGGATGAGGAGTGTTTTTTCCCCGCCAAAACAGGAATCATATCTAAAATTAGCATGGCAGAGTCTTTGAGCTGTATTGCTTTAGGTCCACCATCATCACCCACAGCCGTGGTTTATAAACATGACTGTGAAATCTCACGCAGGATTAAGAGATTGGGCGGGCGGATAAAAAAAAATGGGCGGGAGATTGTAGACAGAGTACTGCTAGTGGGGAGGATAACAGTAAGTCGACCTATCATGCTAGCGATCAAACATAAGAATGGAGCAACCATTCCCTCTTCGGTGAATGAAACAGTTAGCAAATGTGAATTGCGATGAAGTGTATGGAAAGTGCTTCCAGGGCACGCCGGTCCACTTAACACCAATCAGCGGGTAACGCCCACGCCCTCTTTCCGGCGCAACGCAGGCTGCCGCAGTTAATTACCTGATTAAATTGTCTGGTTGCGTAAATGAGCTCAGACCTGCACTTTGCTCCCTTAGGACGGTGAGCACAATAACATCCACGGTTTTACTTTACTATTATATAGGAAAAATCTGCTTTCTTCTGAGCCCCTCACACAGCGTTGTGCTGCTTCTATCGTTTAAATGTTGAGCGCTAGCTCGTTAGCTCCAGATGTAGCATCGCAGCTAACGGGAAACTTGCCTGAAAGTGGGTCTTTCCTGGGGAACTAGGGAACACACGGGCACGGAGCGTCTGAACTCCTTAAAGAGTTTGCCCGTTCAGCCATCCGGTTTGTTATCTGAAGATCCCGCGGATGCAGATAAACCTATACACGGGCCGACTCTATGGGTTGGGTTTTCCTGCTGATATGGGATTTAATGTTCTTCTTTTTTGCACTTGGGTGGGTATTCCGCACCAGTCGCCCTCCCTCTGCTCGGGGCTCTCCCCAGGGGCAGGGAGGCAGTCGCCCCCAGCCAATCATCCATCATTCTGTCCTCGGGGTTCATCCAATGGCATAGAGCTTTGGGAAGCGGGCCCGATCCATCTGCCCTACTGAGGCAATGAAGCAAGAGTTTTAAATGGCTTTTCAATTCAGCAGCGAGATTCCCTCGTCTTGCTGTGAGGTAAGTTCTCGCCACTTGTCGTCTTCTTCTTTCGTTCTCCCGGCCAAAGGCCTCCATTGGTGGTGGTGTTTGCTCGCTATGTTGACGTATTATTTGATTGACTGCTACTTATAGAACTACTTTTTGAAACCTACTTCAATATAGTGGATAAAACGGGAATGGTGTGGGTGTGTGTTACAGTTAAAGGTTAATTGGGAAAGCTATTGTTGCGTTTGAAGATGTTAAGTAGAAAAAAATAGAATACGGAGAATGGGTTAACCTAGCGATTGTTAGCGCTTGGTTCTATGTACATCCATATTGTACCGACAGCGATATATTGTTTATTTTCCTTTTGACAAATGAACTTAGTAATTCGCTTTGGATAAAAGCGTCTGCTAAATGCCCTTAATGTAAATGTAATAAATGAATGAGTAGTAGATCATCACAGTATGAAGCTGTCACTCTACAAAATGCATAAACATTATCAACGCTTGTGGAGTAACCTTCTCCAACACGCCAACCTTACCAACACACAACCCAGCATTTAAACCCCTTTCCCTCTGTTGGACACCCAGCGAGGGATTGGGATTCAGAGTGCATACGTTTGAGCATCTCTGTCTGGCAGCTGACCCCTGCCGTGAGGATGGGCGGTGTGAGGGTCGAACATGGAAAGTCAATTACAATAGTACTTAGAAGCAGGAGCCTGGGCGTCTCTGCACGCAGTTACAAGGGCCGAAGCCCCCTCTGGGTATTTATAGTGATAAAGGAGAAATCCAATATTTTGCACGTAGACCAGATCTCTTTTAGAACCTTCTTTGATAGAGAAGGGATCAATCAGGTTGTGAATGCCCCTATTTTTTAGACGTTGGCCCCTGTGGGAAGGCACATCACGATCCTCCCATCGCTGTTGGTCGGATGCTCTAGAATTGATAACTTCTCTCTGTTTCGCCCGGAGATGAGCTGTCAGGAGGAGGGGCGGGTGGGCCTTTAATCAACCGACTGATGAGATGCATTCAGCGGATCATTAAAAATATCTTCCAGATGCTGAGGCTGATCTGCATAGAAGTATAAATATATGTATATCCATAACCATAGATAGCCATTTGAAAACGATTAGTGGATTTTCTTTCGTAGATGCATCTATTTCTCCCCAGCATGCTCTGCTGTGCTCAGAAGTCTCCACTCATTAGAGTTTCTCTGGCTCATCCCCACCACTATTGTGGTTCACGGTAATGCGTGTCTAGTGGGAAGGACCATTTATCACCAAGTAAGCACCTTATTTTTCATATGTGTCACCACCGATAGTTTCAGGTACTATACTGCAAGGCAAAGACAAGTCTCTGTGGGTTTATGCTTAATTTCCTGCTATTTTCTTTTCCCTACTGACATGCCAGGGAAAGTACTGTAACTGAAAAAAAAAGCCAAGCTGCCAAAAGTAATTTCACATGGGTTTGGAACATTCTTTATTCAGCTCAGGAATAATTATATCCTGCGATTTCCATGCTTCAAAGTGCTGGTGGCTCCATCATACCTTGCCATCACATCTTCCACTAGACCGTGCTGTATATTCACCACTCCTCTCATACGTGTTTTATCTATTAAATACCGATTGTCCCCGGGGCGATTCACAAAATAACTCCTTTCCTCATTGACATCATCTGCTCAACTGTCTCCGCCACCGAAACTCTCTCAGCTCTTTCAGCGGACAGCGATGTTGAAGACCAAGAGTGTCAAAGGCCCAGAGTCTCTAAGAACGAGAATCTCAAAGGCCAAAGTCTCAAAGACCGAGACTCTCAAAGACCCAGAGCCTCAAATAATGAGAATCTCAAAGACAGAGACTCTCAAAGACCAAGAGTTTCAAAGACCGAGACTCACAAAGACCGAGACTCTCAAAGACCGAGACTCGCAAAGACCCAAAGTCTCAGACCCAGAGTCTCAAAGGCCAGGAGTCTTAAAGGCTCGGAGTCTCAAAGGCCCAGAGTCTCAAAGGCCCAGAGTCTCCAAGGCCCAGAGTCTCCAAGGCCCAGAGTCTCAAAGACAGAGACTCTCAAAGGCCCAGAGTCTCAATGACTTTCTGCTCTCCACTTTGTCTCTGACGGAACTCTGGCCAAGCGTTCCCGTTATGTCACCCCTGGCAAGCTTCGGCGGTCTGTGCCGAATATGGGTCAGCTGAGCTTCTGTTGCCCGCTGGGAGCCATCCCACCTGACTCATTTGCGTGACCTTGGCTGTAAAGTCACTGTGACTGTGTGTGTTTGGCGTGTGTGCTTGCATGTGCGTGTGCATGTGTGTATGCGCATGCTATTCGTGTGTGTGTGTTTTGAATGTGAAAACGTGCAAAGCCTCAAGAGACCCCCGACACTAGTCACGCAAATCAGACTTCATATCTAATGTCTGATGGCAGACAAGTTTAATCTGGGTGAATGGGTGTTTCTCTTACTTTTGCTCTGTATTTTGTTGACCAGTTGATCAGCTGTAGGTGTTTAGTTGGCAAACACAAACCTTGTCATTGACAGAAAAAAGTTTTCAAATCAACACTGTGTTGACTAGCCACTGTAGAAATACACTTGTTACAATCCCCTTCTCAAAGCCTCATCTACTTCGAGTTCACGTTTCTCCTCGGTAGAATATCTCGGTATTGAAAGAGGAAACAAGCTGTAACTCCGCCCCTTCAGTTGTCGGTTTCTGGCCAACTTAGCAAGTTCTGCTGCAACTTTATAAAACAGTCGGACTACTGGGTCCGACACCCCCCCCCCCCCCCTCCCCCACACACACACACCATCAAGGACTCTCCCTCAGGCCCCCTCATTAGTGGAGGTTGTGTTGGGCTATGTTGACATCCTCTGGCACGATGTCATCTGAACTCAGCCTCACAATGAGGAGATATTATCATTCATGTGTTGAGTGAGGCAAAAGGTCCAGGTTTATCGAGTTGGTTGAACCCACATGTTTGTGTGGGAATCGTTTGCCAGAATCCATTTGACATTATCCACCCATGTTAAGGCCACGAATTGAAATCAAAATACACAAAATAAGAGAGGAAAATACATAAACAGGGGGGAAAAAGTACTTCAACGTCGTGGACATGGTTTTGAGGGCATTGTCCTTCAAAGACATCGTGCCAAGTGAAATAAACAAGAACGAACAATGTCAATGAATGTATGCAAGAACCGTAGATGCCCCTTAGAACAACAGAACGCTGCAGAATGAGGTCCTCTTGAGGTCTGTATGTGTTCTGCCTCTGAATGACAGCTGCCAAGGCGAAGGCTGCTCTATTAAATGTACCCGCAAACACATCAGAAAATAAGGGCTTTTTCCCCACATTTCAAAGTACATTGTGATAACGTGATGGAAGGAAGACAGCCCATGAGATGTTATCCAATACGCCTGCAGTCCTAAGAAGCCGCCGTGCCTTTCTTTCTCCCAGTGTTTAGGAACAGAAGCAGCTCTGAAAACGCTCCCAGCCTATAAAAGCAGCAAGTATCCTTGCAGCCCAGCATGCTAATTAGTTTGAGGTTGGCTGACTTCACACAAGACATATGGCACATTAGGATTAAATATGCATGGCTTGGGCTCACTCTTACCTCACAGTCTTTCAGAACCAAGACACCTGTTTGCTTGGTGGCCGCAAGCAAATGAGGCCGGGTATTTGGACGAAGAGACAGGGCGGCGACAGGTCCTTTAGACGTCACCGTCCAGAATAGAAAGGAGTGCGGACACGCCTTGGGATTACAGCAGGCTCGTGATAGTGTAGCGTGCCTCGCAGCCTGACAGCCAATTAGAAGTGACTCCAGTGTGTCCCTATGGGGAAGTCGTGCGGGTAAGGATATGCTTCGGTGAAAGGGGGAATAATACAGACATGAAAAAAAAAGGTCAGAACTTGGCAAGACATAAATGCTCTGGTGCCACCAAAGAAGAAGATAGGGCGGGGGGGGGGGGGGGGGGTACCGGCTCAAACTCCTGCGGGCAGCGTTCCACAACCCCGGGCGCGGAGGGAGTCTTGCGTTGGAGACGGGTGCGGAAGACGAGGAAGAAGAAGAAGAAGAAGATGAATTCTGCTCTGCCCACGGGGCCGAAAAGCCCTCTTCCCTTCACACTGATTCAGCCATGCTTTAATATCTCCCCTCTGCAGCCCTCCTCCAACTCTGCCAGCACAGAGTGTCTGGGAGGCCGGATCCCTTTCTGCCATGGGTATGGAACTCCGGGGTGAGTTTACTGAGAAGAGTCCAGCGTTGGTGGATATCGATGATGGATAATGAGTGGGTGGTGGGGAATCAAACTGTCGGCCCTTTGTATGCTGAGATGAGAGGACAGGTAGCCCACACCGCTCACTGCAGGGCCGTTAACGCGGAGGTGAAGGGCCTGGATTCTGATTTAATCTTTTAGAGAAAGTCGTTTATAGAGGATGGTTATTCTCAGAAATGTGTTGGTAAATATAAAAATGTATTATTTAAAATATCCCTCACTTTCATCAACGCCAAAATAGGGATGGGAATTAGCAAGCGGTGATATAAACCGGGCAAATAAGAACACACACATACACACTAAAAAAACAACACACATTGGTCTCGGGCCAAAATGTCCATTCTCAAAAGGTGAAAAACATACCCTGCTGTCCTTTCAAAGGGGCCGGGGCCAAATGCATGCTGGTCCGCCGCACTCCATCACGGAGGAGGCTGACACGATGTCACGCCGGCGGTTAGGATTATGGATTAGGCTCTCAGGGCAGGTGACCGGCCAGGGCCAGCTGTAGCCCTGGCTGAACGCTCGCCCCCGCCAGAGTCATCTCCGGCCTCCCAGAGAGACAAAGGGAACACAGAACCCTGCTCAGTTGGTGAGGTGTCCACCCAGACATGGGTCGATCCCCTGGGACATCCCGTGGGAGGTTTCCTGTACGGTTTAGTTTGTTTTGGTTACATGGGCTGTGATGGAGTTTTTTGGTCATTGTTTTATTCATTAAACTTGAATGACACGATAACCGTTTTTTGACATTATAATGGCCTCTCTGTAGGCCTCATTAGAAAGGCCCGGACACCTCTGTTCCAAACAGAGATCTCCTCAGACCTCAGCGATGGCTCTAGCCCTGTCAATGTTTTAATGAGCCATGAGAAATAATAAGAAGCTGTTTATAGAGTTGTAATGTGTTGACTGACCAACGCTTTATTATTGTCTCCTGTTCCTTTAAGAAACCAGAGTGCGGTGTCCTTGATTCTGAGTTTATCCACAGTTTGTTGGAGAACTTTGTGATCCATAATGCAGCACAGTAGGGGCATGAACTGCTGACCCCTCCCAAAATTGTCCAGCAATCGAAGCAGAAATGAGAGGTATTCGCCTTCCCTTTCATTGAACAATCTCTGTGCTCTTGAGTGCTTCATCTTTACTTACTTCATTGAATGCAAGATGATGGCTCAACCCACAGCTCCTCTGCAAAATGTTTCGGTAGTCGAGCTTGCTTGGATAATTGTGGCCAACTGCACAAAGATCTGCTTTGTGTGATACTAAGACATCCAAAGCACAAGGGCTCCGTTGTGTTCTCAGACAAGGGGACTGATGGAGCTGGACCGAGACGAAGGAGGTGAAATCTACCTCGTAATTCTTCAGCCACTTAAGAATGATTATAATTCAATTCCGACGAATGCAGGATATGCTCCCGGCGGATCTCACGATCCGGTTTGTTCATCTGAAAGTTATACGTATGTGTGCTCTCGCGTAGTCTCCCAGCTGCACGGAGGAAGACGAACCGATGTTAGGGGTTGGGCCTAAACTCGCGATTGCAAAGTGCACCAGATGCTTCGCACTCATATTTTTTTCTTTAACATCAAACAAACAAATCAACCGGAGGAGCAAATGCTGAGGAAGTAAAAAAAACATGACAGTGAAGTGAAATAACCGAGCTGTGAAAGGAAACAACAGCCAATCCTCGGGGGAGCAAACACTAGAAAATGATCTTTTCTGACAACCAGCAGCCATGCATGCTGCCCTGTTGACCGGGACCAATCCCAACTCTGTAATTCCGGGTACTAGCGGAACGTACGGCAGATGTGGGTCAACACAAGTAGGCCCTTATCCTTTCACCTATGCATTCAGGGAACATCGCTTCAGATGGGGTTCTGTGGTGTCAGTGGTGGAAGCCATTACGTTTACGGCACAGAAAGGAAAACAGCCGGCGTCTCTCAGAACGGAGGCAAGGTTCAAGCTGGCTGCTTGGATGGGATGTTTTCCAGGTAGAGAGCGACCAACGTGACCAGACGTGACATCAGTGTGTGTTGTGTGTCCCATTGCGGGGCAGTGTGTGTTGTTGTGAGTCTGTACACTGGGTGTACAATCTATCTTTGTGTTTATTTCCAATGTGTTAGAAAACAATAATTGCTTACGCAAGGGTTTACATACAGTGTCATATTTTCATGTAATGATGAATATATGAATTTCAAATAACAGTTGGGAAGCAATCTTGTCGTGGACAAAACTTTAATAAAGAAATTGGGACACAACGTCCCTTGGTGTAAACAAATGGAAAAACATATGTGCATAAGAAGTAAAAAGACTATATTTAACTCAAAAACAATTTAGATAACGTTTTAAATTTCTTAAAATGACATTACATCAGATTACAAAATGCTGTAGAGGAATAGGTTCTTTCACTGTTTTTACTGCTATATGACGCCAAATTCTCTCCCTGTCTACTGGATAAAATCTCTAAAGAACTCATCTGTGCCTCGTGCTTTAATTACCGCAGCTTAAACTCCCTGCAATAAGCAAACAAGCAAATCTCGATTGCTTGTAATGATCATCATTTTCCACTTAACTAAACCAGTAATCGGCTTTTCAGATTCTTTTTTCTTCATTTATCTATGGTAAACAAACCATAGATCAGGATATCATTCCAGCGATACAAAAGTAAAGTTCAGACCACAGCTAGCAATTACTCCTACACTAGCGCTCTCAAACGGATCGTAATCAATACTCTTTACCTACACAGTAAAACAAGGAACACTATCAAATATAAATTAGGAGATAGGGGTTAAAAACAATTAGAAATATAAACAGGTAAAACGTACCGAGGCCTCAATCAACCCCCAGCATGGCGGGCTGTATATCATGGATGCAGAGAAGTGCTATAATCATCGTAGAGTGTGAGTAGCACAGCGAGCGATGAAGTGGAGGAGTGGAAGAGTGCTCCGCATCCACTCTCACTGTCGTGGTCCGCTTTCAAGAGCATAAGTGGTCCTAACGAGATGATGGCCTGGGCCGGGATTCCTCTGGGTCTTTAAGCGGAATTACACAGCCATCTCTGGTCCATTACATCAGCCTAATAGCAGGGCTGTTCCTCCGCGCTTTCAACGACCCTGTGAGTTTAAACCACGCTGATGGATGGGATGCCTTGAGGTCAGGGACACGAGTGTGTGTGTGTGTGTGTGTGTGTGTGTGTGTTTGTGTGTGTGTTTTAGGGGGTAATTGTTTTGTTTAGCGTATCTTCAGTAAGTTCCAATTAGGAAGACACATATACTTTTATTAAAGTGCCTGATAATTTCACTGCTCAATGCATGCTCGCATTGTTTATTGTGTATATATATACTGTAATGATGCAGTAGTCTAGATTTGGTCAAGAGTAGAATCTGAGGGAGGGAAGTGAGGATGTTTCAGCGAGGCCTGAACCAATATTCTGCTGGCGTTAGGGTTAAGGTTCGAATAAGTAGAGTGCAAAGATAGTCAAGGTTATTATATTTTAGCATTTTACGTTTTGAACTTTTGTTTTCAATTTCAGTTGATTTATAAGTTGTTTTTAAAACGGGGTTATTAGTTACGTCCATTTTTTTTAATGCTTAGTTTTAGTTTGGGTTTTTATTAGTTTCAGTGTTTGTTTTAGTTGCCCAGTCCTTCTCAGTAGCTGGACGACGGCTAAAGACTCAAACCTACATAGCCACAGCCTCAAGACCCCCTCTGCACCACTGTTACAACCACCTCATACCAACTCTGTAGCCCGGAGAGCACGTTATTTATTCTTCACAACAACCACATATTTACTTGAAGAGCTGAACTTGGGTGATTGACAGCAAGGTGGCTGACAGTTGACAACGCTGGTGAAAAGCTGTCACTGCCGGATGAGCTTCCTACTGCTGGTGTCTAACAAATCCCTCCTTGTTATGGGGGCTGCGTCTCCACCCTCAATACGAAGCCGCCCCCAATGACCAGCTTGCTTGTGAATGATTTCAACCACAACATTTACCGTGATGCTTATATTGCTATGCCTGCTTTGAGATCATCTGTCTCCCTCTCGCTCTGTCTCTGTCTCCCTCTCTCTCTTTGTCTCTCTCCGTCTCTCTGTCTCCCTCTCTTACTCTCTCTCCGTCTCTATCTCTCACTCTCGCTGTCTCCCTCGCTCTCTCCCTCTCCTTCTCTCTCTCTGTCTCTCTCTCTCTCTCTGTCTCTTAATCTCTCTGTCTCCCTGTCCCTCTCTCTCTGACCGGCTTGTTTGTGAACGGCATTCAACCACAACATTTACCGTGATGCTTATATTGCTATGCCTGCTTTGAGATCATCTCTCTCCCTCCCTCTCTCTCTTCCAATCCCTCTCTCTCTCTCTCTCTCTCTCTCTCTCTCTCTCTCTCTCTCTCTCTCTCTCTCTCTCTCTCTCTCTCTCTCTCTCTATCTCTCACTCCCTGTCTCTCTTCCAATCCCTCTCTCTCTGTCTCTCTCTCCCTCCCTGTCTCTCTCTCTGACTCTGTCGCTTTCTCTGTCTCTCTCTCCTTATATACAATAATATGCGTGTTTATATAAAGTGACTCTGATTTGATGGAATCATTGATGCATACATGCATTAAGTATGAAGACCAGAGTTCAACATTGAACTCTTGAGCGTTCTATCAGGTGTGAGAACGTTAGCCCCTTCTCTGGTTTTTTGTTTTTGGTTCTGGTTCGGAGCGGCACTGTGGGCTTCTGCTGATGTGTGGACACATCGCGGCCACCCCTGTCAACCTGCATATGAGCAGCAAGCTGAAAGACACTAACGATGTTTGCCCGCGGCTAATGAAACACGCTAAGCCCATTTTAGCGGTGACTCTCGACGCAAACTCTGCCGTCAGGAGAAGGTGAACAAAGCTTAACACACCTTTTTATTTATTCAAAAGATGACCTTAAAGGTGCAAAATAGAAAAAAATGTACTACAATAAATCATTAAATGAAAATATGTCACCAGAGATTAAGGAAACATGCCAAACCGAAAACAGCATGCCACAGAAAGTATGTTCTCCTTTGACATTTCTGTTCCGTGTCGGAACGTTTGCTTTGGTTTTGGCGTGCGTGTCATAATTCACCTTCTCCAAGAATCCGGGGTTGCCAGATATTAAACAAATTGGCACACAAACGCTCTGCAGCCAATGTAAGCAGGCTAATTAACTGGATGGAATGAGATTGGACTAGTTTTACCTGACCTAAAAAGCCTCTTCCGTTCTACACTTATATTATGATGTGACCCTCTTTAAGTCAGTTTTTCTACAGAACACTAACAATTATAAAACAGGAGAATAAATGTCAGATTCCAACACTAGTAAAGCTTTATGGAATCGTTCTCCATCTGCTCGGTGTGTTTATGGTCGTGGCAATGGGTCACAAAGCAGTTTTTGTTCTTAGCTAACAAACCAAGACAGTTTGCAAGTGGCGATGAGTGTAAACAAAGCAATGAAGTCGTTGGGTTTCCCGCTCAGGCGTCGGAGGAGGTGCTCAGCGTGCGCTTTGGAGGAAGGCCAGCACGGCTGCAGCGGTGGCGGTGGAAAGTGGTATTTGAATGGCATCTGGTCTATGGTGATATAAAAGTCTGTTCTGGGAGGTCTTTTTTCTTGGCCCTGCATGCTGATTAGTAGCTTTGAAGCAAGACAATACATGTGCAATCCTTGATCGTCTGTATTTATTAATCCTTTGATTTGAAGTGTATGTATTAACAGTAAGATTGGATTTTGTCATAAAGCCTGGAACATATTTACCATTATTAAAAGTATAGTTATATATATATATATATATATATATATATATATATATATGCTACATGTATATATATTATATATGTATGTCAAACATATTTTTGGAATAAAAGACTGCTGCTCACTTTTGATCAAGATCAGTTGCTGAACCCACTGATCCACTGGGTTGACTGTGCATAAGCTAACACACATTGTGGGCCAGATATGCATAAATACATACATAGCTATTTTACAAAGTAAGCAGAGCATTCATCAAACTTGAAATAGCCAATTGTTAATATGAGCTGGCAGAAACATCAGAGAGTGATTTAATCTCTTTAAAGCCTTGTCTCTACTGTCGGGAGATTCTCTGCCTCGTATCAGAGACGGAATCGCAATCACTTCATTTGCCAATAAATGTTCTGGAATTAGGAATTAGTCTGTGGGGAAATTGGAGCAGACACAATTTAGTGCAACATCCAATGTGGCATGACAGTTTACTGGTGGCAGAGTTGGCCTACATACTGCTGCACAAAAGTGACAAAACGTCTGAGTTACTATCAGAGCATGGTCAACTATTCTAACTATCCGCACGTCCTTTGTCCATCCATGTAATTAAGAGCCCAGATATATTTTCCAATCCTATTATAACAGAAGTACTACAATGCTAAATTATTCATGCTAACAATTTATCACAGATCAGATCAATGAAAAGATAAAAAACATAACATACATGTCATGGACTTCATTTCAATGTAGGCTGCTATTTTAACTATTCAGATTTTCTGTACAGAGATTAATTAAATGACAATTGGGAAAACGTAATCTTCAAAGAATCAAGGTTTAAAATGACGTTCTGAAACGTTGAATCACTAGATTTACATCGTAAATCATTCACAACAATAGATGCCGCGGAAGACCTCGAATCCCACCAGACAAACTGCCGCCGCTGATTGGCCAGCACTACAGCAAATAGGCTGGGGGCCAACCTACCTCAGTGCATAACCAGAACATATATCACATATTGCATGGGAGCAAGCGTCAACCACAAACAATGTGCACACACCCCTTGAGTGAGAGGTCAATAACCACATAAAGATGGAAGCACACGACCATGACAGATGCAAAATAATGTGTTTGCGTCTAAATCTGAAGCAAACTTTAAAAAAAGACAACGGCCAAAGAAATTCAAGAACTTTGAGAAGTTACTTTAATAAAGTTGATTGCTACACGCCACCTAGGTGGCTTTTATCAGGCTCCCCCAGACAAAGGACGAGGGGATTGTTGAAAGCTGGTTTATTGTAGAAGTTTGTAGAGTGTGTGCAGTGATGGCCGGTTTACCCTGCTACAAATTGATTGCTCAACGGCTAACAGGTGTGCAGCCTCCCCCGGCCCCAGAGTCCAATCAGTCTGACTCAGCCCAGGTGAGGCTGCTTGGACCGGCCATCATCCACAGACACGCACCTGTCTGCCCACTTAGTTCTGAAAACGAACAACATGCTTCATCAACAGAAAGCAACAAAAGCAATGCAACAAATGAAACAAATCAAATACAAATAAATCTTTACTTGTAATGCTCTATTACAAACCAGAGTCACTTTAAAGTCTCTTGAGGAAGGCCTAAATAGCATGTGTGGCAGACATGTTATCATGTAAACTCATACAGGTATACAATGTTTACGTACAGAAATAAGTTATGCCTAAATGCTACACACTGGTGGTGGTTAGTGAGGTTCCCCCTTCCCTGTAAAAGCGTCTTTGAGTGTCTAGAAAAGCCCTATATAAATTCAATCCATTATTATTATTATAAATTGTATACATATGTATACAGATATTACAAAGGGTATATATTGTACTATTATCTTTCACAGGGCCTGTCGAAAAACATCATATCCAATGCAGTTGCTCTTAGGGAGTGCTTCAAAACAGAGACAGTCCATTCAGAGGACCTTGGAGAGCTACCCAATCGATAGTCCTCCACCCTCTCTTGTTCCTCGTGCCGGGCGTGGGTGTCGTTGTGTCGGTGTGATCCAGCAGGTCTCCCTCCTCTTCCTCTATGGGTCGTTGGAATTTCAATTGAACAAAAAGTTATGTCTATCCCACACACTGGAACATCCTACCAACTCACATCTGCTCTGCCCCATCCATCTCCCAGATTAAAAATCACCTCAAAATATTCCTTTTCACCAACTCCTTTGACCATTAACCTAAGAGTTGATCAACAAGTTTTAGCCTAAATGGGATTGTTGTTTTTGTATGAAGCACGAAGCGGGCAATGCTTTATTGTGAAGACATTGTGAAGCATTTGTAAGTATAAATGTCGAAGTCGTTAGGGTTAAGAGTCATTGTGAACATCATTTGGGAAGAGGCTTAATCAAGTGACGGAGTTGTAGTGACTACTCCTGCAGCCAGAGGGCTATTCTCCTTAAACAGAAGACGTTAATTAAACCCTTCAATGGTGCACTTGTCTTTCAGGTACCTTCTCTATCCCGCGCGTTACGTAATAATACGCTTAGCCTAATGGGATTTCCGCAGACTGTTTGGTTGTGACACACAAGTCAGCCAATGAGAAAGCCTCTGAGATGTTTTAAATGTGATTAAAAAGTGTAGCGTTCTCCATGTGATTAAAGGTTAATTTGGGGAGACTCCACACTTTGTGCTAATTTCCAATCAGCAAGACACTGCACAGCAGTATTGTGTGTGTGTGTGTTTGTTTGTGTTGTGTGTGTGTTGCCTGTGTGTGTGTGTGTGTTTGTTGTTAATGTGTGTGTGCGTCCATGCATGAGTGTGTGTGATCAAAGAGCAGGCAAGTTTAATGCAGAGTTAATGAATGTTTTTAACAAATCGCTATATCCTCAATCCTCCCTTTCAAGCATCACTGCCGTTTGAAATGACTTCCTGCATCTCATTTCATCTCGGTTCCTCTCCTCGTGTGCTGGGAGATCAACACAAAGACTCTTGACTGAGATCCTTTCATGGAACAAATTACACGTTTGTAATATGTAATGATGTCCTCACTTGGTAGAGAGAAGAAATGTTGAAAAAATAATGGCTGCATATGCATTCTGGGTTATAAATTGTAACATTTATCTAGGCAAAATCTCTCTTCCTCTCTCACTCTCACTCTCACTCTCACTCTCACTCTCACTCTCCCTCTCCCTCTCAATATATATATATATATACGTTAATATATAGAGATGTTAAGCTCCCCCTCTCTCTTTTCCTCTGTTGCTCTCTCCATCTCTCATGCACACAAACACCCAGAGAACAATAGAATGTATGCGTGTGTGTGCTTGTGTGAGTGCATGCATGCCTGTGCACGTGCATGCGTGCATATTTGTGTGTGTGTGTGTGTGTGTGTGTGCATGCATGCATGCATGCCTGTCGACATGCAAGTGTGCATATGAATGTGTGTGTGTCTCTAGACCTCCTGGATGTTGTTCTGAGTCAGCCTGCTCAGCTGTGATGGCCTCTGTGCTTGCTCGGCTGGCCGCATTAAGGCTTAGACCTTTATTACTGGCTGGGAAGACGCATGCCTCTCTCCTCTGCAAACTTTGCATTTCTTCTCTCTCTCTGTACCTGCTTACGACCACAGCAGAAGGGTCAATAATGTGTGCTTCTCAAATGAGGAGAGAAGTTACTCAGGCACATGGTATCTGAGCGAAAACAATGCGTGTTTCTGTGTACCATCCATGTCTATTTATATAGATGGCTGAACAGATAGATAAAGATAGACCTAAAGATGTATATCTATAGATGTGTGTGTGTTTGTGTGTGTGTGTGTAGGGGGGGGGGGTAGCTGGATTGAAAGTATAAGCAAGAGAAAGATAAGAGAAGGGAAAAGAAGAGAGACAGGCAGAGAGAGAAGGGGAGAGAGAGAGATGCAGAGAAAGAGAGAGAGAGGGACACACATTCATGGCAGCAAGTTAACTATAATATATAATATAAATATTTTATACGTAATATTTCTTTCACCTTTGCATACCCTATATATAAGTTATGTTTTGTCTTCTGTAGGAGCTCAATACATCTCCATTCCTCTCTAAATGTCAGCCGGTTGCCTCATTAGAAGTTTGGAATCCGTACCTCCACAACAGATCAATGAAACCCAGGTGACGTCTTCCTGTAACCATGGGTTACCGCGGCTGTTATTCCTGTGCAACTATTTTAGTAAAAACATTAATAATATCGGGTGTCTGTTAGTGCGTATGAGTCACCGGGGGTGGGTGTCACTGCTGAAGAATCGCTAATAACAAGAGCTAGGAGAGAGCGGCTAAAGATAGACCGAAGACATTCTTCACTAACAAGATAACATGCCAAGATTTCCATGACAACCAAGTTCCGCCAAGAGTTTCAATGAAGGTTTAGAACACGGTCGGAGATACGCACACACCCATTCAGACACACACACACACACACAGATACACGCACACACATACACTCACACACACAGACACACACGTACACTCACCCATTCACACACAGAGATACACGCAAAAATACACAAACACACACACACACACTAACAAACACACACACACTCACACTAACGCTCACACACACAGATACATGCACACATGGCGTGCGGTCACAAACACACATGGAAGATAACACAAACACAAAAAAGCAACTTTACAGCGTGCACACCAAGGAGTATGTTTAGGGTTCAGAGGATAATTGTTGTGTTAGTTGGAATTGTGCGTCTTCTCCTGGTCGCTGGGCTGCTGAGGATGATGTTAAGTCGAATGGGAGTCAACAGATAGCTGTTTGACTCAATCAAGCTTGCAGCAGCCTACTTGGTGCTATTCTGAGCACCAGCGGTCTACTGTCTTTTATTACCTTTTTGTCAATTACTTTTACAGAAGGTGATTTTGATACGTATTTTTCTACATGGTGTTGAAACCTTTTCAGACCTCTTCATCCAGTCGACTTCTGCTGGGCAAGTTTGTGTGTTTAATACTTACTTCCCGAAACCCGCATCCAGCAACATGATTGGTCGAAACAAAAAGAGCGATTGACAGTGAAATTGACAGCGATTGACACGTTCACCCCGATGTTGAGCTCCTCTGCCAACAGACTTCAGAAATCAATCTAAAGTTTGATTCGCCAGACAGCCTCCATGCAGACCACCCGCTCCCCCTGTCAGAGGGGAAATAACTCCTTATTCAAACCAATCACTGTTGGTGGAATCACGCTGAATGAAAAAGAGATTACACAAATGCTGCCCATGAATGTCAGGACCCTGCGAGCGCATATGTTCATATAAAACTGTCGCCAGCGCGACTTTAATACTCAGAACAAATTAAAGACTAAGCCTGGAGCGATGCCCACCGAGTTACCAATCAACTGTTAAATATCCCACCTCAGCACTGTGTGCAGCCAGGCGGAGAGCCGCAGTCAAAGGCCCAACTCTGGCTAATTAATGTGTGTTTTAACCTTTACTTGTGGATAAAGTAATGACCGTCACGCTGTTATGGAAGATCTGGGCTCCTGGTGGGCCTAATGCGGCCACAGCTCATCCCTGTTGGACACAGAGTGGGTCCACTGGGAGACAGGGGTGCTATAGGGAGACTGGTGGACATAGGTGCTGGGAACACTGGGAACACTCGGAGACAGTGGTGCTGGGAACACTGGGAGACGATGGTGCTATTGGAACACTGGGAGACAGTGGTGCTGGAAACACTTGGAGACAGTGGTGCTGGAAACATTGGGAGACAGTGGTGCTGGAAACACTGGGAGACAGTGGTGCTGGAAACACTGGGAACACTGAAGGACAGTGGTGCTGGGAACACTGGGAGACAGTGGGGCTGGGAACACTGGGAGATAGTGTTTTTACCACTTAGTCTTTATATATTTTGAAAATAGTTCCTCCAAATTCGACGACTGTGTTCAAAACAATTGTCTAAAGTATATGTTCAATATTTAAAATGACTATTATCAGTGCAGGCGGATTATTCATTGACGATCTCTCATGCTTATAAAGACATGCATTCCTACCCTTAACGCTAGTTCATTGTGAACAACAAAAATGATTCTGGTAAAAAGTAACCTCTCTTCCCTCCACGTGTTTGTAACTTCATTATAGAATGAACTTGGATCTGTGACATTAGTTGTGATAGGTAATGCACAATGCAGTGGGTCGGTTAAGTAATAAAACATTAAATAAATAGTAACGCAAACGAACGGGAACAACATTTAATAAAGAAAAGTGGTGTTATCTTGTTTTGATTTAATTTTCAGCACATTGAAGGACACATTAAAGGCCGACGTAACCGGACTGCCTGAGAGAGAAGACTAAATCATTACAGAAAAAAAAGGAAAAAAAAGGATGAATGGTTCCGCACACACTCTCCTTGATGAGATTGAGACAAACAGTGTCTCAATGGGGGCGGACTTCTTCAGAAGAGAGGCGTGCATCTTATACTTTCCCCACTCAATTGGTTCCCATTGTTCTTCGTCCTTTGTTAGCGAGATTAGCAGCCTTCAAAGCGGGTCCCTCCGTTGGCCTGTGGACGTATAGTCTTGGAAGACATGGCTAATTCCTCCTCGGCACTCCTTGCTCTGCGCGGCCCGCAGCAATCCTGGCCTCTGCACCGTGCTCTGTGCTTCTATTGTCTGCAATAACGCCGCCGCTGATGTATATTGAATGACATAGGTCTTCATAAGTGTCGTTATCTCACCGGCCTGATGAAGACTAATATCTCCGCTCTCCCAGCTGGCCGGGGTTATCATCTCTTTTGCTGCGAGGTGTTCCGGGAGAAACTGGCAATCAAGAGGAAGCCAATGGGGTCGCATCGAGAGAGAGATTCATCCGCTGCGTGAGAAACGTGGGCAGGGTCACAGCTGGGCCAAGGGGGCCGCACTGTGCCGACTCAGCATGGTCGGTGTGTTATGTATGGAAACAGAATCGAAACAATGGTGAGGTTGCTTTTCAGGGGAGTGGCAAAGGCCTTTAACCAATAGCCCCACTAAGGAAAAGTGTCGTAAAATAGCTTCGGCTAGAAATACTATGATGCAAACATCGGATGACTGTCTCATGCTTGATGGCTATGCACCAGCTCTGGTCTTTGCCGTGTGTGTGTGTGTGTGCTTGTGTGCGTGTGTGCGTGTGTGTGTGTGTGTGTTTGTTCAAAGACAGGTTAGGCTGATTAGCAGCGCTAATTTGCCTGTGTTTGAGACGGCAATACCTCATTCAGAGTCTCTTGACGAGTGTTTTGGCAGAGAAGGCGGTGATGAAGTAGGAATGGAGAACGGATCAAAGAGCCTTTAGAACGAGGTGCAACACAGTCGTGGAATCTCTCCATCGAACCTCTTCGTAATCGGCTTAATTAGATCGTCTTCGTTACGTTGGTTTTTCTGTGTTATATCCGGTTGATCTTGGAGTCGCCTAAATAGCCACGGCTGGCTAATTGAGCGTGGCGTTTGAATAACGCTTGAATAAACCATTTGAGTCGGCAGCCAACCGTACAATGTATTAAAATGGAGGAGGGATTAAATTAGTGTGCAGGAAGCCGGCTTAATGCAGCGGAACCCTCCTCTGTTTGTTTGTGTTATTTTCTGGAAGAAGATGTTTGTCAGATAACGAAGATGAATTTTGAATAAGCGTCCATCATTTAGACGACGGAGTGCTCGGTTCGCATCGTTTCATCCCAAGTTGGGGGTGGAAGCACACAACTACGCTTGATGGTTCTGCGTGACTTATAGAATTACAAATTAAACACAGAGGTAGATTGAGGTTAGATTCTGATGGACGTGATCCACCTACGATATCGACCAGAGATGACTAGACCTCCCAGGGTCGTGTATGAACACGCGTTTGTGCATGGGTACCGCTGTAGCCAACGTTGTGAGTGCTGGTATTGTACGCGCAAGGTGCCAAATTAACATTCCTATAGTACGTTACGCTGCCTTTATTGCGTCTCAGAAAGAGATCCCCCTGAAGCAATGAACAGGCCAGCATGGGCTGTCTCTCGTGTTGAATACTGAACGCTCCGGCTGTCAATCAAAGTCACCTCCACAGTGGATTTGAATGCAGCGGGGAATCGACGTGGCGCAGCGTTAATGATTTCTCTGTGTAAAAACGCTTACCGTCCTACTCTGCCCGTTCTACCGGAGTTAGTGGCCGAGCCAAAGTCTTGTGTCGTCCGTCGTTTTGGATGATTCAAATGGAGCTGTACGGAGGCCGAGGCCGTCCAGCGAGGGCCACCTCCCACGAGGGAACGGCGCACGCTGGAAGCTGACGCCGCACGCTGCGGAGAGATGAGAAAAATGCTACACATGTCCCGAGGGCCTCTGGGTGTTGTAGTTCTGACAGCAGACCGACTGGGGGCGTTTAACCCATGAACTGCTTTGATGCTTTGATGAGAGGGTGAGTTTGGTTGTGTGGATTTGGGGGGGGGGGGGGGGGAGTATGTGTATGTGTCTGTTTGTGGGTGTGTGCACGCGTGGGTGTGTGCTTGCATGTGTCTGTGTGTGTGCGTGCATATCATTATGATTGGGAGTGTGTATGTTTGTGCATGTGTATCTGTGTGTATGTCTGTGTGTGCACATGTGCGTGCCTTTCTGTGTGTCCGCGTGTTTGTGTTTGTTTGCACATGTGTGTGCATGTGAATGTATGCGCGCATGTGCGTGCATGTGTGTGCGTGTATGCGTTCGCATGAGTGTCGCTCAGGTTGCAACTGCAGCCTGATATGTGAGGGGCATGTTAAGTGGATAGACCAGATCCTGCCACCGCAGCCCGGCGTCCTTCAACTGTGTTTTCCCCATGCCCGGCCATCTGTCGCTGCAGCACCGGCTCCGGCAGCCACCGTGGGCAGCGTGGGGTCGGCTTTTGTGTTTGTCGTCTCGCTTCTTTATTTATTTCCATCAAGCTGAGGGAGTGGAGGTGACATCTGCCACGCTCCGTTCTCTGAGTGCACGAGGAAGGGCAACGGAGGACGGAGCCGCCTCCTAGCTCCTAGCTCCTAGCTCCTAGCTCCATCATGCTAAACTTTTAGTGACGCCGGGGAACTTTAATGAGGTGTGTTATTCCGGTTGGCCGAAATGTCAGCGTGTGAAGGGGGAGAGGAAGCCATTTAATGGCCACCACCCTCCCCCCCAACACTCCAACAGAGGGCCTGACCTCGGTTCCTTCGCCATGACAGGGTCAGCCTGCCTCCCTGCCCCTGCCTCCTGGGACGTCATTACTGTTCCCTCTCCCAGCACCTGTGCCCCCCCCACCCCGTCCCTCCGTCCATCCCCGTCCCCTCTAGGCCCCCAGGGTCCGACCCCCCCCCCCCCCGCTTGGCCACGCCCTAGTTCCATGCCCCGGCGCAGACTAAAAACACTCTGGGGTTACTCTTCACGAAACGCCGTCATCTGAGGACATCACGCCTGCGTGCCTCTGTGGACACAGATCTTTCCGGAATGTTGCGGCACACACACACACACATATACACGCATACACATACACACACGCACACGCACACGCGTGCGCATACATACATACACACTTAAAAACACACACAGACACACAGTCATTCATACACAAGATACCCACCCATAAACATACAAAAACATAGGCACGCATTGACGCACATCCTCCACAGACACACAGGCACCCGGTGTTCAATAACACAGATGCCGTTCGGTTGACTTCGAGTCAGCGGGCCTTCTCATGAAGACAACCAGTAATGTTTGAAGTTAAGGCCTAGAGGTAGTTGTTGGAATTGGCACTCTAGGTTTTATACTCCTAAATGCACCTTAAGACCATATAATCCCCTTAGAGCACTTAAGGAGCGTATAATCCTCTTTTTGTGAGCGAGGACCAAAAGCCTTTAGTTAGATTCACAGTTCTTTGGCCTGGGAGGCGAACATATATATTTTATCTGTACCGCTGCCGACTATATTCAGAGAAACGGATTGAATATGTACGTGTTAGATGTCTGTCAGACGCACTGACTTACCGCCTGACGCTAAGATGCTGTTTCCTTCCTTTCTTCCTTCCTTTCACTCATTCAATGATGTAATAAACGATCAAAAGACAGTTTAAAAACCTTGATTCTTCAAGGTTTTCAACCATAATATTCCTTCACCTCGACTCTCTACAAAATAGGGAAAACAGTGTGAACAGGGAGTGGAATAAAACGATGTGTAACGACGTCTTTCACTGCGCCTGCGTATTTAACTCAGCCGATAACCCAGGCGTGTGTGTCAACGGGGTGAACGTTAATGTCAATATGGATTTGTGCCGTTGCCATCAAAACAGCTCTCCACGCATTGTACTCCTCAACGGAACAGGAAGCGAGCGCCATGCGATGTTTCCCAACGGGATGCACAACCTAATTTGGGCCTGTCCTCCCTGATCTGCATCTGCAAAGTTGTATTGGATTTCCGACGCCAAACACTGAATCTCTGTTGACAGTTTCCTCAATGGCCGCACAAATTGGCCAATTTCAGATTGATTAACATTGATCAAAAGAGAAATGTTTCCATTTTACTCAAAGGTAAACTGTTTGGGTACTGCATAAGCACAGAGGGTGTGTGTGTGTGTGTGCGTTGGCTTGTGTGTATGTCTGTGTGTGCGTGTGTGCGTATGGGTGTTCTTGTGTGCGTGTGTGTGTGTGTGTGTGTGTGTGTGTGTGTGTGTGTGTGTGTGTGTGTGTGTGTACTCGCCTAACTATCCAACAGGGGACCTCCGAGCCAACAGGGGACATTTTTCAGGTCCCCTTTTGGTCATGCCTTAAATCAACCTAAAAACATGCCTAAAATATTTTGACGCATTTTCACAACTTTTGCCAAGAGGGGACCTGAAAGTGTGTGAGTGTTTAGTCCATACTCTATAGCGCCTCTGCTGGCCAGAGCTTGATTTTCAACGACCAATCCACACACGTCGCTTCAAACACTCCTCTATTGTGTGAACGACCTGCAGTCGTTCACACGTCTGTCAGAGTGTAGAGGGCTGTTAAACAGACTACTTAGTAAAGTCTCTTGAAACATGCAAACAAAAAAGGCTCAGCTTTAAAAGTTCCAAACTTTTTTTGTATGTAGTGACAGGGGTCCACTAATAATAATAATAATAATAATAATAATAATAATAATAATACATTTAATTTGGATGACACTGTTGGCTATTACAAAATGACACAAGTCCCTTCTTAGATAGCATGGAGCGACATTCACACTCCTTCTTTTATGAAAAGAGTAATAACTATATATACTGTAAGGGAAAGATAGCAATCCCAACTAATGTAATAATAATTTGTCAAACTTGATTTGTTAGTGTGTTTTTAGGAATAGAATTGTCTAACAAAAAACCAATCCATTCATTTGTATCAATAAAAATGATAAACAAATACAATATAAGGGTCTAGACCTTTGAAATGGTTCAATCCCCAAATTAGCCTTAATTTACCATTTTACAATGTACTCCAGTCCCCAATCTATTTTTAAAGAAATGCATTTGAATTGTTGATTTGCATCACAGAAAATGGTCCACACTTGTACTGTATGGAATGACAGGGGTCCACTGTTGGCTGATACATAATGACAGAAGTTCTCTCTTAGAAAGCATAGAGTGACGTTCACACTCCATCATGGATGAGTAAAAAAATAAATAAGCAAAATGGATAGTTCTTAAGAGGTAATAACAATCTAAATAAAATATGATATATATATGTATATACATAGAGTTATTTTGCAATTAAAGTTGCCCCAACAATGTTGTCATGAACACAAATATCTAAACTTAATAAGGTTTTTATTTTTTTACAACTACAAACTTGTGTGCTTAGTCTACGGTTAAAGGAATGCATTTTATCTGTTGATTTGCATAACATAACTTTTTCTAATGACCAGGGTCCACTGTTGGCTATGACAAAATGACACAAGTCCCTTCTTAGATAGCATGGAGCGACATTCACACTCCTGCTTTTATGAAAAGAGGAAATAACTATATATATATATATATATATATGTAATATATAATGTAAGGGAAAGATAGTAATCTCAACTAATGTAATAATAATTTTTCAAACTTGATTTGTTAGTGTGTTTTTAGGAACAGAATAGTCTAACAAAGACCTATCTATTCATTTGTATCAATAAAAATGATAAACAAATACAATTAAAATACAATATAAGGGTCTAGACCTTTGAAATTGTTCGATCCCCAGCTCAACATGTACTAGTTGAGCTGAGTCCAAAGACACCAAGCATGACACTCTAGCAAATGGTAACATGTATTTTACATGGTACACCTATGGTCTAGGACATGATCTCGGTGTAGCAAGAGGGCGAGCTTGATCTCATTGGACTCAGCTTAACGTGTAGATGCTAAATAACATGTAATTTGTCAGAAATCTCCATCGGGAAGCAAATCTATAGCTGGTCATTATTGATAAAGGCCTCCAAAATCGACAGCTAATTACTACCCCGAAACATATGTGTGGCACTGTTGCAATCGCCTCAAAACGTAGATGTCAAAGCACACCTTGTTTGCCCCGTTACGCCACCGGGAAGATATTTTCATACTTCTAATGGATTGATTCATATTTTAAGGTTCTCGGAGTGAGACTTTAAGCGGCTGCAGCAGAAGTGTTGAGACGAAAGATGATAAATACATTTATAGAATATTCCCATTCACATTATGATTCTTCGCACGACCTGCAGGTTGGAGAGACTGAAATAACTCCCAAAATGAGTAATAATGTAAAAGCAGCCGAGTCCCACAAATTGCTTGAACTATTTATTTCATTCCATTGTTTCGTTGATATGCATTATTGAAAAGTTTCAAGCATATGGATTTAATGCAATATCCACAAACAGTTCAAAATGGTTCCATGATATGCGGTCACAGGTACATAGTTATCACCTGACAAACATGTCACGGGTTGAAATCAAAGGTAGTACAAATAGATAAAAATACAGCTGAAGTTTCAAATGTCTTGTTTATTGTATTAACCAGTTAATTTCTCTTTTGTGAAAGTCACCAAAAGTCCAAAAAAGTTAAACGCAAGGTCACAGGCTAACAGTGGAGCCGTGTTGGGAACCAGCAGCCAAGAGCTTCCATGGAAACTTTCTACCCATGTTAAATAGATTTAGTTGGCAGTTCCTTTTCTGCCCATTTTTTTTTAAACTTGTGGAAGCACTTTGCAGTACAGGGAGACACCATTTCTAACGGCAATGGAGCTAGATTCTAAAAATATCAAAAGATGCCCAAAGCAAATACCTTTAACCCATAGTTGTGTTTTATCAAATTAAAAAAATTGAGTTTCATTGACCACAAATTGAGCAGAAATATTTTGCATACAAATCTTTAAATAGTTTAACCACATTAAGAAAAATACATTTGTTAATTTTTTTTATTAGTGAAGCCACAAGTTTTGCACATTATCCAAACAGAATACCTGAAATGTTGATATTTTCAGCCCTTTCGGGTTAAAACAAGAGAAAAGGACAACCTAAGAGTGAAAAGTTTGGGTTAGGTGACCTATAGTTCAAAGATGTCCCTGGTCAGGTAGACTAAATAAAAGTGTATTCCCAATTGCTCCAGGACATTCGTGTAATTTACTTGTGAGCTCTCCCTCAAGCTCAGAGAGACATCAGTGTTGAACCACCAACTGAAAGGGGGTATTTGCCATTAGTATGAGTGACAACTTTTCATGGCTATTAATTTAGTTCATTATATTTAGCCGATTTGAATAGACTTTTCTAGCAGGTGAGGCTGTCAAAGAACTAAATATGGAGCAACTACAAAAAGTACATTTGCAGCATGACCAAATTATACAAAAAGTATAGGAACTGTTCTAGCAGATATGTTTTAGAAGTCTCTTTTGATAGGCAGGGAATAATTGTCTTTGTCACCCTGTAGTCATGCCATCAAATCTGTTGGACAAAGTACCGCTACTGATTAATCCAGTAGACTCACCAGTCAAGTCCCCCTAGTTAGAAAATGGAAGAAACCCAGTTAGTCATGTTAATTATTCTGTTACAAATGAAGACCAATACTTTCCACATATTGCGATCCAAGTTACTGGCTGCAGTCTTGGATTTTATAGTTCTATACGAATAGATTCAATTTACTAAACTATTAATCATGCTTCAGAAGAATTAACCTTTCTTGGATGGCAGATCTACCACAAGCCTCCATTGCCACAACCTCCAGATGGCTTACGACCTACGGCAGCTCCTCGACTACTGCAAGCCAACAAATTGGCTCTTGCACACCAGACACGCATTTTGCTTTCAAGCATATTAAAATACCCAAATCATCGCTCCAATACACAAGTCAGCTAATGGCCTACAAGGAAATGCTGAAGCTAGTGTTAGTGATGGCGATAGAAAATATACAACTAGAATTGCAAGGTTCACAGCCCAGTTGCACAAGTGGTCGCAACCGTTGGATTGCAAGCAAGGGTAAAAAAAAATAAAAAAAAACTTCCCACAAACTAGTCAACATGGTCAATTGAAAGCCTGTACAAAACGACCCTGGAATAGTCAAATGCAGCTTTACAGCGGATGAATTAAGCCAAATTGCATAAACATCCAATGGTAAACAGTATACAAATGCAATCAAGGTTGCACTCACACTAGGCCATCTGGCCGTGGCCGTCGCAACTGTGGCCTGGTCCCGGTAGGCTCATGTACATACGCCATCACGTCGCTAGCATCCAAACAATTCTACCAAACCTTAACCAACTAGTGAAAAATGGAACAAAACTTTAGCACACACCCAGTGACTAATCACCTTGTCCAGGGGTGTTCCAACGTGGTTTACCAGAGGCCCTTGTGGACTTAAAGTAAGCAACACATTTGACAGACGGCACCGAATGACGTTAAACTAAGCTAATCTACAGGTTACCAGTGCTAGTGCAATTACATGAGCATTTTGCACAATATTTGTACTCCAATGCTACGTAAAGCAGGCTTCTTCAGAAACCCGTAGCCTGCTACATTGAAGGGCAACTGTAACAAATCCTGACCAAGACCGAAAGATGGCTCTGGAAGCCACTACGGCCCACGCAGCAGATTACTGCGTGGACCGTGGTGGCTTCCAGATCAACCCTTCGGTGGACCATTCATACACATGTATTCCAAGGATGTTTTGAAGACACTGGAGTCCCATGGCACTAGATTCCTTTGAAGACTAAGTTGGTATGGGGGGGCCCAAAGGGGGCCCCCCCATAGATCTTGTCAGTCATCTAACACCTGTTAAGAAAAACACACACACATCACAAGATACAAATCAGCAAAGCTAGGTTAACAAACAGCGGTGACATGCATGTCAAGGTGCAAAGAGCATGGATACTGATGGCTTGTGTCTGAGGAGACAGCCCAAAAACGTCAACATTTAATAAAGGAAAATAACTTTTACTCACTGCGGTGGTCTGTTTCAAAGTGCCATGTTGGTAGCAATATTTGTCTGGGCTGTTCAGTCAAATGCCCACAAAAACAAACACGCAACAACGCATACTTTCAGTTTGTATAAAGTGACAATAGTGATCTGCAATCTAAATCGAAAACTTTCAACCCTCACTAAACTCAACCTTGATTGACACAGGCCGATGCGAAAAGTAAACCAAACCCATTGTGTTCACCTTTAATAAAGGGGAGCGTGACAGGTGATCTCAATTAAGAGCTAATCAGAAAGAACACACTGATCGGCCATGAGTGAGACTATCAAAACGAGGACGAGGATTTAACGGAATTGTTACCATTCCAATTCAAATTTCTTTATTATTGGATAGGGTATGATATCAAAAAAAAAAAAAAGTAAGTAATTTGACACTTCTGGGATGAGCCAATGATTCATCTGTTTGGAAGGTTTTGTTGGAGACAAACAAAGAATCTTCAGGCAACAGATGTGACAGCTGTGACTGCTCTCTCTCTCATTCGTCTCTGTGTTTGCCTACCTGCTACAGGTAGCCAGTGGGCGGGGCTGAGAGGCTTGTCAGCTGATGAGGTGCACCTGTGCAGGTCTGCCACGCAGGCTTTAGCCAGTCTCTGGCTGTTTCCCAAAGTGAAGGCTGCAGCCTTGCTAGGACGCGTCCATGCTAGTCGCGTCCTATGGAGATGAGACTAGAGTGCTAGCTCGAGTGCTTCCTAGCGTTTGTAACGTTCAGACTTTGGAACGACTTGGTAGTGTGGAAGCGCTTCCGTTTCCGCTTTTTAATACTGCGTGTCCGCTTGTAAACACATGTGCGCTTATGAATAAAACATGGCAGCAATCAAGCTGATCAATATTTATTTGACTTTTGTCTGTAATGAATGCGGTCATGTCTCCTTCGCATGGAGCCTCTTTTGGGGAAGTCACAAAAGCTTTGTTGCGGTTGATCGAATCGTCTTTATTAAAAGGAAAATCCATTCAATTTTTATAAAACTAAGTGAAATTGTCTGAGAACTTAATTCATGCATCACATTTACAGTACGGTTGATTACTATTATGCAGGGGGAAAAAGACAAAGAAAGAGATGACAAACATGTATTGATTTGGATATATTATTTAACTGATCTGATTAATTCATTCATATATGCCTACAATCTACCAGTGCTTTGAACACATAAGTATCATATAAAATAGAATTATATACGTTCATTCAAAATTACAAACATTGCAAATGATCGGTTGTGCATTAATTTTACAACATTGAATAGTGGCACTATCCCTTCCACCGGTAAACAAATGTTTGTGCGCCACCCTAAGGCGCACAAAAGCCTCCGTTTGCTGGGCTGACCCTAAAAAAAACGATTCAACACAAACATAAATAGGTATACTGTGAAAAGCGAGGGTCGCATTTCCCCAGAGGCTACCATTTAGCCATTTACCTTTTGCATGCACACCTAGCACCACACTACAAACAACCACGCACCACAGTTTAATACACTCCATTTATTTACAAACATGCTAGATAATTCACACATACATGTGTTTGTCAACTACCCTTCTTCCTGTCCGTCCGGCAAACTGGTCGATGGGGAACGCGTGCCGCATGGGAACCAGGGCTTTATTTTCTGTTCCGGGACAGTTCATTTGGTTTGCTAATGGCGGGGGTGGTGAGGTAGCGTTTGTACTTTGAGTGTTGTTATGGTTGGTGTGATTTATTTATCAAAGACTGTTGTGTGTGTGTATATATTGGTATGCATCGTTTGATGAACATATAGTGTTGGGGCTATTGTTTTGTGGTGTTTGATTGATCATGTGATATTGATGTGTCACCTATCCCAGTGGTTTCTCCCAATCGGCCCTGATTGGTAGGCCTATTTAATGGGGAGACATGGGTGGGGAGAAAGGTCGGGCATTTGATATGCTACAGCTTGCCGAGAGGCTGTATTCTTTAGTGTGATCTTTTTGTACTTGTCGGGCATTTTATATGCAACAGCTTGCCGAGAGGCTGTATTCTTTAGTGTGATCTTTTTGTAGTTGTCGGGCATTTGATATGCTACAGCTTGCCGAGAGGCTTTATTCTTTAGCGTGATCTTTTTGTACTTGTCGGGCATTTGACATGCAACAGCTTGCCGAGAGGCTGTATTCTTTTGTGTCATCTTTTTGTACTTTTTGGGCACTGTAAATAAACCGGCACCATTTTTGCAACCTTCAACTCTCTGAGCCGACAACTGCTTTTTGACCAACTGACTCCTTGGTTGCGTCCCGTCCCGCATGTGAGTTGGGGGTTCAATACCTCTTTCTCACATATACTTAAATAATGTAATCTTGTGAGCGAGTAAATTGACAGTGGAATTTAACACCAGCTACGTCCATGCAAAATGCAAAATAAATCTATAAAAAGCAATACGGTACAAAACATTTCTGAAAACTAATATAACTTCACTTCATTTGAACGTGTACTGCTCTGCCATTTTCAAGAACCCGCCCAGTGAACGCAGAGGATTGTGGGTAGTTTTGGCTCGTCTAGGATGCAGCGATGCATCCTTGAAAGATCTCGGAATTCTCAAAAACAAAGGACGCAAAAATGGCGTGGCTTTCAAGTGTCCTCAACATTGGAACAGTGCTTGTCGGCGTTCTATGACGTAGCGTCCTTAAAAGGGCGGCTGTTGAGCATGCTTCCTTGACATTGGGAAACAGCCTCTCTCTCTTTCCACTGAGGCAGGTGGGCATGGGTTCTGTTTAGGGTGGTTCCTTAAGGGTTTGGACCTTTGGATTGATTCCATGTTTTGTTTAATGTTAACACTATTCAACATCCCCACAGCACACTTTCCACTGCCCATATACATAGGCTAATCGAAAGAATTGTGTGTTTGGTCAGTAGTTCAGTTGGTTGGTCATGTATGTTGGTTTGCTGATCAGGTTTGGTTTGTTGCATTTTGTTTGGGTATTTCCAACATGGTAAAGATGGTTTGTTGTTCCCAGTATTTGTTTTGTCTGTCTGGGTTAAGTTTCCTCCGTTCTGGCTCGGTCGGTCCTTGTGATTTTGGTACTGGTTTTCTGTCCACCATATAATCGCACATTTTCTAATCTTCCATACGCTACACTAATCCCTTTACAGATTTCATGATACTTACTTTATTCTAATAAATAACTTTATCCCTTATGTGTGGATCCCGATCTTTGCTCTGACCCGAGCCTCGTCTTAATGCAGCCAAGGAGATGGAAGAGCGTTATGAATAATTATTAGATGATTGTGTTGTACAATGAAAGACAGTAAAGATTCAATTTGAATGGCAAAATAAGGATCGGATTTTATTTGAACAATAAAATATGTGTTGGGCAAATTAGAGGCTGAGATTATAAATTTCATATTCAAAAGGCGAAGGGGTGAAAAAATTTAAGAAATATATTTAAGAAATATAGGCCTACTCAAAGCCCAACTCATTGATATCATACCCTATCCAATAATAAAGAAATTTGAATTGGAATGGTAACAATTCCGTTAAATCCTCGTCCTCGTTTTGATAGTCTCACTCATGGCCGATCAGTGTGTTCTTTCTGATTGGCTCTTAATTGAGATCACCTGTCACGCTCCCCTTTATTAAAGGTGAACACAATGGGTTTGGTTTACTTTTCGCATCGGCCTGTGTCAATCAAGGTTGAGTTTAGTGAGGGTTGAAAGTTTTCGATTTAGATTGCAGATCACTATTGTCACTTTATACAAACTGAAAGTATGCGTTGTTGCGTGTTTGTTTTTGTGGGCATTTGACTGAACAGCCCAGACAAATATTGCTACCAACATGGCACTTCGATACAGACCACCGCAGTGAGTAAAAGTTATTTTCCTTTATTAAATGTTGACGTTTTTGGGCTGTCTCCTCAGACACAAGCCATCAGTATCCCTGCTCTTTGCACCTTGACATGCATGTCACCGCTGTTTGTTAACCTAGCTTTGCTGATTTGTATCTTGTGATGTGTGTGTATTTCTTAACAGGTGTTAGATGACTGACAAGATCTATGGGGGGGCCCCCTTTGGGCCCCCCCATACCAACTTAGTCTTCAAAGGAATCTAGTGCCATGGGACTCCAGTGTCTTCAAAACATCCTTGGAATACATGTGTATGAATGGTCCACCGAAGGGTTGATCTGGAAGCCACCACGGTCCACGCAGTAATCTGCTGCGTGGGCCGTAGTGGCTTCCAGAGCCATCTTTCGGTCTTGGTCAGGATTTGTTACAGTTGCACTTCAATGTAGCAGGCTACGGGTTTCTGAAGAAGCCTGCTTTACGTAGCATTGGAGTACAAATATTGTGCAAAATGCTCATGTAATTGCACTAGCACTGGTAACCTGTAGATTAGCTTAGTTTAACGTCATTCGGTGCCGTCTGTCAAATGTGTGGCTTACTTTAAGTCCACAAGGGCCTCTGGTAAACCACGTTGGAACACCCCTGGACAAGGTGATTAGTCACTGGGTGTGTGCTAAAGTTTTGTTCCATTTTTCACTAGTTGGTTAAGGTTTGGTAGAATTGTTTGGATGCTAGCGACGTGATGGCGTATGTACATGAGCCTACCGGGGCCAGGCCACAGTTGCGACGGCCACGGCCAGATGGCCTAGTGTGAGTGCAACCTTGATTGCATTTGTATACTGTTTACCATTGGATGTTTATGCAATTTGGCTTAATTCATCCGCTGTAAAGCTGCATTTGACTATTCCAGGGTCGTTTTGTACAGGCTTTCAATTGACCATGTTGACTAGTTTGTGGGAAGTTTTTTTTTATTTTTTTTTTACCCTTGCTTGCAATCCAACGGTTGCGACCACTTGTGCAACTGGGCTGTGAACCTTGCAATTCTAGTTGTATATTTTCTATCGCCATCACTAACACTAGCTTCAGCATTTCCTTGTAGGCCATTAGCTGACTTGTGTATTGGAGCGATGATTTGGGTATTTTAATATGCTTGAAAGCAAAATGCGTGTCTGGTGTGCAAGAGCCAATTTGTTGGCTTGCAGTAGTCGAGGAGCTGCCGTAGGTCGTAAGCCATCTGGAGGTTGTGGCAATGGAGGCTTGTGGTAGATCTGCCATCCAAGAAAGGTTAATTCTTCTGAAGCATGATTAATAGTTTAGTAAATTGAATCTATTCGTATAGAACTATAAAATCCAAGACTGCAGCCAGTAACTTGGATCACAATATGTGGAAAGTATTGGTCTTCATTTGTAACAGAATAATTAACATGACTAACTGGGTTTCTTCCATTTTCTAACTAGGGGGACTTGACTGGTGAGTCTACTGGATTAATCAGTAGCGGTACTTTGCCCAACAGATTTGATGGCATGACTACAGGGTGACAAAGACAATTATTCCCTGCCTATCAAAAGAGAATTCTAAAACATATCTGCTAGAACAGTTCCTATACTTTTTGTATAATTTGGTGATGCTGCAAATGTACTTTTTGTAGTTGCTCCATATTTAGTTCTTTGACAGCCTCACCTGCTAGAAAAGTCTATTCAAATCGGCTAAATATAATGAACTAAATTAATAGCCATGAAAAGTTGTCACTCATACTAATGGCAAATACCCCCTTTCAGTTGGTGGTTCAACACTGATGTCTCTCTGAGCTTGAGGGAGAGCTCACAAGTAAATTACACGAATGTCCTGGAGCAATTGGGAATACACTTTTATTTAGTCTACCTGACCAGGGACATCTTTGAACTATAGGTCACCTAACCCAAACTTTTCACTCTTGTTAGGTTGTCCTTTTCTCTTGTTTTAACCCGAAAGGGCTGAAAATATCAACATTTCAGGTATTCTGTTTGGATAATGTGCAAAACTTGTGGCTTCACTAATAAAAAAAAATAACGAATTTATTTTTCTTAATGTGGTTAAACTATTTAAAGATTTGTATGCAAAATATTTCTGCTCAACTTGTAGTCAATGAAACTCAATTTTTTTAATTTGATAAAACATAACTATGGGTTAAAGGTATTTGCTTTGGGCATCTTTTGATATTTTTAGAATCTAGCTCCATTGCCGTTAGAAATGGTGTCTCCCAGTACTGCAAAGTGCTTCCACAAGTTTAAAAAAAAATGGGCAGAAAAGGAACTGCCAACTAAATCTATTTAACATTGGTAGAAAGTTTCCATGGAAGCTCTTGGCTGCTGGTTCCCAACACGGCTCCACTGTTAGCCTGTGACCTTGCGTTTAACTTTTTTGGACTTTTGGTGACTTTCACAAGAGAAATTAACTGGTTAATACAATAAACAAGACATTTGAAACTTCAGCTGCATTTTTATCTATTTGTACTGCCTTTGATTTCAACCCGTGACATGTTTGTCAGGTGATAACTATGTACCTGTGACCGCATATCATGGAACCATTTTGAACTGTTTGTGGATATTGCATTATCCATATGCTTGAAACTTTTCAATAATGCATATCAACGAAACAATGGAATGAAATAAATAGTTCAAGCAATTTGTGGGACTTGGCTGCTTTTACATTATTACTCATTTTGGGGGTTATTTCAGTCTCTCCAACCTGCAGGTCGTGCGAAGAATCATAATGTGAATGGGAATATTCTATAAATGTATTTATCATCTTTCGTCTCAACACTTCTGCTGCAGCCGCTTAAAGTCTCACTCCGAGAACCTTAAAATATGAATCAATCCATTAGAAGTATGAAAATATCTTCCTGGTGGCGTAACGGGGCAAACAAGGTGTGCTTTGACATCTACGTTTTGAGGCGATTGCAACAGTGCCACACATATGTTTCGGGGTAGTAATTAGCTGTCGATTTTGGAGGCCTTTATCAATAATGACCAGCTATAGATTTGCTTCCCGATGGAGATTTCTGACAAATTACATGTTATTTAGCATCTACACGTTAAGCTGAGTCCAATGAGATCAAGCTCGCCCTCTTGCTACACCGAGATCATGTCCTAGACCATAGGTGTACCATGTAAAATACATGTTACCATTTGCTAGAGTGTCATGCTTGGTGTCTTTGGACTCAGCTCAACGTGTAGATGCTAAATAACATGTCATTTATCACAAATTTCTATCGGGAAGCAAATCAATAGCTGCTCATTATTGATTAAGGCCTCCAATTTTGACAGCTAATTACTACCATTAAACATGTTTGAATATGCTCATGTGTGTTACCGTTGCAATCGCCTGGAAGATGTTGAAGGACACCTTGTTCGCCCTCTTACGCCATCGGGAAGATATTTACATACTTTGACTAATGAATTGTTTCAGCTATTCCCCCAGAAGTCTGGGGTCAAAAGGAGCCGGCACCACACCGCTTATGAGATAACAAAAGTGAATGTGTATTTCTCTCATAACTTTTTGTCATTATTAAAGAGGCCTGATTCTCAGATATGCATGTTGGAAGGCTAGGGTGTAAGTCTGGGAAGAACTCAGCAAGTGCTCTTGCTGAATGACTCAGCAAGAGCACTTGCTGAGTCATTTCCTGTAGAGCTGGAGCCACAGGTTGAAGCGTATGAGTCCCTTGAGACCCCCTTTGATAAAAGGGGTTCTCAAATGTTGACCCTCAGTCACCTATTGCATCACTTCCTTTAGGGCTTCGGCCTCCTAATTGATCATTATAGTATAATTGAATGCCCTCTTTCATATATATGATACCTCCACCACTGGGATGTGGCAACAATTCTCCAAGATTTGCGTTAATCGCGCGATAAAAAATTTGACGCCGTTAAAATTGGTTTGCGTTAACGCCGTTAATAACGCGTTTAACTGACAGCTCTAATATATATACATCTAGCATTTGTGGTTTTGGCATAAACATAACTAGGGTGCACTGTACTATCTGCGCACACCCTTTCTGAAGCCTCTCTCTCGCTCTCTCTCTCTCTCTGTCCCTCTCTCTCTCTCTCTCTCGTACCGTTTTGTGGAGCACGTTTATTGTCTTAGAACACTCCCTTTCAGAATGCATTGGTTTACATTTCGTTCTGTGTAACACGCAAAAAGTCGGACTATCGTGCTCTGCAACACGCTTCAATAGATTAACGTTCGTGCGCAGGAGCACGCAATCGCGTGATACCGGGTTGTACCTACAGCATATGTCAGAACCTGCACAATAGTATACAGACCATCAAAGATTTTTTTTTTTAACTTTGTGCTGTTAAACAGAGAAGATGGTCCCCTCTTGGATTGTACAGAATGACAGAAGTCCCCTCTTTGCCTGTTCAAAATGACACTGATCCCCTGTTAAATGGTATGGAGCGACACTTACACTCCAGCATTTATGTATTCATTAGGGTAGAAAAAAAATGTTAACTGCTTTCTCTATAGTACAAAATAAATAATTTGCCATAGAGCCTTTACAGAGTTCTTCCATAGTTCAGAGACATTTTGTCATGAGGAAAAAAGACTTATAGATAACAGGGCTAACTAGGGCTGTCAATCAATAAAAATATTTAATCGTGATTAATCGCATTATTGTCCATATTTAACTTGCAAATTGCAAATTAAACCCACATTTTTTAACCCTTCTAAATATATCTTAAAAGATGATTATAGATAATTGATGAGGATTACATTTGTTCTTTTCCACACTTCATGAATAGATCCATGCAGGAGTGTGAGGGTCGCCATACCATTTAACAGGGGACTTCTGTCATGTTGTACAATCCAAGTGGGGACCATCTTTTATATTTTCCCATTGACAGAAGCAACAATTGCAGTTGGCAAAAACTCATTGAGTGAAACAATAGGCACAGACAGCTCCCTTGCTGCAGTGAATGGAGTCCCCTCTTTGATACGTAAATATCGCTTAAGTATTCAAGTCCCCTCTTGGCAACTTCTTTAAAAGAAATCAAAAAAACACATTTGAAGTTATATTATGACAAAATAACTTAAAACTAAACTCTGTATTATGTTTTTGTATTTTTTAAATGACCAGAAATAGAGGTCCACACTTGGTCGATGAAAACCGATAGTCCCCTGTTGGTAGGGTAAACGTGTGTGTGTGTGTGTGTGTGTGTGTGTGTGTGTGTGTGTGTGTGTGTGTGTGTGTGTGTGTGTGTGTGTGTGTGTGTGTGTGTGTGTGTGTGTGTGTGTGTGTGTGTGTGTGTGTGTGTTTGTGTGATGCTGTACAACTGGAGTACCCCTAACGTTTCAAATGAATATGAACAGGATACAGGATGTGGCCAGGCCCGTCTATAAGAAAATTAATCTAACTAATCGTTGAATTGTTAAGACATTGGTTTTTTGGGGTCTGCTCGAATGGCTGATCATTGCCATAAGTGAATATTCCGATGTCAGACAGTAAAGTCTGCCCCAGTCTGTACTTCAGATAAGCACGTTGGTTGGCTAATTATTCCACCATTAATGTTCCTATCTCAAGGCCCACAGCACCCTCAATAAGGTGCCAAATCTTTTGAAACTGTTAAACGAGAGACAGAGTGGTAGAAAGTTTTGAACTATATTGTACATATTATATCATTTCATTTTTTTCTAGGTGGTTGAAAAAAAAGATATTTGTGATGTTCTGTGCTATTTCCATTTTCTATCAACCTCCCACAAGCATATTGAAATGCAGAAAAACACAGAAATCAATGACAGCAAAGGCAAAACACAATCAATGTGTAGAACACTCTCCAGCTTACCCTGGCTCGCTGTGACACCCCAGAACCCCCTGCATGGTTACCTGTCAATCAGAGGATCAAGGCAAATCTAATACACACACACATACGCAGAGGCGCACACACACGCACACACCCACACACACACATACGTACAGACACCGGCGCACATACGCAGAGGCACACAGACACACAGATACACACACACACATGCGCACAAAAACGTTCGATCGCACACACACACACACGCACACACACACAGACACAGGCGCAGACAAACAAACAGGCACACAAACACACACACACACACGCACACACAAACAAACACACACATACAGACGTGTTGAACAGCTCCCTGTGTTCATGACCCCAATCACTGGGTCAGGAACATAACACACATGCTACCCCTCGTCAGAACAGGGCGACTAGATTGGACATAAGGCAAAAAAAAAAGGGTTGAATCTCAGCTGAAACTAGAAATAGATATCTCTCTGACACCACAGGGTTCGGTCATGTGATCCAACATGTGGTGATGTTCGGTAGATTCGCTGGTTCGTCAGGTTGAAATAAGTTCATCCATATCCATCATGAGGGATCATCCCGCACACGCATGTATACCCGCCTCCATTGTTCCCCTCCCCAGCCTTCAGTGTGAGTGAACGCTCCCTGCATGTGTGAGGGGACAGGATGATTCTGGCCTTGCAGTACAGTAAGCGCTGCATAATGGATGCGTCTGAAGCCGTTACTTGGCTAGTGGATATTGCAAGGCCAAGGCACTGTCGTTCTTTCCTTATTTCCCTTTTCTTTGGATGGTGTTATACTACCAGGGTCTGTGTGCACAGTGCCATTATCTGGATCTAAAACGCCATGGAACATTAGCTTCTGCATCCATACAAATATATTTCTTTTTTTCGAAACTCTAATATTACCAGTGCTTTATTAGAACTGCTACTGCTACATACCCGCTAAAAATATATAATTTATTCCCGATACCATACCAAGAGAAACTCTAAGCTGAAAAAACGATAAAGACATTAGTGCTGAACTCAGATGAACCATATCCCTGTTTCCCCTGTGCGCTGGAACCTGATGAGGAAGGAAACCTACCCAGCTCATTTAATGTGCATGGCATGCATGTCATTGTCTCTGCCATCAATCCGTGAGTAACGACACAGTCTAGACATTTCTGGCGTTCCCCCTGCTGCCATCCTCCCTCAAATAGATTCCAAATCTAGCGGCGTGAGCAGAAAATAAAAACCGCAGACGAATAGAGTCGGTGGGGGTGCTGATACGATGACGTAAGCGAGTGTTTGGTTCCTGTCATCATTCAAGGAAAAGTGTTTTCCACTGATAGTCGGGACAGTGAGACAGGGGAGAATACATGATAAGCAGCGAGCAGCGGTGGATGACGTTCTTTGTTGCTGAGATAACAATGAGGCTGAACTTGCTTCATTATGGGATGTCCATGAACGCTGACAGATCGCCTGAACACGGCTCTCCATCCTCGATGCAGCTGAAGCAGTGATCCAGAGGCTCTGTCCCGGGGTGGCATCGGACGCCTGCAGATCCACAGCCTGAACCACCATCACCGCTAGGGCTCCTCTATGGCTATCAGAATCGTGAGGGGGATCAGGATCGAGGCGGGAGAGGCTTACTGCTGACTCCTACTGCTGTCTCCTATTGTCGCCTCCTACTGCTGTCTCCTACTGTCGCCTCCTACTGCTACCTCCTACTGCTACCTCCTACTGTCGACTCCTACTGCTGCCTCCTACTACTACCTCCTATTGTACCCTCCTACTGCTGCCTCCTACTACTACTTCCTATTGCTTCCTCCTACTGTAACCTCCTACTAATACCTCCTACTACTACCTCCTACTGCTGCCTCCTACTGTCACCTCCTACTGCTGCCTCCTACTGTCACCTCCTACTGCTGCCTCCTACTGTTACCTCCTACTGTTGCCTCCTACTGTCACCTCCTACTGCTGCCTCCTACTGTCACCTCCTACTGCTGCCTCCTATTGCAGCCTCTGAGCCAACTGCAGCTACTAATGAGAACGGAGAGGAGATGTGGCAGAGCAGAGCAGGTGATGCACAGCAGCTCTGGGCATCACTGAGGTGTGGTGACAGCAGGACCCAGACAGGGCCCTCTCACCTAC
Source organism: Gadus morhua (assembly GCF_902167405.1). Taxonomy (NCBI): domain Eukaryota; kingdom Metazoa; phylum Chordata; class Actinopteri; order Gadiformes; family Gadidae; genus Gadus; species Gadus morhua. The sequence goes on along the minus strand of NC_044061.1, from coordinate 24,313,535 downwards.
CTCACTCCCTCAGCAAACAGCCTCATTGGTGTTACTTCTGGATGAGGTGTTTCTGCTCTCTCTCTCTATATATATCTTTCTCTCTCCTCTCTCTCTCTCTCTCTCTCTCTCTCTCTCTCTCTCTCTCTCTCTCTCTCTCTCTCTCTCTCTCTCTCTCTCTCTCTCTCTTTATCTATATATATCTTTTTCTCTCCTCTCTACTATTGTTCATGTCTGTCTCTGTCTCTCTCTGTCTCTAGCCTAGGCACAATGTATTTTACATGAAAGGAGGAGGATAGAGTTACCACGTCGATAACCACTCATACAAATCGGGAGCAGGAAGCTTACTGGAGTAGAGGACAGGTAAACCGCAGTGACTCCCTCTCTCTCTCTCTCCCTCTCTCTCTCTCTCTCTCTCTCTCTCTCTCTCTCTCTCTCTCTCTCTCTCTCTCTCTCTCTCTCTCTCTCTCTCTCTCTCTCTCCCTCTCTCTCTCTCTCTCTTTCCCTCTCTCTCTCTCTCCCTCTCTCTCTCTCTCTCTCTCTCTCTCTCTCTCTCTCCCTCTCTCTCTCTCTCTCTCTCTCTCTCTCTCTCTCTCTCTCTCTCTCTCTCTCTCTCTCTCTCTCTCCGTGTGAGAGGTGTTCTTCAGTGATCTTCTCTTGTATTATGGGGTGTTCTCCTGTGAAGAGGAGTCAGCGGTGGGTCCAATGTGCGAATACTCATCTGTGGGTGAATTCATTCTTTAGTCACGCAGCATTGAGATATCAGAGCCAGCGGGCCGCCGTCTCTCTTCAGAGCGGCAGCGATGTAATTACCTCCAGAGTAATTAATCATGTAGGTTCACTGCGAGACAAAACTCACACACAGCCCGTATTGTTCCTGCTGACAGGCGAGCGGCTCTCGCAGGACGCGTCGGGTTTTGATAACGCCGCTATCGCAGACTTCAATTCAGAACCTGAAAGGACAGCGGCGAGGGAGAGGGGGATGGGGGGGGGGGGGAGTATGGCGGGCTACAGTCTGTGTCGACGCCTCTGTTCGCACGGCGCTCCCCTCGTTCACCTTCTATCGTTACGCCCGCGGCGTCGCACTGAGGTCGGACCCGCTTTGCCGCTTAGCGCACGGTGGGGGGGATCCGCCGGACACGTCCGTGATCTCGGGGGACGCTCTCCTGTCACACCGCCGCTCAAGGGCACTTCAGCGGTGGGGCAAAATAAAAAAGCTATTCCTGCACCGGGGACTCCTGTATGAAGGGCAAATGTTGACTAAGAGAAATCCTTTAATTCAGTAATGCATTTATTAGGGTCAACCGTCTGGGCGACACTCCATTATTCATTCCGAAGCCCTGGCCGACGCCACCCGGAGCTGAGTGTAGATTGCTACGCATTGTCGGCTGCAGAGTGGCATCTGGGTCGGTCTGTGTCTGCGTTTGTGTGCTTGAATAAGGAAATGACGTGACACCATTCTGACAGTTTAATGCTGGCCTTTTCTGATGGTTGACACTATTATTTTTTTCTTAGAAATACTTTTCAATGCTTTGAAATGGATATATAACGATATCAATGACGCACATACACACACGCGATGTCGTTCACTACAAGCACGCACACACACACACACACACACACACACACACACACACACACACACACACACACACACACACACACACACACACACACACACATACACTGCCTCACGTCCCAGTCCATTGACACACGCACACACAGTGGTGAAACACGGTGTTTGGCCCATCAACGGTGATCCCCTGAAGTGAGACATAATCCTATTACTGTATTATCTGCTCTTGCAATAACCCAATTTACCCAGCCGCAGGGGCACTCAGTGAGCCATCCAGCGCTGCACAATGTAATACCAGGTATGCATTTGGTAACCAGATTCCTTCAAGAGGGTATATTCAATTAAGGGGAAGACATTCTTACTCGCACTGATTTTTGCGTTCATTTATTTCAATGTATGGAAGGAACCATAAAGAAAAGTACAAAGAAAAGTCCTCCTGGGACTTTCAATTGAAGTCTGGATGTGGAATATGGAGCAAGTTAATCGCTCTTTGCTTGGATGGCGACCGCGGTTGATCTTACTGCACCGGTTGCCTAGCAGCCCGTCTCCGTATATCTGCTGTAGAATCGGCCATGCGGCATGAGCTCAGATAGCTCCTTCTCCTCGCTAGTTCCACAGCTGCTGAAATGAACTGTTTGGCCTGGTTTCCGTTATCTTCATGACTATACTGCAGCCTACCACCGAGGTAGACCTGTGGCGCGTCTCTGACCGTGTTCACTGAAGGCTTCCGGTGTCCTAATCGGCTAGCTGCTCTATCGTGTGGATGAGCGGGAAGGGCTCAAACTGTTCTGATATACCCAAGCAGGCCGTACATTTAGAAGCCTCTCGACTTGCCCTTTGTTGCGTTCAACTTATGTCCACAGGATTTGTCTTGTTGGTTAATTTCACTCATTTGATATGCTTTCATTTTATTTCAAGTTCCCTTTTATATTTTCCATTTCCAAAATGTCCATATATTAATATTTTGTTTCCGAATAATAGACAACAGGTAGATCTCTATTGGTCCCTTGTTTTTGTTTCTCATGCTTCTCCTGCTTGGTTTTGCTGGGTTAGCATGTCTTTGTTTGAAGTGTTAAGTGATTTCCTCAACCTTTTGCCTGACAAGTAGTTGGAGGCTGTAGCTGTTGATACGCTACATGGATTACACATGACTTATTCTACATTACGTTTCTGCCATTGTTCGGGGTGTGGGTTAGTTTCACCGGAGTTAGTTTCTGAGCACAATTTAGGTATCCTGACTTGTTCGACTGAAACAGTCCTGAATTGATTTTTCGACATGCTTAGTAGTGCTGTTCGGGCTCCCACTGTGCTTACTGTCCTGGGAGTGCAGTAAAACAAATCAAACTCAATGAACAGAAAAGAGCAGGGCTTGCTTTATTTTCCATCTTGAGATGTTACACTTTTAGGAGAAATGCTGTTTTAATACTCATTGGTAAACCAATTCTGTTAAGCAAAACAAATAAAAAAGCAATTCAGGAGGGTTTAGATGGCTATTAATTTATTCCATAGTGTATTTCAAATAAATACTTAATTAAATTGTGAGATTGTTGCAAACATTGTGAATTGATAATGTGTCTGAATAAAACTATTGAAAAAAAACCACTTTACAATAAGGTTACATTAATTAACCTTCAAATAGCGGTAACAAGCATTAACTAAGAGTTATCACTCTTGCATAATGTTTCTAGTAATCATTCATTAATGTTTGTTTGTTAACTGTGTTCATGTTATAGTTTTGAACCATACATTATTGAATTGGGTTAGGGTTAATCCTAAACCCTAACTCGATGCTAATGCTAATGCTTTATCATAATGCTTGTTATTGAATTAACTAATGTTAATTCATGGCTTATTAATGTACCCATTTTGTTGTGTTTGTCTTGCCAAAAAAGAATTTAACAAAAGTAAACTATTTCCTTCATTTTTAGATATATTGTTCATAACTTGGCAGCTCAGTAAAGCTGGCGGGCTCGCTGAGAGAATTGAAAGAGGTGAGATGTGACTGTACCACATTTTCAGAATACTTTCATACACAAGTTCAAACATATGTTGGTGGGAGTGGGGCCATGAAAGGTTATTTCGGAAGCGGTAAACATTGCATTTGAGTCTCTGCCGAAACACTTGTCTATCTCCGGAAAAAATAAACACAGACGTTTCAGAAATGCTAAATTTCTTGTAACTTTGGCCATTTCACCTAAATGGAAATGGAAATGGAAGTATTTTTTAGAATAACTCTGCATAATCTTTTGCGGTGCTCTGAATTACATTATAAAAAACGTTTGGAGTAAATAAGGCTGTAATAAGGTTTGGATAATAATTTTGAAATCTATCATAATATTACTGAGTCATGGCAACTTGTTGGACTCTCCCCCTTCAGCTCCCCCATCTCCCCCCAGGGTCAGGGATCAAAATAGTTTTCTAAAGGCTGTGGTGGGCATTTAAGCGGCAGATCCTCTTAACCCCCTTTCCCAGAAATGTTATTTGGGTCAGGTTCGTCTAGGTGTGACCGCCCGATTGGTCCCTCGGAGAGCAATTAGACCTCACTAAACGATGGGGGACGTCAGGAGCAGCCAGATGTCAAACAACGTCTCCTCCGCTCGTCAGCTAAACGCTCGTTACCGTGGCTCCCGAGAGAGGGAGAGAGGGAGACCGAGAGAGCGTGGAGAGAGAGAGAAAGAGGGAGAGGGAGAGAGAGAGAGAGGGGGGAGGGGGGAGAGACAGAGAGGGGGGAGAGAGGGGGGGTGTAGAGTTGGTGTGTGTCTGTGTTTCGGGGGTTCTGTGTGACTGACTTTGACTCTGAATACTGGAGCCCGCCTAATAACAATGCACTGTGCTGCCGTGTGCTTTGTCAGGTGATGTGATGGGAAGAAGGTGGTGCGCGTGTGTGTGTGTCTGCGTGTGTTTGCTCCCATGCGTGTGTGTGTGTGTGTGTGTCTGCTCCCGTGTGTGTGTGTGTGTGTGTGTGTGTGTGTGTGTGTGTGTGTGTGTGTGTGTGTGTGTGTGTGTGTGTGTGCGCGTGTGTGTGTGCTCCTGTGTGTGTGGTATTGAGATCTGTCTTGATGTGCTTGTCAGGTTCACGGTGTCTGGGCCTCATACATCCGATCTGTTTGTTTCATGTCAGCCGCGTGGCAGAGCTAGTTGGTCTGCAGTAGGGGTTGTCTGTGTGTGTTTGTGTGTGTGTACGTGTAAGTGTGTGCTTGCGCATGTGTGTGTGTGTATGTGTGTTTGTGTGTGTGGGTGTGCATGTATGCTTTTGTGTGTTTGCAAGCAAAGTTTCTTTATATATTTTAACAACATGGTAGAATGTCTTGCGATGAATCAGAGACTATATGAACCACCCATATCCCATAGTTTGAATTCAAACAGTAAACAAGATTTTTCATTAAATGCAACATTGTAATAACCTGTAGGATTGGAAACAGAGCATCTAGTTCCAAAACTACTCTTGGAAATCAGACGAAATAGAATGAAACACCCAACTTTAAGTTGTTTATGATGTATTTTTGGATTAATTAAAATAAATAGAAAATCATACTTGGTTAACATAATTGGTAAACAGCCAATTACTCGCTAGAAGAGATCAAGGAGCTCTTCGTTAGCCAGTGTGAAGACATCTCAGAACATCTTGTCCATCGTGGTTCGGTAGCGTGGTATCAACAGTGTGCAGATGGACCACCTCAGAGACAAACTTGTCTGGATGTTCCCGCTAGGAAAGTGTGTACAGTCTATTGGAAATACGCTTCTCGCCTTTCAATATGTTCCCGTCTCTCTAGTCTCCATTTCTCTGGTGTGAGAAACACATAAAGTACTTCTTGGATCCGAGATTAATGAACAAGCAGATCAACAACTTCAACTAATTCAACAACTTCAACTACATCCACAACTGGGTGATACAAACGACAGCCATCTTTTCACAACTATGCCGTATCTCTCGCATCAAAGTCTCCTTCATCCCTTCCCTTCATCATTCAGTGTCACTGTCTCTCTGTGGTTACCAGAGAGAGAAGGCTTCCTGGTTAGAGGCCGGGCGTGTTCCAGTTCTCGGTGTGTTGTCTCTCTAAGAAACTCACTGTCTCTCTGTGGTTACCAGAGAGAGAAGGCTTCCTGGTTAGAGGCCGGGCGTGTTCCAGTTCTCTGTGTGTTGTCTCTCTCACAGACCCACTGTCTCTCTGAGGTTACCAGAGAGAGGGCTTCCTGGTTATGGCGTGTCCCTAGCCTGGCTATTGCCAGACCAAGCTCAATTGTAGATTGCACGTTGGTCTGAGGAGGCTGCTGTCATTTTCTTCAGAACAAGAGGTGTGATCAACGGGCCTAGTTCAAATGACTCTGTACGCAATTGGCTGCTTGCTGTCGCTTCCTTGTCGTCATTGTGTTAAACCGGCCAATAGCGTGCCAGGGGGAAAAGCCAGCTTGGTGATTGGCTCCCGCAAAAGCGTATCAAAAGCAGAAAGAAATGTATTGCTCCTCTCCAGACCCTTCTGCAGGGCGAATTCAAATCGCCGGCAGAACGGGCCAGGGCTACCCAGTCTAGCGTTTTCAAGCTCTGTGTGTAGAATGCCACAGATCATGGCCAGCAGCCGCAGTCGTACCCCCTGACTCGTTGGTGAGTGTACCCCCTGACTCGTTGGTGAGTGTACCCCCTGACTCGTTGGTGAGTGTACCCCCTTGACTCGTTGGTGAGTGTACCCCCTGACTCGTTGGTGAGTGTACCCCCTGACTCGTTGGTGAGTGTACCCCCTGACTCGTTGGTGAGTGTACCCCCTGACTCGTTGGTGAGTGTACCCCCTGACTCGTTGGTGAGTGTACCCCCTGACTCGTTGGTGAGTGTACCTCCTGACTCGTTGGTGAGTGTACCCCCTGACTCGTTGGTGAGTGTACCCCCTGACTCGTTGGTGAGTGCAACCCCTGACTGGAGCGTGACACCTACCCACCCCTGAGAGGCTCAGAAAGCCGATGACAAGAACGTTCTCACATCAGCGGAGGAAAGAAGAGGGGTTGTTATGGTTACAAGTCAAATTTAGCGCCGCTCGAAGCACACGGGACAAAGAAACGAGAGGTTTGCTGTGTGAGGAGCATCGACCTAAACGCAGTGCAGCTCTTAGGTGTGCTGACACGACCATTCAGAAGCAGAGCCCGTATGTGTACACACACAACCATTCAGAGGCAGAGCCAGTTGGTGTACACACAAACCACCATTCAGGATTATAGCCAGCAGGTGTACACACACACAACCATTCAGAAGCATTGCCAGTAGGTGGGCATACACAACCAGTGTGTGTTCAGAATCAAAGGGAAAGTTGGAGTTCAAGTCAAGTCTTAACTCTTAGCTGAGAATAAACATTCATAAACAGACCAAATGTGAAGTTGAAGCAATTTATCATACCATATTATAATATAGTCATTAACTTAATCTATAAACTTCAAAAACAACTATAAACAACTTATTTTTTTATTTTATTTTCTTATGCAATGAATGATACACTTTTTTGTACACAGGCATACGCAAACACACGCGCGCATGTGTATGTTGGTGTGTGTGTGAGTGTGTATGCCTGTGTGCGTTTGTGCGTGTGTGTGTGTGCGTGTGTATCTACGTGGGCGTCGAGCCAAACCAAACCGCCCGTAGTCTCCAGCAGTGAGACAGAGTTGTACTTCCTGTCTGGCCGTGCGTTCGTCCGTCCTTCCTCGGCGTCCCCACACAGGCCCTCACCTGACTTCCCAAAACGGTCTTTTAATTGTGTGTCAATTGTGCATTTTGTTTGTTGGAAACATGTATGTATTGTCTGTTCTATGCTGCCCTCTTGGCCAGGTCTCTCTTGAAAAATAGATTTGAATCTCAATGAGACTTTTACCAGGTTAAATAAAAGTTAAATAAAGATAAAAATGTAAACGCAGAGCTGCTCCTAACTCACAGGGTTCCTGTTGCTCCTGCGCACACCGGAGCGAACTGGTTCTGTATCGTCTCTTTTGGGCGTAGCCTTCGACGAAATGCTCAAAGTGTGGATCGGCGCAGCGTGTTCAGTCACTGGGGGTCTGGGGCTCTGCACCAGGACGCTGTGACGCCCAGGGTGAAGAGAGGGGAAAGAAAGGAGAGGGACGGGGGGGGAGGGAACCTGGATCCCCTTCTTCTGCTGATACCCAGTCAGACACCCTGAGCGTCTCTGCCGGCTGCCTCCTCCGCAACGCATCTGCTGCTGCCTCCTCGCAGGTGGGCCTCCGGGTCTGAGGGTCTGTCATCTACTGAGGAACCTCAGACACTTCTGTTTCAAGAGCTTTAAAAGAGAGAGGGGAAAACATACCAGCCCTGGGAAAGTAATAGGACGGGCATAATGTATTCAGGCATTCGGCTGACTTGCCATTGCCATGCATACATTCTCTCTGGGTGAGAGAGAATGTGGGCAGATTGTGGGTGAGGTACAGTCTTTAAATGGGGTTCCATGCTGGTCTTCAGCGATTAATGAAATAGATGGCCTTCTCATTCTGCTGGGCTGTGTGGCTGAAGGCCCTCTGCCTACATGCTTGTTTCGCTATACGTCTAATCCCCTGCGGAGTTCACCACGCAGATAAGAAGTTCTCTTGTTCAGTTCAGTTCATTTTTTCAAGCTCTGTGTGTGCGTGTGTGCGTGTGTGCGTGTGTGTGTGTGTGTGCGTGTGTGTGTGTGTGTCTGCGGTTGAACGTGTGTGTGTGTGTGTGTGTGTAGGATTGCGGGTGAGTGTTGCGTAATTCAAAAACCAGCGCCTTAGCACAAGGAGTAACGTTGCGAAGACAGTGAGCTTATCTAAGAGAGAGGGAGTCTAGAAATGATTTGCTCTTTTTAGAAAATAGATTGCTTGGTATGATTGTGAATCTCGCTTACTAATCCGTCATTTAAAAAAAAGATTTGTGGAGAGTGTTTCATCATTCCACCGACCCCGGAGATGTTCCGACGTTGTGATGTAAATGGCTTTGTGCTGAACCCTCCCATAGTTGGCGACGTACTAATGACCGTGGTGTGTGTCTTACTGCAGACGCTCATCTCCATCTTCATCACACGCTACATCTTCAAACACCCAATGCACACAATCTGTTTATAGCTAGCTGATAAAACAGAGGAGAGAGTTTATCCCAAGCTCCCTATTCGGGTCACATTACTCCAATCTGCAAAGCGCTTGGATCTTACTGAGGATTAAATGGTCTTGTTTCAACGGGGTCATCATTTTTTGACTACGACTTTTACCCATTCTCCATGGTGACTTACTTACTTAACTTTTCTGAAGTAATAATTGGTACAATGCGTCATTGTGAAATATGTCTCTTTATAATGCATTACCATAAACTTTTCAGCCTTTTGAGCAGTGCCGATTCTAGCACGCACACACACACACACACACACACACACACACACACACACACACACACACACACACACACACACACACACACACACACACACACACACACACACACACACACACACACACACAGTCACACAATCAATGCTGAACAATTGGAGGCCTGTTCATTTTTCTATATATTTTCATTAGAGTTTATATACTTCGTGTAAGTGACAGTAATTATCCTGCCATGACACGGCCTCGCCGAAACGCCATGTTTATTGAAGAGCCATTAGTCACGCTACGCTGCACTGTTTGGCACGCAGAGCACTGCTGTATAATCACAGGCTGAATAGCAGTACATCTGTGACCCCCCCCCACCCACCACCAAAACTACCTCCACCACCACTTTCCTTGCCTTCTCAATATGATCAATAACAGTTATGTTCCCCAGCATTTACCAATTCGGCTCCTAGCGCGGGGTCAGGCCTTATTATAAGCTCCACAGCGCTCTGTTATTCTCATTAATCCGCCGGTAATCTCCCAGACCCCCAGCACGGCGGCCTAATGAGTGGGCCTGACCCCTCGGGGGTTGCTCGCTGCTTGTGAATTGGGGATGGACTGAAACGTGGAACATTTTGGGTTTAACGCGGCGGCCTTATCGAGGGGGATTTAAGTGTGTTTAGAATTATGATAATAAACATGGATGCTCGCATTATTTACACCCAACAACAAGCTTTACCTGAGATAATTACCTGCCTACGTGCTGTTTGTAGAAACCTCACTGGAGAAAAAGGATGGGGAGTTGAAAACCTGTTTTACAAGTATACCTTGGTAAAGTTTTTCACTTACTGTTCGCTTTACATTGTTTACTTCACTGTTCGTCGCCAATTTCATGGAGTAGTAAATGAGCCTGTTGTGGCTCTCTTTCACTGCTGTCTCACCCATCATTCTGTCTCCCCCATCATTATCTCCCCAATCACGCTGTCTCACCCATCATGCTGTCTTACCCATCATGCTGTCTTACCCATCATGCTGCCTCACCCATCTCCCTGTCTCACCCATCATGCTGTCTCCCCCATCACGCTCTCTCACCCATCATGCTGTCTCACCCATCACGCTGTCTCCCCCATCCCAATGTCTCCCCCATCACGTTGTCTCCTCATCACACTGTCTCCCCCATCACTCTGTCCCACTCACCTCCCCCTGTAAGCCGGAGACCCCTCCTGTTAACTTTAGTCAGTGACCATCAGTGATTGATTACGTTTGCTTCACCTCCAGGATTTGGGTCAGCTGCCAATCGCCCAGCGACCAGGCCCAAATATAGCCTCTTCTTGAAGGGGCGCTGTCCATGGTGCTGACCCATATATGGATGACGTATGGGCTCTCCCCATAGCATGGGGATCATTGCAAACACACACACATCTTGTAATCAAACAAGATGGACACTGATGGAATGCATATAATCAGGATGTAGGCTTTAGAACAAACGACAGGTATATAAATCTGACGTGATGTACGTGATACACGGTTTCACTTCTTGGTATCGTTCTCACAGAGTATTTATAGCACTGAGTCACAGGTAAGATACAGTTAATGTATTTGCATCGCAGTGAACTTGTTACCATCTCTCATCACCTTTGATAAGGTGTAAATTGGCTATGCCCCCCCCCCCCTGCGCCACTCAACCCCCCTCCAAGCTGCGATTGAATCACGTATTAATAGAAGCGCTCCCTTCTCCCTTGACGTCACTTTTGTTTTTCTGTCTTTCCAAGCATAAAAACGTCCAAACAATTCGGCACCGTCCGCAATTAATCTTCTCACATCAGTCCTGGTTAATTATGTTGCTGTCCTCGGCGGTAAATAAAGCAACACAAAACGAAACACAAAACACAAAACAAATCAACACATAAAAGTGAAGCTCTCCTCCGGAGAGAGGATCTCCGCGCCCGGCCCACGCCTTCATTAGACTAACAAGCAGCGCTTCCCTTTCCTACTATTCTTTCTTCTCAGTTTAATTGTGGTTTGTTTTAACATGGAGAAAGTGACCTTCAACGCAGAGCCGACATATTTGTGTGTAATTAGACTATGGAGAAGGTCTCTGAAGTGCAAATTAACGTGCGGGGTGCCTAGGCACTAATTGGAGAGATCGCTGTGTGTTTTATTTTGGTACTCCCCAGCTAAAGGAATGAAAGCCCTGAGACAGAATCAACAGTGGAATGGGAGTATGTCTGCACAATTTGTCTGCAAACTTGTATGACATTTACTTGTCAGTGAGTGCGTGCCTATGTGTGTGTGGTTGTGTGTTTCTGTGTTTTGGTGTGTGTGTGTGTGTGTTTGTTTGGTTTTGTATGTGTGTGTTTGTGTGTGTACGTGTGCGTGTGTGTTGGACGTAAATGTATTGTGCGTTGCATCAGATGTTTTCAATCAGGTTTCAACATTTTCCACTGCAAACCTTTGTATGCATTAGCAACTGAGAAAGCCATCGTCTCTACCAATCTGTAAATACCAGGTAATAAAGTATGCAGAAATCACAAATAACTGTTCCTTTATTGCCTCTTAACCTGCATCTCAAAACATTGTTGGGGAAAGTTACACACCATGATACAAATTAATTGAATGATTGAAGGTCATTTCTTTGCATTATTATTACTCAGCTATTAAAAAATTTAAGCCACAAATGTTAATTTAAATCCAATCAAATAAATATAACTTCCACTCCCACCTCCCAGTAAACATATATTTTTACGCAATGACTTAAACAGCTTAGTGGCTTTGAACCAATTATGTCATAAAATGTTTCCCTTTCCTACAGTTAATGAGCAACATTCATGGCACAGTCACTCATCCTAGCACTTGATGATTGGAGGACCATGCAGCAAGTGACATCCTAGGGAGGGGTCTAGGATGTCCCATACAAAATGGAACGCAGCCCAAGAACACTCCCACATATCGAACTGTGGAAAACCTTCCTCTTCAGTTACTCCATCACCGGAGAAGACACAAGCAAGTCCATGTGGGACTTGGACGGAGTCTGAAGATGTTATGAATTTGTCAAGGATGGCACAGAATTGTTTGTTGTCACAAAATCCATATGAGAAGGTTACGACTGGCAGCAGAAACAGAGCGCGGATGTTTAGGGGTGTGTTCGGATTAACGAGAGATCCGTCCAGAGCGACGGACATGGTCTGCGTGGCGCGACACAGCTCCCTGCTGGGGAACACGCGGCTAAGTAATTCAAATGATTTACAAGTAAAACTGGGTGGCTTAACAGACATCATTTTTTTTTCATATAGTCGTTGATAAATCCAGATGAAATATGTGCTGTAAGCCAAATCCACTCCAATCACCAACATCTGCCCCGGGTTAAGGCTGCATGTACGTATTGCCGTGAACCATCCCAGAGTGGCGGCTTTGATCAGGATTTGGCGGTGCCCTTGCCGTCCTGATCCTGTTTCCCCTCCACCATCTGCTTTACTTTCATTACACACTACTGGATGTTTTAAAGTACATTTGGGAAATTCCCCGCTACTCTGAAACGTGGACCCACACCTCAACACGAAACACAAGGAGGATTGTTGAACTTGTTTGAAATGCATGCAGCCAGAGACATTAACCTTTCAATGACTTCTCTATGCAATCTGTGTTGAAGCCCTCCGGAAATGATCAGGCGAGCTCTTGCGCCCAGGGAACTCATTTCTCAGTCAAACAACCGTAATCCACCTCCGACGTAAACACAGCGTTCGCATGTTCGAAGGTCAGAGTGCCCATTGGAAGCTCCTTGGCGGTTTGTTGTGAGCAGAGTGTTTTTGTGCAGTTGCTCGCCCCTCCACTGCACTCATTTTATGTTTAAGGATCCAAGTCTTGTCATGCATTTTGATTGAGTTAGTGTATTCATTACGCAGGATTGTTTGATTAAAGCTGAGCTCCCTCACTGGAACAAGAACAATAAACACTTGTCCTTATCCTCTCATGGAACTCAGCCCGCAAATTGAAAATGTTCAATTTAGTTGTTGGGTTGCTCAAACCTCAAAAAATTGTATGGAACTGGTATAACAATGATAGGCACTTGGTGAGTATTTTTCTATAAACCGTTTCATTTACGGACAAATGAATGACAACAGCAAATCTACAGAGAAATGGGTCTTCTCTGCAAAAAAGATTTGGCAAACACATTTTCAGAAAAATTGGGCAGACATACTTTGCTTGTGTGTTTGTGTGCGTGTGTGTCTGTCTGTGCTTGCGTGCATGGATGCTTGTGTGTGAATGTGTGTGTGTGTGTGTGTGTGTGTGTGTGTGTGTGTGTGTGTGTGTGTGTGTGTGTGTGTGTGTGTGTGTGTGTGTGTGTGTGTGTGTGTGTGTGTGTGTCCGATTATTTGTATTTTGTCGAAAGGCTTTAACAGAAAAACACCCTGAAGTAGTTAAGGTTTTACTTGTTAACCATTCCTTCGGTTCAAAGGTTAAGACTGAATAAATTTGGACCCCCAGGCACAACCAAAATGTACACGCAACAACGACTAATAACGAACGCTCTATATTACTGTGATAGCTTCTGAGATGCTTTTGTTAAAATCCATGTATCAATTCTATATCCTACGTAGCATGTGTGTATTTAACATTGAGCATTCATTTCTGAGGTAAAGTTTCCTGGTATATATTCTGACATACAGTTCTCACACACACTCATCCATCATATACAGTTGAAGTTATTGGGAAAATGAAGCCATTTTGAACAGCTGTCGGGTTGAGTTGTGGAGCCCACAGCGTCCGACGGGCCTAACCGGCCTAATAGGCAGAGGGAGCAGGTTTGCGACCAGAAGACCTGTGCTTTCCTCTCGATTCTAAAGGAATGATTTGTTCGAAAGTTTAGAGCAAATCACAGAAGGAACGGTGGCAGCATTACCTTTCGATACCGCAGCACTGTAAAACGTAATTTTGAGTTAACCTTGTGCCTACATTGTGCCAAGCGAACCCGTATTTTTAGTCGCCCTGCCTGGCTAAAGGAAGGTTATCCGATGAGTTCTCTCTTTGCTCTACGCGGTGACACTAATTCAATAGCGATGAGAGCAGCGCTGGGGCCGCGCATTAATCAGTCGCCTGGCGCCCGTTGCCTAGGTAGCAGCGGCAGCAGACGAGCCCCGCCTGTCCGCTACCTCCGTCGCGCAAGGTTATTCACGGTGCGGCGCGAGTCTCCACTGCCTTCTAAAGTCCATGTTTATCTTGTCTCCGGTCTCCCGAGCTCACGGGCTGGCGGGCCGGGTGGCTGCGGCAGCGCGCCCCTCCCAGGGATATTAACAAGATGGAAACAAGCAGAGTCAACCCCCGGTGACACATCCGTCCCGCTCGCCGGCACCGCGGCAGATGGATGGGAATCGGCACATCATATTGGTGCCACCAGCGTGGCACCCATGGGGCGAGCCAGAGGACGGGCCGACTCGGTATGAAGGATGGTCGTCTAGTGGTGGAACAAGGGCAATAAGCCCGCCTGTGCCAAACCTCAGAAGCTCTGCGTAGCTTTCTGCTTTCTGTTTGCTGCATTATTGATGCCTGTGAATGGGTGGTTTACAAAACATACACATACACATACGTAAACGTGCATGCACACACAAAGACGCAGGCAATCACACACACAGATGCAAGCAATCACGCACATACAAAGTCACAAACACGCGCGCAAGCAATCAAACACACACACACACACACACACACACACACACACACACAAGCATCACACACACACAAGCATCACACACATACACACACACACACAGTCACAAACACAAACATACACACACAAACCCTTTTGTAATGTTACCTTGCAAATGGTTCTGTAATGTTCTCTGAAGCACTTAAAGCAACGATTATGTATGAAGGTGGTGAATAAATAAGTTTTTCTCATGCTAATCCTTATTTTAAACAAAGAATTAGAAGGGAGAGGAGATTGACGACCTTCAAACGGCAGACGTCTATATCATCCCAAGTTGACGTCATCGAATCACATTTGGTGAAAATGGGTTTTTCGCTCGCCCCGTTTGCTTATTGCTTTGGCTATTTATCAAAATTAGAATGCACAAACAGAATGAACATTTAATATGCAAAGGAGGCAAAACGGAGGTGCTTGACTACAAATTAGCCACTATCAGTGTGTAATTGCAAGAGTAGACCTCAAGCTCCAACACTTACTGGAATTATCAATTGAAAAAACGGCAACACAAAAGTGTATTAACTGTGTGTCCACATTTCAGTTTTCTAAGTACGCGGTTTAAAAAGTTTCATGTCAACATAAATGCACATCCATTTATCAGTCCTGAGACACAAGGCGATTTGGCACAGATCTGTGTAACCTCATTTGATGGTTAATTTGTGTTGCTGCGCCTCATAAGGTGAGATGGATCTCAGACAGGTGATTATGTGTGTTTGTTGACAGTTACACCTCATCGTAGAGGAACATGCTGCTATACGTAAAGACTGAGACCAGAGAGAAGGGCGCGGTCTATTTAAGATCACATCCTGGATCATACAATGTCTGGGTAACACGTACAAAAAGGGTGCATGAATGAACCATTAATTAACATTTGTTCATGACATAATAAGTGTTGGCATTAGCATCAGGTTTAGAGTTAGGCTTGTCTTTTCATTTGTTTCAAAGGGGTTAGGGTTGGATTAGTGGGGATGTTTTAGGGTTGTGTAAGGGTTAGGGTCGGGTTTGGTTACTCTAATGTGCCCTTATTTTAAAGTGTTACCAAGTCTAAATAACTACACATCTTTGAAAATACCCCCAAAAAAAGGCATGCATAATAATAATAATAATGATAGGTCTTCCAGTGAGAGAATAATTCAGATTTTCTGTCCAGTGTAACGTTAACGACCACGGGTCAACGGGTTTCATCCTTAATGAAAGCAGGACTGGAGCCATGACTGGTCTTTAGAACCATGCAAGCAGGAGAAGTAAAGCCTTGACTGGTCCGTCATCTCCTCTCCCCCTCTTCTGTGGCTCGCCTTTGTCTGAAAGGACATGTGGGCCTTCATCACCGCTGGGAGCGGGAGACACGGTAATTGCAACATGTCTGCAGCAGGAGTGCCTAATGAGGTCCGCTTTGCCTGCAACACGCCTCCTACCGAGCCAATTTAACACGTTTCCTCACTCTAAAGTTTTCTTAACTCACTGCCTAGTTATCCAACATTGGTCTTCACCTGCAGTCTGGACATGTGGTAGGCCTACGACAGTGAAAACAACAGCTCTCTGTCCTCTTTGTTCTTTGTGGTCGGAGAATAAGAACAACACGTATATTCAGCTAGCATACTTGCACCTAACTTAGTATCTACTTATGAATGATTAATGTGTCTTTCTGGTAAATAAACGTTATCAGCAGGGATAAACTTCCCAAGTTCACATCAAAACAATATTGGATGAGAGTGACAACGTGGATGCTTCGAGCATGCACCTCGTTATCACACGTTCACCGCCTAGGAACAGAAACAATTAGCTTCCTGCTTCTCCAGATCAGTCTGCCTGAGAGACACATCGGTTTGTTTATCCTCCCGGACTGTGTGCTACCCGGCTGGCCTACGCGTGTACTTGGTTTCTCCTCTGTGTGCCACCGTCTTTGAAAGCATCCCTCCCTCCGCCGTAAATCTGTGAGTCCAAAAGCCCCTAAGCAGGAGTAAAGTTCTGAGTTCAAAGCGTTGCCGTTTAAAGTGTATCACCACAACTTACAGCTGGCTTTGGAGATAAAACATGTGGGATGCCGGGGAATTGGCTCTGCTCTCCACAGCGGCATTGGCTTGTTTTCCTCTGGTTGCCCCTAAGCCACGGACCGGTCTGTGACCCGTAACGGAGCGCCGACCTACCCTTGCCGCCCTGGAGGTAGGTCACTTTGCTGGTTCATCAGGGTGGTGCGGGACACTGGGTGGAGGGTTCAATGACGGACGTAGGGCAGGGCGCTGACGGGAGAGTCCAACCTGACGGACCAGAGAGAGACCACATGCTTGGAGCCTGGCATTGCATTGTGCGTTGTAGGAGCATTCAGCAGACGCTTTTATCCAAAGCGACTTAAAAAGGTTAATCAACATGTTCACACACCAATGGCAAAGTCAACCATGCAAGGTGACAGCCAGCTCGTCGAGAGAAGTTAGGGTGCGGTGTCTTGCTCAGGGACATCTCAACACTCAGAGAGGGGGGGGGGGAGCCGGGGATTGAACTAGCAACCCACCGTTTAAAAGTCAACCCACTCTACCTCCTGTGCTAAGCTAACCCTATGGTATGAAGCTGGACAGATGAGTCTCCTGACATCTGAAAAGTTATAGGCATATATACGTCTCATGGCTCAGTTGCGTTAATTTAGCCTACATATATGAAGTAGGTCTTTCTCCAATCAGACTTGTCATTCTGATCAGAGCACTCCCTTCCCGCTAATATTAACACAATCAGTATTGGGTAGAATTATGAAGACTATTTTCAAATTAAATTAGACTCGCGTTAATTAAAAGCGCCAGCAGCGTAATTTAGCAGCGATGACGCGGGTGGAAATCTGAGGAGCTTCGATAATCATATTTCATAGCCCACAGTTCATTTGTTTTTCATTGCTAATTGTGAAGTCCTTTAAAACAAGGGCAGACTTTTCCTATTAAATCCAAAGCATAGGCCATCATGCAGCCAAGTGATGATAACCATTCTCAGTTGGGGGAAGGGGGGCTAATATATTCATATTTCATAGGTAAATGTAAAAAAAATAAAAAAGGCAAGGGACAAGACACGAAGGACAGACTGAACGTCTGGTGTGCGCCTGAAATTATTTAGGCTTGATGGGAGAAGTTTGCCACAGACATAGTTTCTGTCCCCTTGTCAAGCAAGGGCAATGGATTGTTGTTTTTCTTCCAACAATGCATTGTAATAATGAATTGTCTTGCGGCAGCATATTGTTCATACGGGGTCGTTTGAGTCTTACACTTTGGTCACAGTGTAAGCCAGGCCTATGATTTTTATTTTCTTTAATATATATATTTTTTTTTCAATAAGCCCTAACAGACAAATATGGTCAGTCTCTTGCTCAAGTTGTTTTGTGCCATTTGGGTATACTCGAAATAAATGGCGTTGAACTTCAGTCTTGCACAACGACTTTATTAAAAGAGAGTTGCATCTCCCCCTACTGTTTACATTGTATGACTGCAGTAAACAGAACGTGTATATGAATGTGCTTGTGTGTGTAAGTGAGACAGATCCTGAATTCAATGGACAGAGATTAAAATTCAATTTTGTATTTCATCACTTTGAGTCAGGTTATGGGGTCCAGTTTTCCTCTGTTGTAATACCTCGCTCTTCATCAATATGATTCAATATAATCAAGACTGCTTAATAGGTGCAAAGCAATAGCTCTAGCTTTATCCATTATAATAACTAGTAAATATTTACAAGTGATATAATTATTAGTAAGTATGTGCTAGTAATATAAAACAACCCTTCAAGCCTTCTGCTAGCGTTGGTCCTCACATCCTTATTGGTTAAACCACTGGTCAGCTGACGTCTTCTCAAAAAAAACACCTGACGTGCCTGTCACGTGAATCTACCACGTGACTCTGTCATCACTTTGTGTTTATGAATATATAACATTTGAATAATCAGCATATCATAACAGCTGCGAGCTCTTGTGATATATTAGCTGAAATAATAAGCTTAGACACTAAGCTCGTCCCCCGGGGTTCGGATGCCACCGCCGCCCTGCAACCTTTGAGCAACTCGGGAGGATCCGTCTTCAGCCAGGTTGTGTACGAAATGGAAAAGATCAGCTGAAGATGATAGACCCCTATGTTTTTTATCGTCAATCAAAAAGATCATCCGAAGACTTATTATACGTCTTAAAAAAAACGTTAATAGGGAGCAGAGAGAACAGGGACGTTTTTTGCGTTATTTACGTTACAAAATCGTGCTCTGTTCCGATCTTTCAACTATACGAACACTCAAATTGAACCTACAGCGCCTTTTAATAGTGACATATATACATCCAGGTGTTACTGTGTTTAGCCGTTACAAGCAGTTTTGAAAATCTGCCTCTTCCGACATCACAAGATGGGATGTCAAACTAAATGTGTGCTGAATAGATCAGTCTACCAGCCTACCCAGTGGACTGCAGCAAAAGTTACTCATCTCTCCGTCACACATCTAGGTGGACACGCCCACTTGTGATGTCAGAAGAGGCAGATTTTCAAAACGGCTTCTAACGGCCAATCACACTCACACCTGGTGGTATATGTATTCTTTAAAACGATTTAATGCATTTGGTTGTAGAATCCTGATTTTGCTGAAGAATATTTATTGACTGTTTATTGACTACTATTATTACTTTTGGTGATTTACATTTAAACTTTACATTTTTTCATAACTTCTCTCGGCTATGACGACATTTGGCACATCTTAATTCCCATTCACCCTATTAATCTATATTGATCTCCCAAATCACTCATCTACTACATCCAACATTGGGGAGATGAAGTCAACCGTTAATAATTTGAATTTGAATTCAAGTAAAATGTAAGTAAGTGTCTAAAAAATGTAAATATATTTGAGGTTGAAAATAGCTTTATTCAAATCATTTTTCTTTGGGCTGTCTGCCAAAGCAGAAGCTAGAACTTAGAAATCCGGCATCAGGATTATTATAATTCTTTGGAAACGTAGTTCTTCTCGCTCTTGACTGTGACCGCTACCACTCTACTAGTCATTACATGTGGTCCACGTCTGTCTTCTGCCTGGCAGGCCCACCTACTGGCTGGGGAAGGACACCCTGAGGGTGTCTGCCAAACTGTTTGCGGAGAATCGCCGTCGGCTGTGCCAGGGGCTGGGTGCCGCCGGAGCGCCCCCAGGAGCGGTGGTCCTCTTGCAGGGCGGGGAGCAGAAGCAGCGGTACTGCACCGACACGGACGACGTCTTCAGACAGGTGGGAGGCTTCCCGTCTGGCGCCTAGGCCTAGCCTCCACCTCCAGCGCCCTGCTGCCTCAGCGAGGTCTCTCCGTCGGGGGAATAGATCTCATACTTCATGCATGGAGGAGGGAAAGATTTAATTATTCTAAATCGGTCCTCGCCAAAAGGAGAAAGTGTCAGTGGCTAGGCTGATTATCAGCTACACTTTATCTTTGTCTTCCTTTGTGCAGAGCAGGGATGTGATATTGAGCTTGCCCAAAATGTTCTGGCAATATGGGGGAAAAATACATGTCTTAATCAGTACCAGACATAATATTCCGTGCAATCAATTGTGATTGATTGATTGTTTAATCAAAGGCTGTGGAATCAGTGTACTTCAATACCTCTCCTTCTCGCTATGAGTAATTTTCCAATGGACGTCTGGACTCACCGAGGCTGATTTCATTGGTGCTGTTGAGGTCATAAACAGGAGAATCCGGACTCTTTTTCCCCAACCTGGCTGAGAGCTATGCCATCGAGATGGGAGAGTAAACCATGGTTTTCATAATGTGAAGATGCTATCTTCAGCAGCCGTCACTGACTCGCTTGCTTTGGGTCCGTTTCAAAATGTCTACAACACGTTCAATACATTGAGCAAATGAAAAGTTATATGCTGCACAAAATTGTGTATGGATATAATGCACCAACTTTAAAACAATTGAAAAGAGTAATCTTTGCAATCTTCATCAAATTTTATGAGTTACTCAAAAAATGGCACTATTTTTGATCCAAGAAATTATGTCTTTCCTTACCTTAACTAGTCTCTATCTCTGTGTTGACAGGATCTATCCCATGGAGCACTTCAAAGAGAAATATGCTGTTGATGTAAGTCCATGTGATGTAAGTCTAGGGAAGTCATCACTTCTGCTCTGGTCCACTTGTGTTGGCTGACATTTTCCCAGGATCTGAACTTTAAAGTTAAGGTTAGCCAGCCATAAACTTGCTGTGTCTCTGTAGGGCCGTTTCTAAAGGTGAAATCCACCCATCCCTACTTCAGTTCATAGCTGGTGTTGGTGTTGAAATGGCGGTGTGGTCCAAATGTAATGGTTCCATACAAACGCTGAATCCATATCATAACTACAATTGTGAGTGGGTTAGAAGGCCTCTTGAATATCTGCACTGTGATTAATTCTGTACATTAGTGATCTCAATCATCTCCTGTTATTTAACTACCGGTATCTTCGTTTTTTTATCAAACATCTAAGAGGGGCAGAGACAGAATCTTAAAAGCCTGGCGGTATTACTTTAATGACACATGACATAAAAGTCAATTTCATTTCTTTAAAGGTGGTCATTAAAATAAATTGTTCTTGCAGTAATATACTCCTTGATTTTATTTAATTAATGTTATGACATCTCGTTATTGGTTAAGGAGCTAGTTCAAGCCAATGGTTTCTGGATATTAAAGGCACGTGCGGTTTCTTTTGCTTTCATTTTTCCTTGCTGACGACCTGCGTTTTTTTCATTTATCTTCACAAAACGAACTGAAAAATAATGACTGTCAATGTCATTTGACATTTAGTTAAGTCAAATAAGTAAGTACTTGAGTTATTGAGTTTTGATGTACAGAAGATGTACAGAGATAATAAAAAGATCAAAGATAATGATATGAATGCTATGAAGACGGGTAATACTCTGTAAGTGAAATAACTCTGCCTTCTAAGTACTAAGGCCCAACCGACTGCATCTTAGTGGCCGACGCCGATGCTGATATTAGTGAGTAAAAAAACTGGCGATATCGATATATCGGTTAATATTGGATGTATATTGTGGTCTTCTGTGGTCGTAGCAGCTCTTTGGGATTTGCTAATCACCCTCAAGCAATGATTCAGGCGTCATCACAATAAAATCATGAACTAAAGGAACAAATTAACTGTATGGAGAGGAGCTACTATCCGTCACACAGAACCCAATGTAAATCTGTTGGTGTCCCGAGTGTTGGCATAGATTTGCTTAGATAAAGTTTTCACATGCATTTCGGTAAGCATACACGCGGATACCGATCTATCTGTGTAGGGTGAATATTGGCAGATAAAATCGGACAAGCAATATATCCGTCGGGCTCCACTAAATACTGCATCCCGACCTTTTCAGATTGCAGACACTGATCAGCCTGGATCCAGCCGTCCCGCTCACATTGGTATGTGACCTTCTGGGGGAACATTGACCTTGGGAAGCGGCTGGGAAGCTCTCAGTTTGAAGGCAATAACTGCTGCCTCACATGGCCCCAATTATTCATTCCTATGATTATTCATTAATGTAATCGTGCTTTGTTCAGACGGCTTCTGGGGGACTTTTACTGTGCATACAGATTGCGGGTGATTACCTTCATTTTGGAACAAATTTGATTAGACTAATGGTTTTGCCAGGCTTTGTGAGTTCATATAAATGGCAGGATAATGGTTTTATCCTTGCCAATAGCTGGAATTATTTCCTTAGAAATGTGCGATTACATATTTTCCACATAAAACAACGTACGCTTCAGAAGCTCTCACATATGTACGTATCTTGGTGCTAACTGTGTCACCTTTTCTCCGCCAGCTTTGAAGTAATCAACACCATACTGCATCCAGTCATCGTGGAATGGTGAGTCAGCATTTTTTTAAACACGGCTGTTTTTAAATTGCCAATTCATTGTTATATGAGGAAATACATAGATCCACCATGGCTAGTATTGTCTGTCACTTTTATCATGTCCTCCAATTAATTATATCTTCAATCTTTGTTTTTGTATTTAAGGGTCTCAAGTCCGATTTGACCTGTTCGCAATCTCCCGAGCTTCCCAAAGGGGAATTTGTGTGTGTGTATGTGCATGTGGTTGTGCCCGTTTGTGTGTTCGTGCTTGGGCCTGTGTGCAGTGAAGAGCAGTGTGTGTTGTCCTAGCCCCCCCCCCCCCCCCCACCTCTCAGACAGAGCTGTAATGGGCTCCGTGCCAGCCTGTCTGTCCCCAGCATTAGGCTCTGGGCTCTCCAGATCAATTGACATTTTCTGAAATAAGGAGGAATGCTTCTCAGGCACACCCGGTGGCCAGAATCACTTGATAGAACTCTCCCTGCTCATCTCCAACAGCGGTCTTTAATGGACATTGTGTGTCGTCTAGATCAAGCCGGCTTACATTGGCAACCCTGCTGGTAACCGGAGTACAGGTTCTCATTTGTAATTCTTTGTGCCTTGAATGTGTGATCACAAAGAAAACAAAGGTGACACACTTGCCTCTGTAACAGCCATGAGGAATGGGAAAAATGTCTGTGAAAGTGATGTTATACATATTATAGTGGTGTTATCATGGGAAAATAATGTCTGTGAGGTTCAGGTTGACTTCAGGTTTACATACCAAACACTATCAAACATAATCAATAAAGACATTGACCTGGTGTATCAAGCTGATGGGATTATTGTTAACATAGACACATAACATCTACTTTAAGTATTCTATCCGCTTTCAAATCTCCAACTGAAGAAGCTGGGTGGAGCTAGGTGGATGTTTTCTGACATCCAGATGGTCAGGGTACATTTACCTTACGTTCAAGAAATACAAAAAATAGCAATTCCTTGTTTACACCAGCAACGCAAGACAAGTGACGTGGACCACATTCGGTCACAGATCAAAGAAAACCCAAAGAGTACAGTACTAGCTAAAGTTTCTCTCGTCCAATCCAGAAAGGTCTCGGGAAAGATTTTGAACGCGAGAAAAAGATAATAGTTCTGAACACATACTGTTTCGTTCTGCTTTCGTCGATATTGTACCGTATCATCTGTATATTCAGAAATGCTCATCTGAATTCCTCCACAGTCCACTCGGAGGAAAGAGTTCATGATATTTAGAAGGCAAGAAGCGGGGAAATAGCGATGGCTTTAAACCCGGGAACACAGGGCTTAGGACGCCAGAGACTTGAGTGAACGGGTGATTCTGGTTCCCTGTTTCACTTTGACGGAGAGAACATTCTATCCCCCTGATTCTAGATCTGTGGGATAAAAGTGCTTGAGCCCTACAAAGCAGAGGTCTGTTACCCAGACACACATTGTGGGAATCCATGAAGGCAGAGAGCAGATGGTACTCTTTCACTTGAATACACCCCAGCATAATAATTTGATAGTGTGTGTGTGTGTGTGTGTGTGTGTGTGTGTGTGTGTGTGTGTGTGTGTGTGTGTGTGTGTGTGTGTGTGTGTGTATTTGTGTGTGTGTGTGTGTGTGTGTGTGTGTCTGTGTGTGTGTGTGTGTGTGTGTGTGTCTTTGTGCGTGTGTGTGTGTGTGTGTGTGTGTGTGTGTGTGTGTGCGCTTTTGCGTTTGTGTGTCTCCGTGTGTGTGTCTGTGTTTTTATGACAAAATACACATCATAGCAAACAAGCTACAAAGAAATATTCATCCATCTTTCTTCATGCGTATTTTCTTTAAAATGCCGTTGTTGTCACTGCTCCCATCTTTAACCACAGTCTCCCATTTGAATCATATTCATTCTCTGGTTTCTGGGCCATGTGTTGAAGGTCTATAGTTCATGGATCCCTGATATCTGGAGTGCTGATGCAGTCTCATGCACTCTCAGATCAGATACTGAGAGAGTGCACCTTCTTATCAGTAGGAATGGCTGACAGGCTCACAGAGAAACCACAAGAGTGCGGGCCTTATCTCCTCAAGGTGTATCATTGAATAACCTAGGATCGTATTATAACTCAATTCATTGGGATTTCTGAATAATTCAAAACTATGTATCCTAAGTTGAAGTGATCACACTATTATTAAAAGAAAAAATCATTGGTAATGGTTTTTAAAACCATTTCACGCTAACATAATATTCCTCTCACATAGCAAAATACAACAAACATTAAATTCTCTAGCTTTTGTTTCGATATTGTAACCATTAACAACAGGTTGCTCATATGAGTCTTGAACGTTTTGGGTTATATCTTCATGGTTGAATGCTCTTATTGTCAATTGCTACATCAATGTAATGTAAAAACCAAACCACCATAGCTCTCAGCCTTGACTGTGGTTCACCAGTTGCAAGGACACATGCGGCCTGCTGACCTCTGATTGTTTCTTCAGCCGCGTGACCGAGACTGATATGGAGCTGGAGATCATGCGCTACACACTCAGGATCTCCAGTGAAGCCCTCAAAAACGTTGGATCCGATTTAGGGTTGAAGCCTATGAGTTCCAATTAATTTTAGACAGTATACAAAAGATTTGGATTGCACATCCATATTCATAATATCGTGCAGTGTGTTTATACATTATTTTGTCCCCAACATAAGGGTTTCATCTATACAGTCATATCTATACAGGTCATCCGACGAGTGGTGTGACCTGTCAACTAGCTTGTATTGCTTCTTCCTCTTTAGTGAGTCATGAGATTCTGAGGCTTCTGGTTTCATCTAGTAGAGGTCATCACTTTTCAGTTGAATCCAGTCGCTCTGCAGCAGAACTGTCACTGCCCTGAATGCAGTATGTTGTTTCTGCATAAGTATTTTTAGTATGCATAATTCAGTCCAATGACTGAAATTCCGTGACTGCCCTGGGCACTCCCAGGGATGTTTAATAAGGGATATTTTTTAGTTGATTTCACATTCAAAACACCTTTAAAGAGCATCACATTAGCGCTGCATTGGGAAGTTTTAATTGCGGCTTAGAACCATCGCTTCTAGCCATGGCGTTCACGACTTTCACAACATCCATTTAATTCTTCAAACTAAACAAAGCCCTTTGCCCATGCTTGTTTTTTGTGAACATGAACGTGAACTCTGTCTTAAAAAGAAACTCTCAGTCAGAAACATAATTTTTTGACTTATATTGAATCACATCAAATAGATGAACAAGTATTGGGTTTGTTTTCCACACATTAATCATTGACATTCCACACAGAATTATACTGCATTTAATTGAATTGAGTCTCCTCAGGTGCGATCCCCACTCAGGTAAAGAGGGGGAGGGGGGGACCTGGAGAGTGAGACGAGAGAGGGAAACAGACACACCCGCCCACAGCACTGTGGCCGTAACAATCCCAACGAAGATTCAATGTCATCCCTGGGTCACTCAAAAAAATGCATTTCAAAGAACATCATCAGCTACATGAAATAGCACTGAACGCGACGGCTCAGATGTACAAAGCCCGGGAGGTGACATGGGAGTAATGTTTTAATAATAAAAAAAGCAGTAGGTGCAGTCGTCAGGCGATATATATATATTTTTTTTCTAATGTTGTTCTCCAGTTTCATTTCCCCTCCCAGCACTGGGCCCTGGGAGGGCCTGTGGAGGGCTCTGTGGTGTTTGTGAAACACAACCAGGAGGTGCCTGCTCAGCACGGCGGTCTGCTGGGCTTCCTGTGCTCTGTTGAGAGTCACAGAGAACTGTTTGATGTGCTTTACCGTGGATGATCAGGGCACCTACGCTTAACGCTTTCTTGAAAAGCACACGGTCAAAGGAAGGGCATCGCTCTGCCAATTATCCTGTGCCGTTTCTTTACTCTTATTTTTCCTTTAAACCTGACACTGCTATTATCGTTTGAGTGTGTTTGTGTGTGTGTGTGTGCGTGTGTGTGTGCGTGTGTGTGTGTGTGTGTGTGTGTGTGTGTGTGTGTGTGTGTGTGTGTGTGTGTGTGTGTGTGTGTGTGTTTGTGCATGCGCATGAATATAGAACAAACATCGATTTGTTGTGTAGTGTTCATGTAATCTAAATGGTAGGACCTACTCAATGATAGGCAAACAAAGTAGAAAGTCGACATCAAGAGCTTGAAGCTTCTGGTTGCTGAAATACACATCCAGGGTCTCATGTTATTCTGTGTGTCTGTCGTGTTTGATTTCCTTGCAGTCTCTTCCAGCACTACTGCTACACCAAAGGAGGGATGCGTCACTCATCCTACACCTGCATCTGGGGAACGTAGGACATTTAAAAATGCTGCTCCAGTGCCCTTAAGCAAGGTGACTCACTTGTTTCCTATTGTACGACTGAGGTTGTATCTAGGCATCAACGGTCCAACGGTTTCCTTACTCAAGCAGAAACTTAACTAATGAATCAAACCTCCACATTGACACAGACAAACTAGGATTTAGTTAAACTTAAAATCCATGCTCAATTATTATCAAAAATGTTTGAGACATAGCAGCATGACGTTGAATAAGAACCTTATGGCTAGTAGCAGTTTGATGATGGGTGAAGAACACCTTGTGAATGAAAGAGGTCAAAAGAGAACCAATAGGCAACAAATCTTCAGCAGTCTGTGTCTTATGAAGATATAGAGATGCTTCTTGGCTCTTCATTCGTCCATTTGAAAAGCACTATGAGACTTGACTGAGACATTAATCTATGCAGATTAGAATTTTTCCGGATATTTTTGTTGATAAAAAAAAAGCTTAATTACATGTGTGACTACTTCATAAAATAACATCTTGAAGGCTTCAATGTGCCCGAGAAGGCGCACCTTATAACTAGGGGGCCTTTGACACGTCCAGGGGTGAAGTGGGCTGACATGCACCTGCTGGCGGACCGAACCCACCTGGAGGAGCTGCTGAAGCTGGGCATCCTGAAGGGCAACGTGGAGGACATGATGGGGGTCCGCCTGGGAGCCGTCTTCATGCCCCACGGCCTGGGCCACCTGCTGGGCTGCGACGTGCACGATGTCGGGGGGTACCCGGAGGTCAGCGTGATATGAATATGGAGATCCGTATCATACTGCTGATGCTAGCAATGGAGCTTTGTCTAGACTCTAGATACTCTAAGAATTTTTTTAGATAAGTAAAAGTCTGTTAAAAATGTTATGTGAATGGTATTGATTATCAAAGCAAATGATAACAGTATTTGAAGCGTTAATAAAGCATTATATCAAGTTTTCTAAAATCAAAAAGCAAAGCATATGTTTATTTATGAATGTTTATACATGCATGTTTATTACGTGTATGTTTAACTTCTGGGAGGCAATTCATTTATTTTTAAATGGGAAAGTTTCCATGAGATAAGCCCAAGAAGAGAAAATTCGTATTTTTCTCAGACATTCTTTTCATCCTATTGCAGTTAGGTTGGCTACCAGACCTGTTTGCATTCAATTTGACCGTAAAAGGGGACAAAGGAAAACATTGAAGGTTTGTATAAACATGGTAGTGGTAGAGTCCTGTCTGAAAAGGTAAGAAAAATATGAATATGTCTGGAAGGGTGTTCTGCATTTAGCTCAAAACAGCTGCATTTAGCTCAAACCAAATGTCTCATGTCATTCTTTTCTTGGATGTTATATTATGAAATATATTGCCTCATTGTAACAAAAAACAACATTTGTATAAGCCATACTGAACAGATCAACCAGTGCTGAACATTTTACTTGTGTGTTTTAAGGTTCTATTCAAATTCTTAAAACGTATGATTATTTTTGCATTGTAATACATAATTGTATTTTTAGGGAATAAGAAGATGAATAAAAAGACAGTGGTGTGTTTTGCACGATAATAAATTATTGTATTATTTAATTCTCTAATATTACAAAGAAATCCACTGCTTCTCAGCCTCAAGATGGTGGGCGGGGTTTCTCCATCGGTCGGACCCTACCGGTACCTGAAGCTTCTTGGGTTTTGATTGTATTGCCGATGTATTCCTGTTGTAACCTAGGAATATCAGAATATCATCCAAAATGATGTCATTTAGACGCCTAACACCATACCTGGGCAGTGCAGTTCTAATACCTTCCCAATTCAATCAAGTCTGTGTTGTGATTCACTTTGCCTTTTTTTGTATGTATGAAGTAAACGATACATAAATGAAATGCAGACAGCAGATTACTTATTCATAAACTATGCGTAATATGTCCATTAAAGGAGGATTGCATGTATGGTTGGCTTTGAAGTGTATCATATGCATGATGCAGTAGCCTACAGAATTGGAAGCTGCTCATACATCTTGCATAAATGCTGAATTAAAAAAAAATTGACCTTTTCACCCGGTTAAAGGTCAATGTATTTATTCATTCATTAATCAATAACTAAGTCGCCTCATGTATAAAATATATTTAGCTTTTGATCAAATGTCTTGATCCCTCGCTGGAATTGAGTTTGAATCAAGCGGCCAATCCAGAGACCGCTAAGTGACAGCTTGTTGTTGTCGTTGTTGTTGTTGTTGTTGTTGTTGTTTTCGGTGTCGTTGATGTTGTGGTCAAGGTGGGAATCGAGGACGACATCGCCGTGACCAAGGACGGGGTGGAGCTCCTGACGTGCACGGCGTCTGCGTCCCTCAGTGCATTAGTCAGCAGTGAGGAGATATGAAGGACATCACTTGGAACTATGGTGACGGCTTTCCGGAAGGAACGTTCCGGAATGTGGCGAGGGAATCGTTTAAAATGGAAGAGTCTTTGAAGATTAAATAATATCATTTTTTTTCTATTTTTTAGTTTGACAACATATTGATTAAAATAATCAACTATTTACATTGCTGTTTTATGCAACTGAATTTAATAAACTCTTCTAATGGCAGGTTTCTGCAGGAATTGTATTCATTGTAGGGAATTACTTTGGCAAAAATGAGCAAGCTTAATAATTTTGCATGGCTCTAAAAATATTCATTGCATTACATCAGTGTAATGCAGCATAAAATCGAATTAGCAGTCCGCTATCAAGTGAATTGCAATACTCGCTTCTTCCTCTAGATGGGCTGCTTTCCCCACTAAAGGAAACAATCTCATTCCAACAGAAAACACATTCCATGGGACGTGATATAAACACAAGATATGAATGAAATCAGTCATCACAATTGGTAGTTTAAGACAAATAAAAAATATTAAAGAATGTTAATACAGCTAGTGTATGTTGACATTTGGCATATGTCAATTTCTTTACAATATGAAATTACTTTGGATTAAATGAGCTCTGCCTTTACTGTGCGTCCTTTACGCTGTGATTTGTGGAGAAGCTGTAATAATGTAGCCAATGGAGCGAACTGGTCGGGGTTGGTGCTCACTGCCTTATTGGTTTAACCACTGATCAGCTGACGTCTTCTCAACAAAACCACCTGACGTCCCTGTCACGTGACACTCACCACTCGAGCATCATGGCCGCCAGACCTGAGTGAGTTGATTTGTTTTCCGTTATCACGGGACACGTAAACTCGCTGTGATCACTTCGTGTTTATGAATATATATAATTTAATTCATCAGTATATAATAGCAGGTGTGAGCTTCAAGTAATATGTTAACTGAAATAGTAAACCTGAGCTCTCAAATCGTAGGTATAATATAATTGATCATGCAAAAAGACACATTTGATCACGGGTTTAATTTACTGCACTTGGTTATAGAATCCTATTTTGCTGGAGAATAT
Organism: Gadus morhua; assembly: GCF_902167405.1. Classification (NCBI taxonomy): domain Eukaryota; kingdom Metazoa; phylum Chordata; class Actinopteri; order Gadiformes; family Gadidae; genus Gadus; species Gadus morhua. The sequence continues at coordinate 24,283,423 of NC_044061.1, read as the reverse complement.
TTATATACTACTACTACTACTGCTACTACTATTATGGATTGTGTGTGTGTGTGTGTGTGTGTGTGTGTGTGTGTGTGTGTGTGTGTGTGTGTGTGTGTGTGTGTGTGTGTGTGTGTGTGTGTGTGTGTGTGTGTGTGTGTGTGTGTGAGAGAGAGATTGTGTCTGTGTAATGTAGTCGTTCTAAATAGAAGAGTATTTGATGCTCATACACATACACGCGCCACAAGTTGATACCACTGAAAGTAAAACTAACTTGATTGAACAACAACATTGAGTAAAATGTAAGCAGATATTAGCCTTTACAATTTTTCGATAACTTGTGTATAGCGACAATTGGCATATTTCACTTAAATTACTTTACTGTATGAATCTACCTTTGGATTAAATAATATCTGCCTTTTTATTGTGCTGGCCGTCATTGCTTCAACAGATAAACCTTTGCACCCCGTTCAGGTTATCCTCACAGGGGTTAGGTTTTATTGCACCAATCTCTCGATCTGTGCTGACTTTTGTATTGTTATTTCTCACAGTTAAAAAAAAGAAAAGCTTAATAAAAATATGTATTCTTCATGTGGCTAACATGTGAGGTTTGAAAATAGTTAAAGCTAAATGTAGAACATTCAAACCAGACATCAGGATTATTATAATTTTAGGAATGTTGTTCTTCTCGCTCTTGACTGTGACCGCTACCACTCTACCAGTCATTACATGTGGTCCACGTCTGTCTTCTGCCTGGCAGGCCCACCTACTGGCTGGGGAAGGACACCCTGAGGGTGTCTGCCAAACTGTTTGCGGAGAACCGACGTCGGCTGTGCCAGGGGCTGGGTGCCGCAGGAGCGCCCCCAGGGGCGGTGGTCCTCTTGCAGGGCGGGGAGCAGAAGCAGCGGTACTGCACCGACACGGACGACGTCTTCAGACAGGTGGGACACACCAGGGTCCGCGGCATAGACCTTGTTCTGCCTGAGCGAGGTCTCTCCGTTGGGGCAATTGATCTCATAGTTCTCGCCATGCATGGAGGATTGGAAGATTGAATTTTGATTATATTCATGGGGCGAACGTGACAAACTTAAAGAAGTTTTTCATTTTGTCTGTTCGTGCTGATTGTAAAACGTGTAAATGTTACCAGATTCATTTCTGAGAAACATCTGCCTGAAATTCTTGTTAAACGGTCTAAAATAATCGTCTTTCTTTTCTTCGGCGGAACAGACAGGATGAGTTCCCTCCAGTCCGTGGTATCAGTGTACTTTAACACCTCTCCTTCTCTCTGTAGGAGTCCTTCTTCCACTGGATGTTTGGAGTCACCGAGGCTGATTGTTTTGGTGCTGTTGAGCTCAAAACCGGAAAATCCCTCCTCTTTGTCCCCAAACTGCCTGAGAGCTATGCCACATGGATGGGAGTGTAAGCCTTGGTTTAAGTGGTTGGGGCTTTTAATGTGAAGCTGCTATCTTAAGCAGACTAGCTTGCTTTTGGTCTGTTTTTAAAAGGTTTACACCACCTTTGATACATTTAGGAAATTAAGTATTAAAAAAGATTTAAAAAAATCGTTGTAATCTTAGCAATATACATCAAGGAAATGTCAATGAAAATTATTTAAATATGTCTTCATCAAATGTGACGAGTTACTATAGAAATGTTGTGTTGCATCTTTTCCTTCTCTGTAACATGGGGGATTGTGTTTGAGTTGATCGATTTTCCCTATTGTCTAGTATTTGTAAATGGTTGTCTGGGAAGGAGTTGATCCAAGGCATAATGTCTTTCCTTAACTAACTAGTCTCTATCTCTCTGTTGACAGGATCCATTCCAAGGAGCACTTCAGAGAGAAATATGCTGTTGATGAGGTCCACTACACCTGTGATGTAAGTCTAGGGTAATCATCACTTCTGCTCTGGCCCACTTGTGTTGGCTGACATTTTACCAGGATCTGAACTTTAAAGTTAAGGTTAGCCAGCCATAAACTTGCTGTGTCTCTGTAGGGCTGTTTCTAAAGGTGAAATCCACCCATCCCTACTTCAGTTCATAGCTGGTGTTGTGCGGAATGTTATGGTGGTATGGTCCAAATTAAGTGGTTCCACACAAACGCTGAATCCATATGATATCTGCATTTGTGAGTGGGTTGGAAGGCCTCTTCAGGCCAGTACAGAATATCTGCACTGGGATTAGTTCTTTACTTTAGTGATCTGATCTTTATCTACTGTAATTTAACTACAGGTATCTTTGTTTGTTATTCTCAGCTAAGAGGGGCAGCAAGAGCAACAGGCTCTTAAAAGCCTGGCGCTATTACTTTAAAGACTCATGACATAAAGTCAATTTTATTTCTTTAAAGGTAGTCATTAAAATAAATGGCTCTTGCTGTAATTTACTCCTAGATTTTATTGAATTAATGTTATGACATCTCGTCATTGCTTGGAGAGCTAGGTCCAGCCAATGGTTTCTGGGTATTAAAGGCAGATGCTGTTTCTTTTGTTTGAATGATTGTTTAAATGTTTTCTGGTTAATGAATCAAGCATTAGCCTTGGTGCCTTGTTGGAAATATATATTTTAAATGTAAGCTGTACAGAGATAATGAAAGGGTGACATCAAAGGTCAGGTAATAAGTTGGATAACACTTCTAAATGCTGCATCCTGAACTTTCCAGATCACAGACACTCTGACCAGCATGAACCCAGGCGTCCTGCTCACGTTGGTATGTGACCTTCATTCTTACCTGACCTTCTGGGGGAACATTGACGTGGGAAATGGTTGTAAAGCTCTCTGTTTGAAGGCAATAACGGCTGCCACACATGGGGAGAATTGTGCTCAAATGTCTGCCATCCCATGGAGTCTTTTGTCTATGTCTCCCTTTGTGGTGTTTCTGTGCTTCCTAGCGGATGTTAATTAAGACACTTTAATGGCAATGAGCTGAGATGTTTCACTAAATTCACCTCTTTGGTTGTGTTTTGTTCTCTCCCGCCAGCGAGGGCTGAATACCGATAGTGGAAGCATCTGCCGCGAAGCCTCGTTTGACGGAATTAGCGGGTATGCTCTATTGGCACCAATTATTCATTAATGTAATCGTGCTTTGTTCAGGGGGCTTCTGGGAGACTTTTACTACGCATTCAGATTGCCGGTGATTACCTTAATTTTGGAACAAATTTGATTAGACTAATGGTTTTGCCTGGGTATGTGAATCGAGATAAATGGAGCAGTTTTATCCTTGCCAATGGCTTGAATTATTTCCTCAGATTTGTGTGCTTACATATTTTCAGCATACGCTCCAGAAGTCACATATGTACGTATGGTTGTGCTAACTGTGTCACCTTCTCTCCGCCAGTTTTGAAGTAAACAACACCATACTGCATCCAGTCATCGTGGAATGGTGAGTCAGCATTTCTTTTTAATCAGGGGTTGTTTTTTAAATTACCAATTCATTGTTATATGAGGACATACTGTACATAGAGCCACCATGGCCACTTTTATTATATTTTGCAATTACCATAATTGTATTGTGTGTAATTGTTCACTCTATTTATATGTATTTAAGGGTGCAAAGTCACATTCTACCAATTCAGAATTGCCCAGGCTTCCCTAAGGCCAATGTGTGTGCACGTGTTGGTGTGTGTGTGTGTGTGTTCTTGCTCGGGCCTGTGTGCAGTGAAGAGCGGTCTGTGTTGCCCCCCCCCCCCCACCTCTCAGACAGAGCTGTAATGGGCTCCGTGCCAGCATGTCTGTCCCCAGCATTAGGCTCTGGGCTCTCCAGATCAATTGACATTTTCTGAAATATGGAGGAGTGCTTCTCAGGCACACCCGCTGGCCAGAATCACTTGATAGAACTCACCCTGCTCATCCCCAATGGCTGTCTTTATTGGAAATCTTGTGTTGGCTAGAGCAACACAAACATTGCACGAAAAGCAACCTGGAACATATTCGGTCAGTGAGCTTAGAAAACCCGAAACAGTTGCCCAATTACCTCCGAATACATTACCAGAATCTTTTGTCTGAAAGGTCGTCGACTTGTCGTTGTCTGGCTCTTCCGATCTGGAAAGGATGGTTCTGTCTGGGGTAAGGGTTAGAAAGCTAATAGTTGGGGGTGCCCCGGTGGTTCACTGGGTAGAGCATATACCATTAAGGCCCGGTCCTTACCGCAGTGACCCGGGTTTGTTTCCTGCCCGTTGTTCTTTGCTGCATGTCTTCCCCTCTACCTCCCATACCTTCCTGTCTTACTCACTATACAATAAAATTAAGAAAGATAACTGTTCTGAACACAAATTGTGCTGTTCTGCTGTCGACCGTGTACCGTATCATGTGTGTACTTGGGAGGTTTTAAACCAACAAGAGGAGCAGGCCAGTGGTATAAACAAAGCTAATGGGAAATGGTTCTTCTATAACTCAATCTTCACTTCTATAACTAAAGCTCAAGGTGCAATCCATAAATAAGCACACTGGATTGGGTCACAAACATTTCAACAGCCAGGGAAATCCCCCCCTGTTCAGGTTTCACTGCCCTTTTAAGATGAAGCAAGTGGTCACCCCTATCCCAACCCCAAATGTTTTTTTTTCAGCCTGTCAAAAACACTCCTCGATTCCGCACGTAGTCCACTCGGTTGAAAGGGTTCATGATATTTACCAGGCAAGAAGCGAGGGAATAGCGATGGCTTCAAAACAGAGGAGCAGAAGTCTTTTGACACCAGAGAAATTAGTGGTCGGATGATTCTGGTTCACTTTGACAGAGGAACCTTCCAACACATTGATAGGTTCCTGGATATCTAAAGTGCTGATGGGGCCTCATAAATGAACCCTCAGATCAGATACTGAGAGAGTGCAGCTTCTTATCAGTAAGAATGGCTGACAGGCTCACAGAGAAACAACATGATTATGGGTCTTATCTCCTCAAGGTTTATCATTGAATAGGTCACATTATAAGTCAATTCACTGGGTTTTCCGATGGCATTCCATCTGCAAATTCTTCAAAACCATTGAATACTTTTTTTTATTATTATTGCTAAGGGCTTTTAAAATCCAAACAATCCAATCAACAACAAATTAAAATCTATATATTTTGTTACTATATTGTAACACTTAGCTTTCTTATCTGAGGATTTTATCTTAATCTTGCAGGTTTTGGGTTAGATCTTCATTGTTGAATGCACTAATTGTCAGTCGCTTCTGACAAAGCATCTGCTAAATAACCCAAACCCGCCTTGCTCTCAGGCTCGACTGTGGTTCACCAGTTGCAGCTGATCTGTGATTCTTTCTGCAGCCGCGTGACCAAGACTGACATGGAGCTGGAGATCATGCGCTACACCAACCGGATCTCCAGTGAAGCGCACAAAATGGTGGGACCCCCTTTAGGGTTGGAGCCTATACCTTCCATTCAATGTTAGACAGTATACAAATCCACACACATCCATATTCATAAAATCATGAAGTGCGATAATACTTTATTTTGTCCCAAACATAAGGGTTTCACCTTGCACAATCTAATGATTCATCTATCCAGTTCATACTTCATCCTCCTTAGTGAGTCTGGAGATTCTGAGGTTCCGTTTTCAGTTAGTAAAGGTCATCACTTTTCTGAAGCAGGAAATGTCACTGTGCCCTGTATGCAGTATGTTGACTCTGCATAAGTATTCTTAGTATCGAGTATTTTTAATGCATAATTCAGTCCAATGCTTGATATTCAGTGACTGCCTTGGGCATTCCCTGCGCATAATAATCTATATTAGCTGATTTCATATTCAAAACACTTTTAAAGAGCGTTACATTAGCGCTGCATTGGGAAGTTTTAATTGCGACTTAAAACCAAACACCTTTAGCCATGGCATTCATGACTCTAACAACATGCATTTAACTCGTCAACCTAAATAAAGCTCTTTGCTCGTGCTTTTTTCTCTGTAGATTATGAAAACCGTGAAACCCGGTCATAAAGAGTACGAAATGGAGAGGTGAGTAGAACAAGTTTTTTCATTTGATGAAAAAACATTTTTCATGTTTTTCAACATTTTTTCATTTTTCGTTTTATTGCATTACATCAAACCAATCAACAATGTTTGTCATTTACATTCTGCACTGATTTCTATTACGCATTACTGCACAATGATTATGTTAAAACATCACAGTGGATCCCGAAAACAAAGTCGTACTAATGTGATATATACAAAATCCACAAATACCTAGAACGATCTTAACTGTGAACTGAGAAGAACCGGCTTGCGCTCGAGTTATCCAATCAGCGAGCCTTATGGATAAGCAGATATTTTTGTCTATTTCTTTTAAGCGATCATATACAAACTTGATCGAGATTCATGATTTAAAGAATGGCGTACAGTCTTGAGCCCACCCATTCTAATGTTGTTCTCAAGTTCCATTTCCTTCCCCCCGCCCTGGGAGAGCCTGTTGAGGGCTCTGTGGTGCTTGTGGAACACAAACAGGAGGTGTCTGCTCAGCACGGCGGTCTGCTGGGCTTCCTGTGCTCTGTGGAGAGCCTCAGAGAACTGTTATTGCAAATCACCGGGTCAAAGGAAGGGCAGCAATCACCCTCTGCCGTTTCTTTACTCATATCTTTACCTTTGAACCTGACACTACTATTATCATGTGCGGGTGTGGGTGCAGTTGTGGGTGCGGATGTGTCTGTGTGTGCATAAATACAGAACAAAGATATTTTGTTGTGTAGTTTTCTGCTAGCCAATCTAAACGGCAGGACCTGCTCGATGATAGGAAAACAAAGTGGACGGTCGACAATGCTCAAATACACATCCAGGGTCTCATGTTATTCTGTGTGTCTGTCGTGTTTGATTTCCTTGCAGTCTCTTCCAGCACTACTGCTACACCAAAGGAGGGATGCGTCACTCATCCTACACCTGCATCTGTGGAACGTAGGACATTTTTATAATACTGCTCCCGTGCCCTTAAGCAAGGTGACTCCATTGTGTCCTAGTGTACGACTGAGGTTGTATCCAAGCAGCAACAGCAAAAGGTCCTCAACTGGCTTACATGGATGCTACAGCAAGTGACCCTGGCTTGGATCCAGATCATTTGGTTGCAGGACAGCATGGACAAAACCCAACCTTTCCAACGTTTCACAATTAATCAAAATGTTAGATTTGATTAGTACATATTTCAACCCACCTGTGTAGCATTAGCATGCTTAATATCAGTCTAGTATGAAGAATGAATTATAGCTAATCCTATATTATATTATTTGATTGTATGGATGTGATCTTGTCTCCACAGGGGGAACAACTCCTCTGTCCTGCACTACGGCCACGCCAGCGCTCCCAACGACAAGACCATCCAGGACGGAGACATGTGGTGCGTAGAACCCACCGGCTCCTCTCACTCAGTAGAACCTTAACCTCCACATTTACACTGACTCACTAGGATTTTAGTTTTAAAATGCATGCTGAATGATGCTCTTTCTAAGAATTTACCAAGAAATCCAAAAGTTTCTCAAGGATAGAGACATTGTAGCAATGATGTTGAAGATATCTACAGACTAACAGACTACGTATGTTCAGTGTCATATTAATGATAGATGTATTATTTACAATAGGGCAATGTTAGTCACCCTATTCTTGGGAATTCCTACGAGAGGGGTAATGAATGCTGTTGTTTTTATCGACAGTCTGTTTGACATGGGCGGAGAGTACTATTGCTACGCCTCTGACATCACCTGCTCCTTCCCAGCCAATGGGAAGTTCACCAAAGACCAGAGGGACATCTATGAGGCGGTGCTTAAGGCTTCCCGCGCTGTCCTGGAAGCCATTAAACCAGGTAACACAAGCGTGCTGTGATTGGCCGTTAGGATCATCCCTGATGCAGCTCAGCCAATCATGTAGCAGGGATGGGCAACTGGCGGCCCTCACTCAGTGCGGCCCGCTCCTCACTCAGTCAGGCCCGCACATAATAAAAAATAAATAAATAAATAAAAGAATAATAATAATTGATCGAGTTACAGAAAACTCGGTCAAGAAAGATGAGAAGAATTCATAGAATTCGAAGGCAAACCCATGCGTCTAGTTTGCTTAGAAGCGATATCAGTCATTAAAGATATCCACTTAAGTCGCCACTACAACTGCTTGTTGGGTTTGAGTTCATTGAGTTGTTGCACTTAATTTTGGGCCACTGTTTTTCAGTTTTTTGACTTCATTGAATGATGATGTATGTGAGCCCTTTGCACTGATAAAAATACTGACCATTCATGTGGCTGTTTGAGCATGGAAAACATGAAATGAATGTATGTTGGTTCAATTAACATACCGTACATAGGTTATGATTCTGGATGATTTTTTAGGTAGTGGCCATCCCCAAAATGCACCAGAATACAGGAAATCATATCTACCAAATTCAAAATTGTGTAGCTTCTCTCAGCTCACGTTTAGTTGAAGTGTGCAGTCATGTGGCCCTCCGATGGTTATGAGGAAAAATGTGTCCCTCTTTATCATGAAAGTTGCCCATCCCTAGCTGAACACCGAAGGGTTCAGCGGTGGTTTGATCATTACGAAGGAAGGTTTGATGCTTTAGCCGTCAGTTCCAGCATATCAGAAACAGCCTTCTGGGATACTCTGGTGTTTACAGACTGGAGAGAAATGTTTAAGAACCATATAGGTAGTAGCAGTTTGAGTGAAAAACACCATGTGAATGAAAGAGGTCAGAAGAGAACCAATAGGCAATAGATTGTCAGCTGTCTGTGTCTTATGAAGACATGGGAATGTTTTAGCCCTTCATTCGTCTAGCACAACATGCTCTGTGAGACTTAACCTAGACATAAATCCATGCAGTTATGCATTTTTTCCAAATATGTTAGAAAAAAAAAGTTTTGAAATAAGACTATTTTATAAAATAACGTCTTGAAGTGTTCGATGCAACTCATAAACAAGATGGCCTTTGACACGTGCAGGGGTGAAGTGGGCTGACATGCACCTGCTGGCGGACCGAACCCACCTGGAGGAGCTGCTGAAGCTGGGCATCCTGAAGGGCAACGTGGAGGACATGATGGGGGTCCGCCTGGGAGCCGTCTTCATGCCCCACGGCCTGGGCCACCTGCTGGGCTGCGACGTGCACGATGTCGGGGGGTACCCGGAGGTCAGCGTGACATGAATACGGAGATCCGTATCATACTGCTAATGCTAGCATTGGAGCTTTGTCAAGATAATCAAAGACAATTTATAGATAAAAGACGAGTACAAGTCAGTTGATTAAAAAAAAAAAAGATCACTAGCACTTGAAAACACAATTTTAAGTGTTAATAAAGCATACCGTTAAGTTCATAAAAATTCAAGCATATCTGTATTAACGTATGTGCTGTATATGTGTACGTTTATAGTCCGGAGACTGAATTCATATACTTGGAAATTAGAAAGTTTCCATTAGATATGCCCAAGAAGTTAGATACTATTGCATGTAGGTTGGTCACCAGAGCTGTTTGCATTTATTATTACCGTAGACAGGGACTAAGGAAAACATTTCAGCAGTTTATTCCAACAATTGAATGAATTGTATATACATGGTAGTGGTAGACTCCTGAAAAGGGAAGAGGAAATCAAAAATAAAGTCTGCAAGGGTTACCGCACATCAGCTACATTAAGCTCTAACCCAATGTATGTGGAGATATTTTTCCCATTCCTTTTCTACCTTTGATTTTTTTTTATGAAATTGGCTTTTTATTGCCTCATTATTACAAAACACATTTCCCATTATGTGAGTTTTTTGGGGTGGCGACCTTTTTATTAGCCATTGTGTTTAGAATTTGCATTTTATAATAACACAACAAAATCCACTTCCTCTCAGCCTCAAGATGGCGGTCTGTGTTTCTCCATCAGGCGGATCCCAGCCGCCCCTGAAGCCTGCTGCGTTCTGATTGGTTTGTTTGTGTGTGCAGGGCGTGGACCGGGTGGACCAGCCAGGTCTGAAGAGCCTGAGGATGGGCCGCCTGGTGCAGGAGAGGATGGTCCTCACGGTGGAGCCAGGGATCTACTTCATCAACCACCTGCTGGACCAGGCGCTGGCCGACCCCGCCCAGAGCTGCTTCTTCGACAGCCAAGTGCTGGCTCGCTTCCGCGGCTTCGGAGGGGTGAGTGCGGGGGGACGTCGCTGGTGATCAGGGATCGTGATCAGAACCCCTTAAGGCTCAGCTATGGTTCCACGTCGACGCAAAGACCACACAGATGCTTCAACGCAGCTCGTGAATCTGTTTTGGTTCTGCGTCGGGTTTTAGTGAGCGGACCAAGCAAAGCCATTGCTGCTGCGTTGCTTCGACACAAGGTTGACATTTATGGGAGGCGTACGTCAGGCCCTTGCAGTGGACGCAAGGAAGTAATGGGTCCAAAAACCTCTTGTGTTGCGGCGACGTGGAACCATAACTAAGCCTTTAGCTGCACCAGAGTGATGTCATGCATGACGCCTGACGCCTATGGGCAGTGCAGTTCTAATGCCTTCCATATTCAATCAGGTCTGTGTTGGGATTCACTTTGCATTTTTCAGTTTGAATGCAGTAAACGATTAATAAGTCAAATGATTTAAAAGAAAAGCACTGTATTTTTCGATTTGGTTGCAATAGCTGCCGTCAGATTATTTATACATAAACTAAGCATTATATTTCCATTAAAAGAGGATTGCATATATGGTTGGCTTTAAAGTGTACCACATGCATGATGCAGTACAGCATTGGAAGCTGCTCATACATTTGCTTGAATGCTGAATTCTAAAAAATGTTGACCTTTTTGCCCTGTTAAAGTTTAATGTATTTATTCATTCATTAATCAATAACTAAGCCGCCTCATGTATAAAATATTTCAGTTCACGCTTTTGATCAAATGTCATGATCCCTCGCTGGAATTGAGTTTGAATCAAGCGGCCAATCCAGAGACCGCTTTGTGACGGCTTGTTTTTGATTGATGATGTCGTTGTTGATGTTGTTGTTGTTGGTGATGTTATGGTCCAGGTGCGCATCGAGGACGACATTGCCGTGACCGCAGGCGGCGTGGAGCTCCTGACCTGCGTGCCGCGCGGCGTCGACGAGATCGAGGCCTTCATGGCAGACTCCGGGAAGGCCCTCAGCCCATTGGTCAGCGGTCAGGAGGACTGATGGACGTCACTCGGAACTCCTGGAAGTAACGTTCCGGAATGTGTGGAGGGAATCACTTCAAAAGGGAAATGGCGCTATATTTTCTGATCCATCGTACCATATAATCCATCGTATCATATAACGTCATATTGCGTACAATAAATCTGGATTACACATTTCAATCACATTCATGCTTATCTTCTACGGACAACAATGCGCAGATTTTAGACTTTTTTATGTCACCATTTGCCATCCAAACCTGCTCCAATCAAACGACATGCATCTGAGAAACATGTTGTAATTTTCAGAAATATTGATTAAAATAATCAACAATTTACATTGCTATATTATGCATCTGAATTTAATAAACTCTTCTATTGACATGTTTCTGCTGGATATTATCTCATTGTAGAGAGTAGATTTGGCACAAATAGTATAATGCAGCATAAAATCGAATTAGCAGTCCACTATCAAGTGAGTTGCAATACTCGCTTGTTCCTCTGGATGGGTTGCTTTCCCCACTAAAGGAAACAATCTCATTCCAACAGAAAACACATTCCATGGGACTTGATATAGACACAAGATATGGACTAAAGCAGTCATAATGATTAATTATTGAAGACAATGAAAGAATATTGAGGAACATCATTTAGCAGTCCAATTGTTTGGTCAGCCTTTGTTTATGTTGAATCAGATAGCATACGGAAATTAGTTATGCCGTGCTTACCCACCTTTGGGAGAAAACGTTTTCAGACTGGGTGCTTTTATGGCCATACCATGGCCTGCATCCTGTATAGTGTTGCACATACCAAAATTAGTGCATAACGTCACATTGAGCTTATTTTATTTTTATGCATAAAAAAACTAAATATATATATATTGACAATGTCAATGCAACGAAGTGGAGGATGTTAAAAAAGGCTCAGGCATGAAACAGGAGTGATTATTGTACCATAACGTGATCAATTTGTATTCCCCCTTATATCCAGCCAGATATTACAAGCCAGTTATTTACAAGCTGGTACTGCCACCATGTGGTTAAAACTAAACATGCTAGAAGTGGTATTTTCATGCGAAAATATGAAATATAAATTAAAATATATTGTGTCGCAGCTGTTGAGCTATATAGCTATTGAACATGTTTTTTAAAAAGTACAATTATTATGTTGCAGCTGCTAAGCTTTATAGCTATGTATAAAAAGCAAAGATTGGTTCCCAATATAACGATTTTTTTCTGGACGGTTCTTTGGCCTCTTCAATTCTGAGAGAGGTAAATAAGCATGTCAATGTGCTCCACAGTCCCCCTAATGTGTCTAGGACTGCTGATAATGCCTGATGTGCTGAGCTCTCCTTCTGTTCTCAAGTGGAGCTTGAGGCTGGAATGCACTGTCTGGCAAAATGTGCACGAGTTGGCAGGGTGGCTGCATGCGTCGCCCTTCCACCAGGTGAGTCTTCAGTAGCACTGAACTCTTTCATTTGTACATCAAGAATTCACTTGCAAATTGGTCAACAGGGGATGTGGAATGACCAGCTCCCTTTCAAACGTGTTGGTGGACAGCATGCTTTTCAAGTCAGTTTTTCTCTTCTTTTTTTTTTACACTCCTTGATCTTACTGTTGCTGCTGCTCTGCTGATGGTGAGGGAACATTATGGGCAGATAATGCTCTGTATCCCAGCTTGGAGTCGAGATGTGACGCCGCCGGGCATAGTGATTCGAAATTAGTCAAGATACATGGATAAAGATAGGCAAGTTTGAGGAAGATCAGAGCAAAAAGTTTTTTCCTATGATCTTCCTCAAACTTGCACGACAGCATCTCCACGTCTCATTTCGAAACACTGCCCGGCGTCATATCTCGATCCTCAGCTGAGATACGGACTGTCGTCTGCTCATACTGATGAGTCAGTATGAGCAGATGCTCTGATCTTCCAAGTTTGAGGAGGAAAAGAGACAACTATTTTTTTTCTATCTGCAGTAAATTTAATTGGCCAGTTGGTGGCAGTATATGCTTATTCCAAAGTCATTTTATGCACCTATTCATTGTGTTTAATCGTACCTTCTGATGACTTTTGACCTACCAAATGTAATCATTTTTATAGTATTTTTAGTGCTCTGATGAATATCAAATACATGTCTATTATCTATTCCAAAGTCATTCTAAGCCCCTATTCATGGTGTGCTTTTGTCTATCTTCTGATGACCTCTGAGCTACCCATTTGAATAACTTCTGTTTGGGCCAGAGCCACTCTCATTTCATAATATGTTATGACCTTTAGGCCCTCTTTCATATAAAATAGACCTAGTTTACAAAAGAGCCACAATAAATTGTTTCTTTGTGGGATCCATTTTGTGCAGTACATTTTATTGGCCAATCGGTGGTAGTGTATGAAGAATATCTGGTAATTTCCTTTTGGGATAGAACCTCCAAATGTATGATTATCGTATAGTTTATTGCCCTGATTCATATTAAAGAAACCTTATGTCTCTTATCTTATCTTATCTTATCCCTCATTCACAGCCCCTATACTTGGTGTGTATTTTTCCCTTTTCCCCGAGAAGGGAAGACAACCAATATTATATATTGGTTGTCACTTTGCTTGGTCCAGTTGCAGAATTTCTGGCTGATAGCATACACAAGCAAAGTGTCAACCAAATTATTTTCCTACCAAGTGTTCCCAACACTGCTTATCAACTCAACTCCCACTCAAAACATAACCCTTAACACACAGGTGTTGGCTTTGTGTCTATATTTCACCGTCATCCAAAAACCTAGTGGGAAGCATGAGCAGATGACAGTCCTTATCACAGCTGAGGATCGAGGTACGACACCAGTTGTACTGCTTCGAAATGAGATGTGGAGATGCTGCGTTGCAAGTTCAGATCAGAGGAAGATCAGAGAAGAAAAAGTTTTTCTGCTAGAAAAATAGCGACAGGGGTCTGTCTCCACCCAATGAGAGAGGTGGAGCTGTGGCGATCCGCAGCAGACCTTCACTACCCTCACCTCCCCTCCAGCCTGCGAACCTGGGTGTGCACGGGGAAACAGCAGGACCAGCTGGTCCGGGAGGAGGGAGAAGAACAGAGTCAGACAGCTGAAGGTGTCATACCGCAAGGAAAAGCCCTCACCCTCGAATGACCTTTCGAGTTGGAGCTCATCGTTATTTATCTATTCTTTTTCTTGCTAAGTAAGATGCTTGTATCCAAAGCATCTTAAGATCTTAGCGTCTTCACAACTTTCATTTCACTGCATCTCTTGTATAAGCATGTGACCAATACAACTCTTGAAAACTTGAAACTAACAAGAGCATACTGTCTGAGTATTAATTGCCACAGTGGGAATTACACAACCAACCCTTTGATTTTAATGCCATGCTCTACCAATTGAGCTACATGTGCCTTTTATTTTAGAAACCGTGTGATGTACAAGTAAGTTGTTTTTTTTTTACAAAATGTGTTAAATATAACGATATCTCCATCAGGAAGTGTTGGCTGTTCGTTGAAGTGGCAGCGAGGTCGCAGACCTGCCGAGAGGTCCGAGCGGAGGGTTTGTCACACAGCATGTTCTTGTCAACCTTGAGGAAGAGCCTCCCCATGCCCCTGTGCTTTGTCTGGGACACGCCCAGTACATCACGTCTGAGGTACAGACACACTCGCACACAGAGTCCTGTTCGGCTCTCAAACAGAACAGCTAACTTAATTACGTTACTTTACGCCTTTATGTCTGGCACTGCAGCGAGACTCTCTTGTGCTGGTTAACCCACCTGTTTCTGGGTCGGCAGCTAGTCACTTGAGTGCTGGTTAACCCACTGATATCTGGGTCGGCAGCTAGTCACTCGTTTGCTGGTTAACCCACCGATATCTGGGACGGCAGCTAGTCTCTTGAGTGCTGGTTAACCCACCTGTATCTGGGTCGGCAGCTAGTCAACCAAGTGCTAGTTATCCGATGATGTCTGGCTCTGCAGCCAATTACTTGGCTGCTGGTTAACCCACCGATATCTGCGTTGGCAGCCAGTCACGCGCGTGCTGGGTAACCCACCGATATCTGGGTCGGCAGCTAGTCAGCCGCCTTCTGGTTAACCCACCGATATCTGGGTCAGCAGCTAGTCACCCGCCTTCTAGTTAACCCACCGATATCTGGGTCGGCAGCTAGTCAATCTTGTGCTAGTTAACCCACCAATATCTGGGTCGTTAGCTAGTCACTCCGGTGCTAGTTAACCCACCGAATTTCTGGGTCGGCAGCCAGTCCCTCGTAGCGGCCCCGAAGCCTGTGGAGTACTGAACAGGGTCCTGGTTCAGCTCTCAACTGAAACAACTAATATCATTATGCATTTACCTCTGGCTATGCAACTAGTCACTCGCGTGCCGGTTAATCCCCCCCCCCATATCTGGGTCGGCAGCCAGTCACTCCTAGCAGCCTTAAGCCTATGGAGTGCTGGGCTTCTTGGCAGACTCCTGCGCACGCTTTAGGCTTCTTGCGGTGATCGCCCTTATCTCTAGATGAGAGGAAGAACCAACCAAACCAACATTGATCACAGTTTCACAGTGTAAACGGGCTCTGGCTGCTCTGTTGATGAGCAGAAGGATCCTGGTTGGGGCGGCATGGACTATTTTGACTGTGTGCTTGTGTGGAGTACCTTGTGGTCGCCTGGAGGGGGAGTCCTCATCGCTACGCTGAAGTCATTGCTGATCTTTCAAGATCAACAGAGCCCCCAATCGGGTTGCCATGGGTAACCGGTCGGTGGGGTACCAGGGGAACGTGGGGTGCAGTGGTTAGCCGGCGGTGGGGTACCCTCAGAACTAGGTGGACTTGGTTAGCCGGTGGGTTTGGTGCCCTTGGAACATTGGTGGCCATGGTTGGCCGGTCGGTGGGGTACCAGTGCAACGTTGGTTGCCATGGTTATCCGGCCGTGGGGTACCAGCGGAGCCTGGGTTGTCATTGGTTAGTTGGTCGGTGGGGTACCAGTCCAATTTTGGTTGCCATGGTAAGCCGGTCAGTGGGGTACCAGTGGAACGTGAGGTGAGGGCTTAAATGTTGTGCGCTGATCTTCTGGCGAGCGCTGAACTCCTGGGCGACCGATGACCTTGGAGAGGCGGAATGGTCAAAGATTGTAAAGTACCAGAATATTGATCCACCGTGCCAGTGGCACTTCGGCAAGATGCTTCGAGCATTTATATGCTGGGAAGGTAGCACAGGTCAAGTTTTCTCAAGAGTGAGGTTATATAACACACACACACACACACACACACACACACACACACACACACACACACACACACACACACACACACACAAACACACACTGCATAAACTTCAGTCCACACGGATTAGTTTCCCACCATGTTCATGCACATCTTGTAGAGTTGTTGCAGATACAACAACCTTCTGTCTCAGGTCCATGCTAAAGCGGATGGTGCTATTTATTTTATATTTCTTTCCACAAGCCTCAACAAGGATCTCAAAGCATAACACATTACGGAGAAGGGCACGCTTTAATGTGCTGGCGTCTCACCCGGTACAGGTCAAGCCCTGCAGTCAGCACCTGCTTTGTTTTCCATGGAGAGAGGGATTGATTAGCACATGATAGCTTGACAGCATGACAGAGGTCAATGATTAAACTGGAGTCCCATAGGTTTACTGGGGTAAACGGTGGTAAACACTGGCTTTCGGAAGGAAGCTTTAGCAAGAAACTCCAGAGTAGAGCCGTGAGCTGCAAGCTGGACTGCGAAGACTATGGATGGGTAGATTATTTTTGCCCTGAAGCTGAATATTATCTATTCGTTCAGAGGGATGTTTATGTAAAATCATTGCTATGTGCAACCAGTAGAGGGCACTGTCTTGTAGGCAGAGTTCAGTCTGGATGCTCTGCTCTCAGGACTAGGACGTATCCTTTTCAAGCATGGGGCTAGGGTTCGTACTGTACCATCAGGGCGAATGAAGGAAACACTTAAATCAGAATCAGGCTATATTGAATGATTCTGAAGCAAGACCAACAGAAAACGATGGGTTTGGCCTGTAGTTATGAATCAGTATTTTTTCTAAATGATTGTAGGCTATAACTTATAATAATAATAATAATTTATAATTTTGTTTTTCGTCTTCTGACTAAGGAATAACTATCAAAATAAAGACAAAAACGTTATGTTAGTTTTTTCTGTTTTTATGCAGCAGAACATGCTGTGCACGTGATTTTAACATGAAACACATGTTAGCAGAACAACGTAATATAAAAAAAAAGTTTCATTTTATCAATGATTCTACGCCAGCTGCTTATCTTTTGTGTTTCATTTCCAAATGAATTCTGGGAGCTGTGTGCCGTTGTCATAACGACAAGGTACCAGCTGGGCAATTTGTATGCAAATGTGCCTAGGCTTGGGCTGATACCACTGTCTATACCATAGGTCCCATCTACCAAGGGAATGCCAATTTCCACGGGTACTCGGGCACCACTAAATAAAGTACTGCGTTCTTCCTAGGCATATGAGGTGGCATCGCCAGAGGAGTCGTAGAAAAAGGCGATTAAGGAGTGTGAGAGTGAGTTAGTGGCCGGGTGGTGGCGGCGGCGGCCGGGGCAGGACCAGCCGAGCGTTGGATTGGTGTGAGGGGACGGATGGCGCTGGGGTTGCCTGCGCGTCAGCTGACAGGCACTGGAAGCGGAGGCTCAGGTGTTCAGTTCAGAGAGCGCTGTTTTGAAACGGGGGGGGGGGGGGGGGGGGGGGGGGTCACGCGGGCTCGTTCAAGTGCTGGTTCGAGTGCTGGTTAACCCAGCGAATTTTTGGGTCGGCACTCGGCAACTAGTCACTCGTGTGCTGGTTAACCCTCAGATATCTGGATCGGCAGCTAGTCACCTGCGTGCTGGTTAACCCACCCATATCTGGGTCGGCATTTAGTCACCCGTGTGCTGGTTAACCCGCCTGTATCTTGGTCGGCAGCTAGTCACCCGCGTGCTGGTTAACCCGCCTGTATCTGGGTCGGCAGCTAGTCACCCGCGTGCTGGTTAACCCACCTGTATCTGGGTCGGCAGCTAGTCACCCGCGTGCTGGTTAACCCAGCTCGTTCCCTAGCCATGGCAACTAGGACTGACTCCTCTCCCCCATCCCCACACCGACGGCCAGCTCCACCCTGGCCGTCCGCCTGCGAGACAAGGCAGCTAGCTCGCCGGCACCTCGTCCTTCCCGTCGCCGTGCCAACAAGGTCGCTGGAAGGACGAGCCCCTTATCTGGGATAAGAGTCTGACATCTGAGGCCGAGCTGGGGAGGCTGCGGGGAGGAGCGGGCGTCTGACCCTGGGTACGGAGGCCGTGTTGCCCCTCTGTCCGGAGGAGACGCTAATGGACAGTAACGACGGAGGCCAGAGTGCTGATGAGCAGAGTGGTCGAGGAACTTGGCATGCGGAAGGAAGCTGGCATGGCCGGGAGACGTGACCTCCCCTCCCATTACTCCTCATTGTCTTTTATTTGATTACACGTGCGTGCTCCGTCTCCTTGGCCGTGTCACATGATCGATGGACGTCGATTTGTACCTAGGTGGAGGTTTGTGAGGGTGCACGATCACAGTGGGGACTTTGGTCTTACGTCCCGTCGTAACGATTCATATTCAGATATCATTGATTCATAAGAAACCCATCTTTATTCTCAATTCTCGGACTTGCTGAACCGGGAATTGTGTATGCTTTTACAACCATTAAATGGCAGAAAGGCGAAATGTTTTGACCCATAAAGAGGTCTAAAAAAGGAAAAAAAGTTAGAAGGATCACTGATAGGCAACCCCATCCTATTTGGATCAATTTTAGGATAGGGATCTCCTCAATACTGCCACTCGCAAACGTGTGTGTGTGTGTGTGTGTGTGTGTGTGTGTGTGTGTGTGTGTGTGTGTGTGTGTGTGTGTGTGTGTGTGTGTGTGTGTGTGTGTGTGTGTGTGTGTGTGTGTGTGTGTGTGCTACAATCCATTATGGGGCTGGGCTCTCGCAATGCCGCGGGCACTCCATCAGTCTTCGCCATGTCTCAAGGTCACGGGCGAGTGGCGTTCCAGTCGAAACCCAGTCGGTTAGAGCCCCGCGCGGTAGGTCACCTCAAGAACGGGGGTGGGAGGTTGATGCGTCATTTTTTACAAAAAAGCACAACATGTACTGCAGACAGGTGTGCACTGGGCAGAGGCTGCTTATTGTTTGAGGCGAGGGGCAACAGAGGGGAGGAGAGAGCAGTGGGCCAGAGATGTGAGCGACTGAGCCCAACGCAGAGCAGCCTGCCCAGAGTCTTGGCTGAGGCATGCAAACACAGGAGCCCTGCATCCGGGTGGTGGCGGTCTGGACGTCGGTGGTGGTGCGGGAGCTGACGGTGGTGTCGGTGGTGGAGTTGGTGCAGGTGGTGGTGGTCTTAGGGTTGGTGGGGGTGGTGTTGGTGAGGATTATGGTGCTGGTGCTGTTGATAGTAGAGGTGGTGGTGTTGGTGGCGGGGTGGATGGTGGCGGTGGTGGTGGTGCTTTGGGTTGTATTACTGGTGTTGGTGGGGGTAGTTATGGTGTGTGTGTGTGTGTGTGTGTGAGATGGTGGTGTTAGTGCTGGTGTGGGTGGTGTTAGTAGGGATGTGTTAGTGCAGATGGTGATAGTGGCTGTGTGTTGGTGCGGGTGATGGGGGTGGTGGTGGAGGTCGCAGTGTGGGCTGTCGGTGCGGGCAGTGGTGGCCTGGGTGGCAGTGCGGTTGGTGGTGTTAGTGTGGGTGGTGCGGGCAGCAGTGTGGGTGGAGATCACACAAAATGGAGGGCTTGGCAGGAGGTTGGGTATGGCAGGCATCACCCATCCGGACGGCGGTATCTGTGCAGCCGCCCTTATCCGTGTCCCTTCTCCTCTGGTGTCCATGTTGTGTTTCTCAGTCAAAGCCACATCAGCCAGGCTGCTGTGAGAGCTGCCAGCCCGGGTCCATGTGCAGGGACACTGAGATGATGGGCTCCTGAAACGCTGCCAGCCCCAGAGAGAGAAGCCTCTCTTTGTGTCAGGTTAAGAGGGAGGCCTTGTGCTTGACAATGGTGGATGCTCAGGGTTGTTCTTTTCTTTTACCACAATAGTAAATATCGTACGTAGCTAGCCTTTAGCAATATGATCCATGATGGTGCATGCTATTCCTGGACCCAAAAACGAGGCAAAACTCCAACATAATAAATGTATTTAATGGTTGACGGATAAAATGTAATGTAATAAAGATAGATTGTGCTTGCTTTTTTAAGTGGTGGTGAAATAGGGGTTTCTCTGACCAGCGAAATGAGGCGTGATGTTAAGCGCTGTCTCTCTGGGGGTGGCTGTTTATTTCTGTCTGACTGCTAATCAAAGTGGCAGATAATCAGTCCGTTGTCGTTCCGCTGACAAAACTGTCCCCATTAACAGCAGCCTAAATCAAGCGGTATGGGCTCTCTCTCTCTCTGTTTCTCCTTCTCTTGCTCTCTCTCTCTCTCTCTCTCTCTGTTTCTCCTTCTCTTGCTCTCTCTCTCTCTCTCTCTCTCTGTTTCTCCTTCTCTTGCTCTCTCTCTCTCTCTCTCTCTCTCTCTCTCTCTCTCTCTCTCTCCCTTTCTCTATCTCTCCTTCTCTCTCTCTCTCGTTCTCTTTCTCTCTCCCGATCTCTCTCTCTTTCTCTTTCTCTCTCTCTCTCTCTCTCTCTCTCTCTCTCTCTCTCTCCCGATCTCTCTCTCTCCCTCTCTCTCTCTCTCTCTCTCTCTCTCTCTCTCTCTCTCTCTCTCTCTCTCTCTCTCTCTCCCGATCTCTCTCTCTCTCTCTCTCTCTCTCTCTCTCTCTGTCTCTCTGTGTGATCCACAGACACATGCTCCTCCCCCGTCTTCCGCCTGAGGTCACTTGACGAAGGCCCCGCCGTGGTCTCTCTCCCCACACACAAACACCCGCTCAAACGTGTTTCCACAGCCGCAGCAATCCCTCGATAAGACAAACACAAAGGACACAGAGCACAATGGCGCCGCTCCGGTATCAGTCGGGAGACTGGTGATCGTGCTAGGCGATACGCGGCCCGTCAGAGGGCCCCCTGCTGGGCTGAGAGTGTCGGCGCGGCTCCGGGACCCAGGCTGATAGCGGCCTCCGTCCTTCAGATGATAAAGCGCATTTGGCTTGTCCAGGAATGTCCATTACCAGGGGAGACGCACTGGGCCGCTCACCCC
>NC_044061.1:24252232-24259732 GCF_902167405.1 Gadus morhua | reverse complement strand
TCCCAGGTTAAAGTGACTCATCTCACTGCTCAGAACATAATCGTCTTCGGATAGGGCAGCATGACAGACACACTCTCCGAGGCGTAATCGGAAT
The DNA here is from genome assembly GCF_902167405.1 of Gadus morhua. Taxonomy (NCBI): domain Eukaryota; kingdom Metazoa; phylum Chordata; class Actinopteri; order Gadiformes; family Gadidae; genus Gadus; species Gadus morhua. Next base: position 24,259,638 of record NC_044061.1, on the reverse strand, counting down.
CATCTCGGACCACCGCGACGCAGTGGTGAGACACACACCTGCAGTGCCGCGAATGCATCAACGTCAGGACTCAAGGATACGTCTCCACACCCCTCAATCTACCCGCTCCCCAGGCTCTTGGTTCAGCTTAACCAGTACATTATAGGCCTGTCCACGGTCGCAGTGAATTAGAGCTTCACAGTTTGGTGGCGGGGGGGGAGCGAGAGTCATCAATGAAGCGGAAAAGCGAGAGAAAAGACCGATGAGGCAGAGAGAGAGAGAGAGGCAGTGAAGAAGCGGGAGAAAGTGCGGGGTCCTGACTTGATGAAAAGCCCTGTGCCCGCTAACAACAGCCGAAGAAACAATGGCAGCCAGATTGTGGATGATTCTCTGTACGGGAGGCAGAGAGAGAAGCGGAGGGACGCGTTAGACGGCACATCCCAGCAGCTCTCGTGGAACTGTGTGGTGTTCCATGGGGGGAAACCAGTGAGGCGCTCCCCCAGTGGGCTTCACTGCATGGCTCTGCAGGTTCCCAGTTCATTGGAACTGGGAACTCTTTGTCTCATTGGAGAGAAAGCCAAAGAAACCTTGTGTGTATGTTTGACATACTGCATGGTGCGATGAGGCATGGGAACAATGCAGTGAGGTATGGTTAGTGTCCCTGTCTTCATAATGTCCGACTTCAATTAAATATGATACTGTTCTATATTATAAAAACTAGCCTATTTCTTTTTCTTTTCTTTTGGATGTTCTTTCTTTTGAAATGGAATAAAGCAGAATCTCTTATCTCCTACAAAGCAGAAGTCCACAAAGCAGTTTGATCTGTTTCACTTCGGAGGATCTAGGAAATGAATGGAAATAAGCAAGCATGTCTCACTCGTCTCTCTCTCTCTCTCTCTCTCTCTTTCTCTCTCTCTCTCCCTCGTCTCTCTCTCTCTCTCTCTCTCTCTCTCTCTCTCTCTCTCTCTCTCTCTCTCTCTCTCTCTCTTGTTCTCTTTGTCTCTCTCTCCCTCTCTCTCTCTCTCTCTCTCTCTCTCTCTCTCTCTCTCTCTCTCTCTCTCTCTCTCTCTCTCACGAAGATAAACAATACAGCCAAAGCCGAGTCTTACAGGAAATCATATGTGTAGAAAACAAACGCGGTAATGAGATGGATTCCTGTGGCGTTGACTCAAGGAAATCATGGAATATTTAGAGTTTAACTACAACCCATAATCCCAAATGGCTGTTTCCAGGATTAGAGGAGAACTGGGTCATTATTGAGCAACCATCTTCCTCCCTCAAGTTCCGCCTCTCTTACAATCTCTCGCTCTCTCACAAATCTCTCTCTCTCGCTCTCTCACAATCTCCCTCACAATCACACTCCTCCTGTGTCTGACCTCGTCCCCACCCCCTTGTTCTTTGAGGATATTGGCTCTGTCACACCCATCCCCACACAACCCAACATATACACCATACCAGACTGCTTTGCATAATCGGTGGTGTCTAACATCTGGCCCCCTGGTTGGAGTTACAGAGCGCAGTAAACTGTAATGTTATCGTGACACGCTAGGCATAGAAAGTAGCCAGGTGGCTTCAAGAGGAGTCATGACTTAATGCCTCTCGCTCTGGCTCTCATCTCATTCTCTCTCTCTCTCACTCTCATCTCATTCTCTCTCATTCTCTCTCTCTCTCTCTCTGTTTTTCTCTGTCTCTCTCTCTCTCTCTCTCTCTCTCTCTCTCTCTCTCTCTCTCTCTCTCTCTCTCTCTCTCTCTCTCCCGTGCTCTCTCTCTCTCTCTCTCGCTCTATATTGTCAACATGGGGGAACTGTTTCAAAGTGCCCTTTACAACAAGGGCTAATTAAGCTTTGGCCAATAGAAAATGCCAGTCAATATACATTTATAATTTTGACTTGTAGCCATTGTGTTAAATCTAATTAATTTTGCTCAAGGTCTCTTCTTTATGCCTCGATTGTGCCTATTTTTTTCCTTTCATAACAATACAAAGCCCCCCTCCCACATCCATATTTTGGGTTTCAGCCGCTGGCTAATGGAAAACCTCCTCCCAGCTCCTGATGGGAGCTCTACTCCCAGCTCCTGATGGGAGCTCTACTCCTGATGGTGAGATCACGTCCCAGCTCCTAACTACATCAGGGCTGAGGATATATATATATATATATATATATATATATACATATATCCTTAGCCTCAGATATATCCATGATGAGGCTAAGGATATTCAGTGGCGGTCAGAGAATAGTCTAAGCCCAGCCTTCTGACAAAGCAAGACTATGCTCCATACTGTTTTTGACTGTCCAGTCCCATCTGATGTGGGTTTGAGATGAACTCCTTACCCTGCATTATCCTTTATTTCCCTATAATCTATGGGGAGGACTGGGAATTGATGGTTAAGAGGGCCAACGTGACACCAAGCCTCATTGTGTCTGACTCCAACATGGCTTTCCTCCTCGTCCTCTCCGTGACTGCTCTGTACAAACTGTAATTATGGGATGGATGATGATGGCACTTCAAATAATCTTAATTGTTCTCCACCAGGCTGGCCCTGCCTATGTATAATGAAGGCTTTCTGGATGCACACGATAATAATTTAATTGTCTCTCGCCGCTTCCTCCTTACAAACCCTCATATGGAAGCCATGTCTCGCTATCTCGCCATGAATGTGCTGTAATTATACATTTTTTGTCAGAAAATACATCTCCATTCACATTGGGGTTCTCATATATCCTCCTATCACATTTGTTAATAATTGTCAGATGGGATATGTAATTAGAGCGCCACAATGGGAACTGGCATGTGGTCCACGGTTGCAGGGGTACACCCCACTTTTTAGGTGATTTCCCTGCGTGCTTCCATTATTATGATCATACACATTATCCGTGTATGATGTGAATAATCAAGGATTCATATCTGATCCCTGCAACCTCAGACTCAGGCATTAAAGAGAGATGGTTTCTGCTGTGCCTCTAGGCCGGACACGGGGCTGGACACGAGCGGACCCACAAACCGGCCATCTTCAGCGAGGCGTCTGCCTCCTCCACGTCTGGCACGGGTTTACAGCACGACCGGCGCGCTGCCTCGTTTGTCAAAATGTAAACGATATGATTAATGGTTTAGCCGTCCTGTTTTCCCTCTCTTCCCTCTCCCTCTCTCTTTCTCCCTCTCCCTCTATCTCCCTCTGCATCCCTTTCCCTCCCACTATCTTCCCATATCTCCCTCTCCCTCCCTCTATCTCCCTCTCCCTCCCTCTGCTTCTCTCTATCTCCCTCTCTCCCTCCCTCTATCTCCCTCTCCCTCTCTCCCTCCCTCTATCTCCCTCTCTCTCCTTCTCCCTCTCTCTATCTCCCTCTGTCTCCCTCTATTCCCTCTACCTCTCACTATCTCCTTCTCTTCCCTCTCCCTCCTTCTGTCTCTCTCTGCCTCACTCTCCCTCCCTCTCCCTCCCTCTATCTCCCTCTCCCTCCTTCTCCCTCCCTCTCCCTCCCTCTCCCTCCCTCTATCTCCCTCTCCCTCCTTCTCCCTCCCTCTATGTCCCTCTCCCTCCCTCCCTCTCCCTCCCTCTATCTCCCTCTCCCTCCCTCTCCCTCCCTCTATCTCCCTTTATCTCCCTCTCCCTCCATCTCCCTCTCCCTCCCTCCCTCTCCCTCCCTCTATCTCCCTCTCCCTCCCTCTCCCTCCCTCTATCTCCCTTTTCCTCCCTCTCCCTCCCTCTCCCTCCCTCTATCTCCCTTTATCTCCCTCTCCCTCCATCTCCCTCCCTCTCCCTCCCTCTATCTCCCTTTCCCTCCCTCTGCCTCCCTCTATCTCCCTTTCCCTCCCTCTCCCTCCCTCTATCTCCCTCTCCCTCCCTCTATCTCCCTTCCCCTCCCTCTCCCTCCCTCTATCTCCCTTTCCCTCCCTCTCCCTCCCTCTATCTCCCTTTCCCTCCCTCTCCCTCCCTCTATCTCCCTTTTCCTCCCTCTCCCTCCCTCTACCTCCCTCTCCCTCCCTCTATCTCCCTTTATCTCCCTCTCCCTCCCTCCCTCTCCCTTTCCCTCCCTCTCCCTCCCTCTATCTCCCTCTCCCTCCCTCTCCCTCCCTCTATCTCCCTTTCCCTCCCTTTCCCTCCCTCTATCTCCCTCCCCGTCCCTCTCAGTTCAAAGGACGCGGTGGGCTGGCAGCGCTGAAGGGCGTGCAGGCTAATGTGATAAACAGGAGACCAGAAGCTGCAGGCAGGGGGGTGTGGGGGGGGGGGGGGGGGGGGGGGGTGTGGATGGCTGCTCACCTCCAGCCACTACTAACCTCCCCCCTCCCCCCCCAAACACAGGAGGGAGGACGGAGTGGGGGAGAGAGAGGAGATACCGTGAGTCGAGTGGCACACCAGCAGCTCCTGCCTGCTTCATCAGAAGGCGGGGGGGGGGGGGGGGGGGGCGTGGTTGGGGGAGGAGGTGGAAGAGGAGGTGGAGGAGGAGGTGAAGGAGGAGGGGGAGGAGGTGGAGATGGGAAAGCCGTCTACGTGCCGAGCCTCGCAGGAAGGAGGTGACGAATGAGTGGAGATCTGATCAGGTGCCGGAAAACACCTGGAAGCTATTCATGAACGCATGCATATTCATACAGATTTAAATAAATATAGATATAGATATAGATATAGTTTTTCTTATCATCATGTAAGTAGTGGTGATATCCATGATGCATTACTTTATATAAAATATAAATATACATCTATATATATATTAATATAGATACAAATGTTTTTTATTGTATCGTATATCTTATTTTTTCCTCAGGAATTGAATAATCGAAGATATACATAAATACGAATCAATTGATTTGAATGTCATACCACAGCATAAGGTAATGTAACAACCCAGACATTCCCCACCACCACACTGTGCACACACTGTACGTGTCTTCCTTGGCAGGCATGCGATACCAGCGCTCAGAAAAAGCACATGTCACGATGTCACGACGGACGTTTTAAGCCGTTGGGTTCGGTGTTGACGTCTGGACGGCTCAGGGCGCCACATCACTCTTACACACGCAGAAACTGCTGATGAATTAAGCTGTGGATTAGCATCAAACACCCGTTTCTCCTCCTCCGCTGCGGTCCTAACCCCCGACACCGTGACCTTCAACGACCTCAGAGGAGGATGCTGGGAGAAGGCGGGGCGGTTACGCAGCATCTGGAGACATGACAACGTGACGGTCCTCTGAGTGCATTTAGACTCTCTGTAATCTCCTCGGTTTCCCAGTAAAGTTAGCAAGTATTAAGAGGAGTCTAAACCCAACCGCACGGGCCAATGCAGAACTATGAGCTTATTGCATGAAGTCATTCTTGGTCATAGTGTTGCGGCCCACTTGATATGGAATATATCACCGCTTTCAGTTCAGGTCAGTACTGAATCTGTGAGAAGTTCATCACATGGTCATGGCTGACCATCAGAGCATGCTGAGGGGGTGGGGCTTGAGGCAGGGGGAGGGGCTTGGTGCTGGGGCATCAGGTCAGCAACCTGTGGCCATCATAAGCCATGCATATGGTCCCTTAAACGTTATACCGCAGGGGCCAAATTCATACGCACACAGGCACACACACACAAACCTGCACATACACACACACACATACACACACATACACACCTACAGTACACACACAGAGAATACACACGCATGCACACACACACAAAGAAACACACACAAAGACACACACCAATGCGCACCCACACACAAGCATAAACACAAGCACATACTTACACGTAAATACACACATGATAAAATAAAAAGAAAACATTCGGCCATGCACATCTACAGCTGTAGCCTGGTGTAGTTGGCCTTTGGACAATATTTGCGACAAGCTGGTATGTGAAAGGCTTTGACAGCAGGGTTTATGGGGGAAAAGCAGTAATATGGACATGGAGCATGGTTACCACTTTTGTTCCTGAGTGCTCTGGGCTCAGCACTGCCAAACACATGACCTTCAGTGAAACACACTCACCTGACACTTAGGTTTGGGTTCTTACAGTCTCCTTTGGCCTTTATATATTTATATCTATTTATTTGCAAGGACGTTTCTATTGGTAGTTACATGATCACTTTGTTTATGTATTTAAATGCAGACCTTCGCTATTGTTTGGCTGCTATCGAAGGACTACAACGGTGCATTTATATGATTACTTTCTTTTTTCTTTTTTTTTTTTATTAATTTCTATTGGTACTTAAATAAGGCCTTTTCTATTGGTACTTAAATAAGGCCTTTTCTATTGGTACTTAAATAAGGCCTTTTCTATTGGTATTTGTGTGAGGACTTTCCAGGTGGTGACATAACGCCCCTTCCTCTCATTATTAATAGGAGGGCTCCTGGAGAGACGCTGTGGGGCTCAGGACGCCTCCTTTCATCCTCCCTGTCTGCTTCTGAAATCCCCCCAAATCTCCGGGTCCCTCCTGGGTGTCGCCGTGGAACACGCTCCGACTCATGTTCCCGTCGGCCGGCCCCAGCCCTCCCCTCGCGACCCGCCGCTGATGGCGGGAGTTGAAACGGAGGAGGAGGAGGAGGAGGCGGAGGCGGCGGAGGAGGAGGAGGAGGAGGAGGAGGCGGAGGAGGAGGAGGAGGAGGAGGAGGAGGAGGAGGAGGAGGGGAAAAAAGGGAAGGAGTTGCGACGTGCTTATGTGGGCCGTCTCAGGCGCGGGCTTGCAGGGGAATGAGTAGGATTAATTACTGTAGAGTTTGACCCGAGGAGACCTGCATCAGATTATCCCAGATGCCGTGGAGGAAGGCATTAGCGCCACGGAGGGACGGGCGCGCCGAGGCGGCGGCAGGAGGCTGTCAGCCTGACCTCTGTGGGCTGTGGCACCCGACACAGGGACTCACACACATGGTGACACACACGGAAGAGACACACACTCGACACAGAGACACACACGTGGTAACACACACGGAAGAGGCACACACTCGACACAGAGAGACACACACGTGGTAACACACACGGAAGAGGCACACACTCGACACAGAGAGACACACACGTGGTAACACACACGCAAGAGACACACACTCGACACAGGGACTCACACACATGGTGACACACACGGAGGAGACACACACTCGACACAGAGACACACACACACATGGTGACACACACGGAAGAGACACACACTCAACACAGACACACACACACACGTGGTAACACACACGGAAGAGACACACACTCGACACAGAGACACACACACGTGTAAATACACACGAAAGAGACACACACTCGACACAGAGACACACACACATGGTAACACACACGGAAGAGACACACACTCGACACAGAGACACACACACGTGTAAATACACACATGTACACACACACACGACACAGAGACACAGAGCCACACACAAACATACAAACACATGGCACAGGGACACACACACATGTACACATAGCGACACACACAGAGACACACACATGTACACA
>NC_044061.1:24242232-24249732 GCF_902167405.1 Gadus morhua | reverse complement strand
TATGTTGGCATCACATGATTTAGTAACAATATAGAGTATGGTTTCACAAATTAAACCTTTGTTTGCATCCCACTGCACTCTTCCCTAGAGTCCAGCTGGGATTCTCCACACATGAAGACGGTGATCAGCACAATAGCTTGGCTTAAGCACGCTTCCTCATGCACACTACTGCAGCCTCTATCCTCCTAAACCCTGCCTTCTTCCTCCTAACAGCCTATTTAACAATTAAACAAAAGCAAACCCTGTCATATTTCCGTGGATTGTCTCGATACCAAATCTACCTTGGCCATTTGTGTCAGTTTAAACATTAGTTGTACATGGATTTACTTTCGATTGACATTGAACGGATTGCTTATATCGATTCAAATGGTAAATTAGCTCGATTCATGGGAATTCTTGCCACCGAACTGCCACCGAAACGTTAAGCTACAAAGATGTGTAAGGCGGTGGGGTATCTGTGATCTATAATCTGGTATTAAACCACACACACACACACACACACACACACACACACACACACACACACACACACACACACACACACACACACACACACACGAACACACACACACACACACACACACACACACACACACACACACACACACACAAACACACACACAGAGGTAAGCCTCTACCTCTGTTGTGTGTGTGGAGGTTAACCTAAAGTGGGTCGCTCCCAGGTGGCGGGGGCTTCACAGCAGTCCTCTTGCAGGTGACAATCACACCACTCTCTCACACTACATCTGTAATTGAGGTCAGTGCCTTCGCTTGCTGTGGCCCGCAAATCAGATTGTTCTGATGTCCGATGTCCATTTTATGACCAATTATGACGAGGCACAGTTTGTATGTCAAAATAACCAGTGGTGGACTGTGGTTGCCTTGCTCCGAAAGATAACCCCGAAAATCGTTTTTTGTTGGTTGGAGAGTGAAGATTAGTATATGGGTCTGGATGAAAATGTACTGGTAAACACATGCTCATACTCCCATTTACCGTAGAGAAAACGCGAGCTGACCCCTGTTGGTGTCGTGTATAATTCTCAATCGCTGAGAATGTTTTCATGAGTGTACTGAGTGTACTGTTTGTTCATCCGTGCGGATTCACCCCCAGCCTCCACCACAAAACGGTGCCTAGGTGAATCCAGATAGCCAGGGGTTCATGAACCCGATGAAATGTGCTCCACACGGTTTGATGCGATCACATGCACATCTGACTCTAACCTCATTCCAGTTTGTACCCTAAACTGCACCTGACATTTACGTGGATCAGTACATATTGGAACTGCATTATTTCGGATTGAATCAGCATGGCTCTGATTGACCAAGAGCGCCTCGACAAAGCCATGCATTCCTCCCTACTCTTCATCTGCCTCGGCCTCGGCCTGTCTCGGTGGGACGCAGGGCGATGAATGGCAGATGCGTGGCGGAGTTTAGGTGGATGACATAGGGAAATGGGATGGAAATACCTCCATGCATGAATGGGCCAGTCGCTCATTTCTCTATTCATGTCGCTCGGAGGAAATACATTTTTCAATGCATTCCAATTGAATTCCCAGCTGAGCCCCCTTTCCCCTATTGCATGGTTTGCATCCCTAAAGGGCAAAGAAGGTGCCTTCTGGAGATTTTTGTGAATTTGAGTGAAAGCTAAAATCCAATCTTACAAACAATTCCAATCAAAACTTTTTTTCGCATGTTGTCTGGAGGATAACTAAAGCCTCCGCGGTTTAGGAGTTGGGGTGAGCCGTGTCCCTGCAGGGAACACCGCCCCATACGACGGTGTTTACGTGTTTCCTGCAGCGCCGTGCTCAAGGCGGACGGGGCATGGGTCACATTGTGACGGTGGCTGTGTTGGCGGTGACGGATTAAAGTGATACACTCCCCTGGCCCCGTTATCTGCCATAATGGAGCAGATCCGTAGCTCATCCAGAATAATCAATCCACGTCCCATTGTTAGACGCTCCCCGGGCAATGACCTGTGCTGCCTCATCCAGCCCCCCCCCCCCTTCACCAAGGACACATAGACACGCACACAAGCACACAGACACACACAAGCATGCACATGCAGGCACAAACACACACACATACACACGGACTCAGATGACACACACGCGCACACACACACACATCACCGCGTCAGCTGCCAGCTCCATCGCCCAGCAGAAGTCCCCTTCCTCATAACCTTCAATCAAAACATACGCAAGTGACCTGGCCAGCACTCATAAGGCAGGCCTCCCTTCAGAGTCCCCTCATATGAGTACCGGACGGGGGGCCCGCCTGCTTGACGTCCCCTCTCGACTCCGTGTCCAATCAGATCATTCGCTCAATGCATCAACGTCTCTTCACATTTACAGCCTCTACCTCGGAGACGCTGCTGTCTGCTCTACCCTGAAGCGCCCCCTGTGACTGAATAAGGTCATGCTGTCAGGGGGGCCCTCTACCGGGACCCCTGTACCGGGACCCCCATACCGGGACCCCCATACTTGGACCCCCATACCGGGACCCCCATGCTGGGACCCTTGCACTGGGACCCCCGTCTGCGACCACCATCACCATCATCACCACCACCTCCACCACCTTCCAACCCCGCCCCAACCATCAGCACCATCACCACCGATACCACCACCATCACCACCACCACCTTCCACCAGCCCACTTCCTTTGAGATGGCGTTCCACGCTGCAGAGCCACGCGTCACACGCAGCGCGCACAAGGACATGCATATTGGAGAGGCTCCCAAGAGCGAGCTGAGCTTCAGCAGAGATGACGACAGCAAGGCTGACAACCAGCAAGCTTACAAGGAAGGGACTGGAAAACGGCATGAGAGAGAGACAGTGAAGACAGAGAGAGAGAGAGAGAGAGAGAGAGAGAGAGAGAGAGAGAGAGAGAGAGAGAGAGAGAGAGAGAGGAAGAGACAGAGACAGAGAGACACAGAGAGAGAGACAGGGACAGACAGAGAGACAGAGAGAGAGAGAGAGAGAGAGAGAGAGAGAGAGAGAGAGAGAGAGAGAGAGAGAGAGAGAGAGAGAGAGAGAGAGAGAGAGAGAGAGAGAAAGAGAGAGAGAGAGAAAGAGACAGAAAGAGAGAGACAGAGAGAGAGAGAGACAAAGAGACAGACAGAGAGAGACAGAGAAAGACAGAGAGACCGACAGAGAGAGAGAGAGAGAGAGAGAGAGACAGAGAGACCGCGACAGACAGAGAGGTGGGTATGAATAGGGGATGTGTAGTGGGTTTACAATGTAATGTGTTTTTTGCACGTTATTGTCTCCTCAGTAAAGGAATACTTGTATAAAACCATTGCTTGCATATGTTTTGAACCAATGTGGATACACCTGGATGGAAAGCCCTGACAATGCTCTACCGGATTTGAAGAAAATAAAAATAAGACTGATAAAATGCCCTTAACCAAGGCACTGACCCATTGCTGTTCCTTCGCCGAGCATCTGGCCTTATGCAGATGTTGCTCCTCCGCCTCACTTTGAGATCCTTTTACCTGTCTCTCCCCCATTCAAGCTCAGGCTGCTTTTGTCAAATTCTTCTACGGATGAATGGCTTTGAAAAAGGGCTTGGGATGTTTGCCTATATGGAACGATAATAGCCTCGCTAATATAAAACGTACAGATGATAAATAAAAACATGAACAGATGAACGCAAGCAAATACGCAATCTTCAATTTAATCAAAACAAACGAGGACAACAAACGACCCCTCTTTTATATTTCCCCTGACGTATCTAAATAGAGACGCAGCAGCGATGCCGTGTCGCGGTGCCATCGATCGCTCGCACTGTTATGACCAGGTTTTCAATCAAGGGGAATGTGTCGTTGAGAAGAGACCCCTCGGATGGCTGGGGGATGAGACCAATGATCGGTTTCCTTAGGAGAGCATCCACCATGCACGTGTGATTGTTTTTGCTTTAGAGATACATCTCTGCGATGTTTGCGTGGGTGCGACCGTGCATACTTGTCGCTACGGGGTGGGGGTGGGGATGACGGAGACCCTAATGAGGACGGAGAGCGTCCCCGGCACACCTCTGCCGAGCCGGGCCGCGGTGACCTGTGCGGGCCTGGGAGATCCAGGCTTGTCTGCTTCAATTAGGCCGCCGCCGCTGAGGGCTGTGTCTCTGTGTCTGAGGTAGGGCCCCAGCTGGGTGAGCGAGACCCGGGTCTCTCCCAGGCACACCGCCGCTAAGTACAGATGCTCCCCCGCGCCGGGCTCTCGCTCCCCGGGCCCACGTACCTAAAGAGAGCTTATTTCACTAATGGCCACGTTTGGCTGGGGAGTCGCTGGGTTCGGTGATTCATCGTCGTCTTGTCTTCGCTAGTCACCTTGAGAGGGTGCGGAAACCATTGCTGGCAATTATAATGTAGAAATGTTTGGAGCTATTTATCCGTCGTTATTTACAGTGGTTTGAATGTTGTGAATTACTGCGGAAGGCCTGCTTACACGATTTGTGTGCGTGTGTTGTTTCTAATGCAGCAACCAAGCGTGGTCAGAAAGCCTGGCTGACCATCAGTCTTCATGATGGGGGCCTCCCAGCCCCTGAGAGTCCACTCTAGCAGCCATAGACGTGTTGCATACATCCTGCATTCCCGAGCTCCCGTACGTTCCAGTGGCATTCCGTTGGGTTGATGTATCCCTGCCCTTGAAAGAGCTGTTATAATGAGTATGCTATGCAGTAAATGGGGAGAGTTATTTTTGTTTTCCGACCATTTACAGAACAAATTCTGTGGATGCCATTCGTTTTAAAGATTGTATCTTAAGATATATGGATTTTATGTCTGGCAAATAGATGACCACACACAAGCTGGGATGTGTGGAAGTGCTAGTATTTGTTGAACCAAGAACTTCTTTTGATCAGTCAGGGCAGGATGCTGTCTTGCATCAGGCTGCGCCAACATGGTCACACTCTCACACACTTCTGCTGGCGAGCAACTCCGGGCGCACGCACACTGTCAGAAACAGAGATATTTTCTGCCCCCCTCACACCCATAGAGAGATCGGTATCACACTGCAAGCATCACCCTCTCCCTCACATACAACAGCACTTTCCTTTTTTAGTTTTTTGCGGCTTTAACTTGGAAGACAAAGTGAGCTTGTAAGGACGTAGTTAAGGATAAGCCAGCCGTTAACGCGTTGGTGTGTCTCAATATCGACAAGGACTTAGGCCTTTTTTTTTCAAAACAAACCCTCCAGGATACAGTTTTACTACAGTGGTATAAAAACATGGACATACAAGCCAAGAAAAGGCAAATTGATTACCACATAGGAAAAGTCTCTTTTGGTTCCCTAAAATCTCATCTCCAACACCAAGTAGGTTTTGCAAAGGTCACACAGAGGATAAATAGTACAATCTAATAGATACGCTTGAGGATGGACAATATGTCATCCCACATAGGTAGGTAAAAGAGCCTGCTAGTATTGAAGCGTGTCTTTTGAGCTAAAAAGTTTAGAGTTGTATTTTTTCTTGGGACACAAAAAGCCTCTATACATGCAGGTATTAGTGCATAGGTTCCCGCAGAAAAATGTATTATTGTGTTCAACGAAGCATTGCCTAAACCTCAGCAGATGAATTTGGCATAGTCATAGAAATAAAGGAAATAGATTCAATTGCACACCCCCCTAGTCTCTTTGCTAAACATATATATTGAAATATATCTATCGAGTGAAAGATTTAAAAAAAGGAAAAGTGAAGCATAACACAAAACAAGGAGCTCTGAAACACCCGAAAAAGAGTCAGTAATCTTATATCACAGTCAAGTGAAATCTCAGGGGAGGAACAAAAGGAGATGGAACACAGCAGCAAAGGCCGGATCTAGAGCGAGTAACAAACAGCGCAGAGAGACGCTCCGCCGCTGAGTCAGTCCTCAGGAGGAGAGCAGGAGGGTGCGATCCAACCTCACAAGTTGGACGGGAGTTTGGCGCGCACAGTCTGCGGCGGCTCCAGCTCCGAGCCCCTCCGGGAGGGGGGCTGCCCGGGGCCCGACGACGACGACGACGGCGGCGCCAGAGTCTGGTGCGGGGGGCCTGGTGACACCTGGAAGGGAGGAGTTATGTGCCCCGGGATCGGGCTGCGGGGCTTTGGCACGAGGGTGGGTGAGGAGAAGGGCGAAGGGTAGTAACCCGTGTCCAGCTGGATGCTACTGCGGGGCAGCGGGTGTCCCAGGGCCTGAGCCACCTCCTCGGGCAGGGACGTGCGGGAGCAGGACAAGAGTCTGAGGTCCTCCGAGAAGCGGCCCGTCGTCTCCCTCCCGGGGCCCGTGTGCGTCTGGGGCGGGAAGGAGGGCTGGGGCATGAGCAGCGAGCTCCGGGAGCCGGCAGCGCTGGAGGGGACGCTGTAGTGGAACGTCCGACCGGCCACCGGGCTCTGGACGGTGGGGCTGGGGGCCAGCGGCGTCAGACAGGGCGAGGCGTTGGCCGAGCCGTACTGGGCCAGGGAGGCCAGAGCGGACCTCTCCAGGGACAGCTGGTGGGGCAGCAGGGCGGACCGCAGGACGGCCAGGCTGACCAGGCCCGCTGACGACGGGGAGCCCTCCAGAGGCTGCTGCTGGACGGGCTGGCCCTTACTGGAGGCCGGGGATCCTTGCGGAGGGGAGTGGAAGAGGTTCAGTCCGCCAGCAGTTCGAACTCCCGCGGAGAACTGCTGCAGCGACCCCACCTGAGGGAGCTGGCCGGGCATGGAGCTGGTCGACCCGGTGGAGATGGGACTGATGTTACTCTGGCAGCCGGGAGAGCCTAACGCTCCGGCTGCCATTCCCCCTGACGTCCCCCCTGTGTGCCCGGATGCCCCTCCCCCTGTATAAGTACCTCCTATTGAACCCCGTTTATGCCTTTCAGCACTTCCTCCCGAGGCGCCTCCTGAACACCCGCCCATTATAGTCCCGCCTTTAAATCCATCCGGCGTTGCTATCAATTCCCCAAAAGCTCCGCCCATCGATCCCATAGTTGTTCCCCTAGCGGCGCCGGTCATCAAGCCTCCACTAACCCCTCCCACCGATTCCCCGGTAGCTCCACCCATTGTAAAATGGCCGCCGGTGGCCCCCTCAAAACGCCCGCCGATCTCTGTAAAGTCATCCGTCGCCAGGGCCGGTTCTATCTCGATCTCAACGCTGACCGACCCTTCGGCAGAACCTCTGCCCCCGCCGCCCGTGCACCAGCTGCTCGCTCCACCGCAGGCCCCGCCACCCCCCCCGCCCGCTCCCCCGCCCAGCCCCGACCCCGTGCTCCCGCCCATCGCCCCCTGGTGGAAGAGGGTGGACAGGGGTGGGGTGCTGGAGCGGAGCGGTAGGTGGTGCTGGGGGGGGGGGTGGTGCAGCTGGGCCAGGCTAGAGGTCGGGGAACCGGAGGAGGAGCGGGGGGGTCCGAAGGGGAACGCCGACGCCCCGGCACCACCGGAGCCCGCCTTGGCCCCGGGACCGGGACCAGGACCGGGACCGGGACCGGGACCGGGACCCCTGCCCCCAGTACAGCCAGTCCCACGAGGACCACCACCGGCGGAGGCCTG
>NC_044061.1:24219732-24237232 GCF_902167405.1 Gadus morhua | reverse complement strand
AACTCACCAACACCCGGGCCTATGTTTCAAAGAAGCTCAGTGCTACCTCAAAATCCCCACCGAGTGGACCGCCTGAGCTTTGGGTCATATGAGTGGCTGATGTTGTGTCGACTTGTAACCGGTAGGTTGCTAGTTCGAAACCCGGCGAGTTGAGGTGTCCCCGAGCAAGACACCTAACTCTATCTGCTCCCGATGAGCTCCCGATGAGCTGGCTGTCGCCTTGCTCTGTAGCCTCCGTCGTCTGTGTGTTTAAACTGTTGTAAGACACTTTGAATTAAAGGGTCTGCTAAACGCCCTAAATGTGAATGTAAGTGAGACGCCAACATTGATGCAGCATAACTCATTCAAACGCACATTTTCACAGACACATTCATGACTGCAGTGTTCACCGTGTTGTTATGCCTTGTGTCTACAGGTCCTGAAGATTTTGGTGAAGGAGCGCTGTTCTCTTCATGACGTTTTAAAAACTCAGCTCCTCAGAGGCCCTCAACTCAACATGTGCCAAGTCTGCTCAGGAAGAACCGGCTCTAATTAACAGGCTGCACGGCGAACCACTAGAGTGCAGCAGGCGCGTGTGTGTGTGTGTGTGTGTGTGTGTGTGTGTGTGTGTGTGTGTGTGTGTGTGTGTGTGTGTGTGTGTGTGTGTGTGATACTTAGTGCTTTCACAGTGCTTGTTATTTTACTTTAACTGTATGAGTGTCTGTCTTTATCTAGGGACATGCTGTACATGATTGAACACATGTGCACACACGCATATGTGTGTGTGCGTGTGTGTGTGTGTGTGTGTGTGTGTGTGTGTGTGTGTGTGTGTGTGTGTGTGTGTGTGTGTGTGTGTGTGTGTGTGTGCGCATGTGTGTGTGTGTGTGTGTGTGTGTGTGTGTGTGTGTGTGCATGTGTGTGTGTGTTACTTAGTGCTTCCACAGTGCTTGTTATTTTACTTTAACTGTGTCTGTCTTTATCTAGGGACGTGCTGTACATGATTGAACGCATGTGCACACACGCATATGTGTGTGTTTGTGTGTATGTGTGTCTATATGTGAATGTGCATGTGTGGGCTTGTGTGTGTGTCTGTGTGTGTGTTTCAGAGTGCATTAGTTCTTTCCCAGTGCATACATGTAATGATGATTGTATATATATATATAGGCATGCAGTACATGCATGGGAATGGGTGTATATCCGTCACGTGGTGTTTATCGTGTGCATGTGTGTGGGTGTGTGTGTGTGTGTGTGTGTTTGCGTTTGTTTGTGTGTGTGTGTGTGTGTGTGTGTGTGTGTGTGTGTGTGTGTGTGTGTGTGTGTGTGTGTGTGTGTGTGTGTGTTTTTTTCATGCGCATGTGTGTTTGTATCGTGTGTGCGTGTGTGTGTGCTTGCTGGCATGTCTGCCACTTACGTCCTGGACCTTAATTGGAAAGCGTGTGCAGTGATTGGATGTAATGTAGATCCATGTATGGGCGCATAACCGTGTGCTATAAATAGCGCGTTAATTGGAGTGGACGGAGTGTGACACCAACATTCACATGAGATGTGTGTGTGTGTGTGTTTGTGTGTTTGTGTGTGTCTAGTGTGTGTCTAGAGTACGCATGCATGAGATAGAAAAAGGCAAGAGTGGCAAGCGCGAGTTAATCCAAGGATATATTTATAGATCAGAGATGTATTTTTAACAGTGATCTTTTTTGTAGGTGTTTATGTATCCATGAGTGAATCTGTGTGTGTTTGTTCCAGTGTGTAGTGTGGAGTGTGTTTGTAGTGTATGTAGTGTTGTGTATGTGCGTATGTAGTGTGGGCATGTGTCTGTAGTGTTTGTAGAGTGTGTAGTGTGTATAGCGTGTGGATAGTGTGTGGTGTGTATGTCTGTGTGTGCAGTATGTGCAGTGTGTGTAGTGTATGTAGTGCGTGTGTAGTGTATGTAGTGTTTGTGGTGTATGTGTGTGTAGTGTATCAAGTGTGTCTGTGTGTGTGTTTGCGTGTGTGTGTGTGTGTGCACACAACATGTGCACACACTACACGCTTGTAGCGTGTGTACTGCGTGAGCTACCAGTGCTGTGTCTCTTCTGGAGATAGCCGCCCAGTGACTGGGAGCTAAACCCTCTGCCTCGTGGCTCTGGGGCTGAAGCCAGCGCTTGCAGGAGGTGTCAGCCCTCCTCCGCCTCCCCTCCCCCCCCGCGCGCGTTCTCCACCCAGGGCTGGACCAGGAGGTGTCAGCCTGCCTCAGTCTCCCCTCCCCCCCCGCGCGCGTTCTCCACCCAGGGCTGGACCAGGAGGTGTCAGCCTGCCTCAGTCTCCCCTCCCCGCCCCGCCCCGCGGTCTCCACCCTCACCCACAACACCAGACACTCAGCCAGAGCCGCGTGATCTCGGGGTGTTGAGAACGAAAAAGTCAGCCACAACATGTCCGGCGCCCTGAACGGCATGAAGTTTAGCGGAACCAAGGCAGAACCCGAGCAAAACTCTGTCGGAAACCGGCAGCACCATGGCAGAACCCTGGTAGAACCCTGGTAGAACCCTGCTAGAACCCTGGCAGAATCTTGGCAGGACACTGGAAGAACCCTAGCAGAAACCCTGGTAGAACCCTAGTAGAACCCTGGCAGAATCCTAGCAGAACCCTAGTAGAACCCAAGTAGAACCCTGGCAGATCCCTGGTAGAACCTATACAGAACCCTAGCAGAACCCTAGTAGAACACTGGCAGCACCATCATTTTAGCGGGGCTCCACTGAGGAGCTTCTGACAGCCAGAGTCGTCACTGCTCTTCTCGGTTCCCCACTCCGCCCAGCGTTCTCCTTACTAATTCCTTAACCGCGCTGCACTTCACCGCCACCGCTCCCAGTTAGTGTAAAGAAAACGCTTTCTCTCTCATGACCAAAAAGCAGCGTTCTCGTGTGCTTAAAATAGTGATGAGTGTTACATGGCGCTGATCTGCTCTGTTGGCTCGTCACATAAATACTAATCCCCAAACCACATCGGGGGCCGAAGGAGAGTTAATTATTAACGCTAACCTCATTTTCAACGCTGCACCGCTGCTGCCAGAGTACAGTTAGTGAAATACCCTGGGAACCATTACTCTCTAAATACTGGAGCAGTGGTTAATCCGCGAGCAGGACTAATGTCTCCAGCAGAGCTGAGAGGAGAAGGCTGAGCCTTGAGAAGAGAAGATATCTTATTGGAACACTTTACAATGAAGGTACGTTAATTAACCCTAACATTAGTTATTGCAGTCATAACCATTAACAAACAATTAACAGTCAATGACAGTTAACTTATGGTCTTGTTACTATAAATTACATTTAGTTTATGCAGTATTAAGTATTATATAGCATTAGAATAGGGCTAAGGGTTACGATAAGGGTTTACCCCTTACCCTATCAAATTATGAATACATTAATGCTAAATTAACTTGAAGAACATTGCACTAGTTAAAATGAACACCATTACTTAACATAAACACTATAAGTATATAATGAATTAACAGTTAATTGTTAGTTAATGCATATTAATACGTAAAGTGAATTCATGAGTAATCGATGTACTCTTAATAATAATAATAATTGATAAGTGTTACCAATTCAGACCATGGGGTTATGCTGTCTTACTATCTGCTTGTAATGCTGACGTATTGGCTGATGGGGGAAATTTAATTGCGGTCAAATGACTGCATTTGAGCTCCTAGTCAGTGGATATTAAAAGAAAAACGACGTACGTACCACCAATGTGACCTTCTCCATACCCCTGTTAATATTCTATATTCCTGCCCGCAGTTCAGTACAATTTAAATCCAATTTATTTAGAATTGCTCCAATCCCCTTTGCTTACGGAGATCTCATGTCACTCATCGCAGGGCATGAAATAAGTGAGCAGGCTTAGCCGGCCGGGGCCCGCTCTCTCCGACAGGCTGGGCTGTTTTTACTCCTGGAAGTGACAGCTCAGCTTTGCTCTTCCGCTGTCGTTCCTCCTGAGATCCTGTTTGGAGGCTTTAATAGCAGCCGCTGGTGCTCAGGGTCGCCCCTTTGCAGCTTATTTTACACCAGCAGGATTCTGCCGTTGTTGTAATGGGTGTAGTTGGCCTCCCTCCCACCGACGGTGTAGTCAAACCTTCAAATATCACGTTGCTCATGTCTCGAGAGCGTTAGCAAAATATATGGTAATAGTTTCAGAACAGCCTGTCCCTTAAAATATTGTGTGTTACAGTAGCGATACACACTCGGAATGCATATTTTTTCCCTTCATTTTATAATTTGTTTCGGTCTGCAAACGACCATGTGACCATCAAAGCCGGACGGACGAGGTCGGCCGTAGGTCGATGGGGATGCCTGCTTTGATCTCAGTGAGGGCGGCGATGGCTTCCCTGTCTCCGTGGCACCCCACTGAGCGGGCTTCTGGCTCCTCATGTGGACCCCCCCCCCCCCCCCCCAGGAGCCCTATGACAGCTCTGAGCGTTGGTGTGTGCGAGACATCATGGCCCGTCCTGGTGTGATTTACACACTAGCGTACGTCCAGATATGAGAGGGAGGAGGAAATGGAGCGAGGGCATTTTTCCACGTAATTATCTTTTCACGCTCGTGTGCCTCCTCGCGTACGCTCTCCCGATCCGGGCTCGTAGCTTTAATGCATGTCAGAGAACCGCGGCTGTCCTCGCTCCTGGGCTGCTGTGTGTGTGTGTGTGTGTGTGTGTGTGTGTGTGTGTGTGTGTGTGTGTGTGTGTGTGTGTGTGTGTGTGTGTGTGTGTGTGTGTGTGTGTGTGTGCGTGCGCGCACTTGTGTCTGTGTGTGTGTGTGTGTGTGTGTGTGTGTGTGTGTGCGTTCATATATGTGTGTGTGTACACATATGTGTTCTGTTCTGTGTGTTTGATGGTCTGCGTAAAACAGAGCCAGAGAGCGAAGGAGCAAAATGGTACGGGCCGTTTTTCAACGTGTGCGAACATTCTCACGTAACCAGCAGTCACGTAACACACGTCCCTCCGGGTGCGTCTGTTGTGTGTTGAACCTGTCCTCTGCGCTGGTGTCGATGGAGGAGGGCAGTGTAGGAGGGTGGGGGTGTGGTGGACGGGTAATTAGTTTGATGCTATCTTTAAGATAACAAATGAAATTACTTTAGTTTAGTTAAGTTACTTTAATTTATTAACTTATTCTTTATTTACCACATTTAACACATTTGCATGGGAGTGCCGCCCATGACAACGGTTGTCAAGGGCAAGATAATAGAAAAAAAACGCCCAATGAGTGTCCAATGTCATCCCCCCCCCCACCCCCCTGCCCAGCCCCCAGAAAACAACAACACATGAATTCATGCAGACGCGATTCCCCATAAATCATCATTTGATTGGTCCATCAGGAGAGCCGATAGAAACGTCTGGGCGCTGGGGCTGTCACCAGATAATCCTGAGTGGGTCTGCCGCTGCTGGGAGCCACCGAATGAGCAGAACCGTGGCGCTAACTGGGTTAAGGACCAAGAGGATTACCTGGGCCTGGCCGCTGCCAGCGCCCCTTAGTGACTCACTCTGTCATGGTGGCTATTTGGCAGCTCCACAACGCCGCCAGTCTGAGCTCCATGTGAGGGAGAGAGGGCGAGAGAGGCAGGGATACAGAGAGAGAGCGAGATGGAGGGAGGAAGCGAGAGAGAGGGGGGGGGGGAGAGAGAGAGAGGGAGAGAGAAAGAGAGCGGGGAAGAGGGAGGGAGAGAGAGAGAGAGAGAGAGAGAGAGAGAGAGAGAGAGAAAAATAGAGAGAGAGTCTGATGATGAAAATGAAACGAGAGTGCAGGGGGAAAACCCTATTGGATCTCGATCCAGCCTTTTCAGAGATTAAAGATTAAAAGTGACTCGGTTCCAGAAACAAGTTCTAGTGACGACTGAAGTAATGATGGGGAGCCAGATTTCAAAGCAGCCGTTTAATCCCTGACACTCCTTCTCCTCTCTCCATCTCTCTCTCTCTTTCTTCCCCTATACCTGTGGTTTAATAGGTCACTGGTTCAGCCGCCCGCCTGTGGAGGATGCCGCGACTCAGAGACAAAGAGACAGCTCCCCAGAGCCCCCTGGGAGTCTGAGGGACCCCCAGACCACCCAGCCCTGCTTCAGCCTCAAGCTGCTCATCAGGTAGTGGGGAGGGAGAGAGGGAAGGAGGTAGGGATGGAGAGAGGGAGGGAGGGAGGGAGCGAGAGAGGGAGGGATGGAGGTAGGGAAGGAGAAAGGGAGTGAGTTAGAGCGGGTTGACTTGTAACCGGAAGGTTGCTAGTTCAATCCCCAGCTCCTCCTAGCTGTGTGTTGATGTGTCCATGAGCAAGGCACCTCACCCTAACTGCTCCCGACGAGCTGGCTTTTGCCGTGTATGGTTGACACCACCGTCTATGTTAATGTGTGTATGAACGGTTGTCAGTCGCTTTGGACAAAAGAGTCCACCCGGGCGTTAAGAGAGCTACGGTGTTCCTCTCCAACGCTAGGCTGTCAGAACCAGAATCATCTTTATTGGCCGAGCCTGTGGAGCATAATCTAATTGCTAATCTAATAGCTTATCTGGAGGCAAATCTAGACAGCCGGAAGCTCCAAAGAGAAAACCAGGCAGCCGTACTACATTTCCCAGAGGCCTTGTGGTGCTTTTGGATAACTGGGAGCCGAGCCAGTGTTTGTGGGCTTAAGTGATAGGCATCATTTAGATAGAGAAATGCCAAGGTGCATTGTGGGTGGTTTGATGTGTTCATGTTACCTGGGACAACCAAGGCACTGCCTAGGTATCTATGTCCATCCTTTTAACTGAAATACGAATATTGGTACAATCTTTGTTGTTAATACCTTGTATTACACATCATAGGCCATTGTGTCCAGGAGCTTTCTCTGTGTCCATGCTGGAGTCTACACTGTAAGCTCTCAGCTTCCTATAGCAAACACTCTGCAGCAGCCTGCCACTGTGTACATTCACGTGAATAAATCAGGCTGTCTCTGAATAAATGAGCTGGCCTACGGTTCATGAGTTGGTAGTGATGCAAATGAGCATTTGTGTGTGTGTGTGTGTGTGCGTGCGTGCGTGCGTGCGTGCGTGCGTGCGTGCGTGCGTGCGTGCGTGCGTGCGCGCGTGCGCGTGTGTGTGCGCGTGCGTGTGTGTGTGTGTGTGTCAAGTAACGGGAAAGTGAGTTGTCCAAGGCAATGTTCTCTTGACACAATCATTTATACACTCTTATATACACTTGCTAAAACCAACCTTCCAAAACACACTTCTATAAACACGCACACACATGCGCACACACACACACACACACACACACACACACACACACACACATGTAAACACACACACATACACACGCACACACTCACACACACACAGACTTCTAATCTCGCTGCACGCGATAGTTCATTGAGCAGCTCATCCCAGCGGACTACCTGTTTACCGACACTGAGTCAGAACTCCCCAATAGTCCCCAACCACTAACCATCCCCTCCATCTCTAACTCCTCCACAAGCCTTACGTCCACTACAACCTCACACTCAACAGCAACTATTGTTTTGTCTTTATTTAGCTTTAAAATGTACTCCAGCCATGTCCCTCCACCACCTCAACCCCCATCCCCACCGCCACCATCACCTCTGCTTCCAGCACACCTCCACCTCCAACAACATCATCCCCACCTCTATCACCTCACAACAATAAAGTCAACCACTATCGTCTCCACCACCACTATCACTCTCACCTCCACTTCAACCAACACCACCGCCTCCATCACCACCACCTTCACATCAGCTCTACCATCACCAACACCACCATAACTCTACAACCATCACCTCCATCACCACCACCACAACCAAAACCCCCTCCAAAACATCACCACCATCACCATCACCTCTACCACCACCATCACCATCTCCTCCACAATCAGATGCGGTACATCCACCACCACGACTCCCCCTGTACTGATGCAGCCACCAATTAATTTCATGAATGGCTAACTCGTGTTTGCTAACAAACTCCCAGTGGTTCTCAGCTTAAGTTTGCCTCTCCCTCTCCCTTTCCCTCTCCCTATCTCCCTCTCTCTCTTTCTCATACTCTCTCCCTCTCTCTCGCTGCACATTGGAAAGCATGCCGCTGCCAGGAATAGTTGCAGGATAATGGAGTGAAATACGCAAACCCTGGGGGTTCTCTATCACATTGGTGCGGGGAAAATAATAATAATTGCAGATCCAAGGCTTAAGATTAAAGCGCGCCGCGGTTGAGTCGCGGCATCGCTTGCCGCCTTTGGAGCCGCAGTTCGGGTTCCCCTATAGCTGTCTTTTTGCAAAGAAAAAATAACTGTTTCAATTTCGGCAGCTCTTCTCTAAGATAGTTGACATTAATCTCCATCGCAAACAAGCTGTTGAAAATGTATATTGTGCTTGCAGAAGACGCTCGCAGAGAGAAACCGAGTTGTTGCTGTGGAAGGGACAAAAACGCGCGGCCGCCCGACTAAAACGACTGTCTGTGACGCCTATGGAGTCGGCTTCTCATTAAACACCCGATCGTGACTTATTAGAATAACTGCAGCGTTAAGGCGGTTATGGAGAGACAGGGAGGGGCTGGTGTCTTGGAGGAAGCTGTGGAGGAATGCTTTTTTTGAAATGTTGATTAGTTTTGGCACAGGCAGAGATATGGCCACCATCTTTCTATTATTTCTGAGGGGACCCCTAGGGAGAGGGCAGGCAGAGCGGCCGGAGCGGGGAAGACGTAATTAAACTTCCACAGGAGGGTCATAAGCTGTTAAATGCTCTGCCGCTGTTTCTCATTACTTAAACAGTGTAGACTAAATGATATGCTGTCACTGGGCAAACTAATTGGTATTTGGTGAGGGCAGTATGGCACACATCATCCCCTACATGTGTCACATACACTGGGGCGGAGGGGGGGTGGAGGGCAGGACTTAAGAGGGTGTGTGTCTGTGTGTGTGTTTGTGTGTGTGTATGTGGGGTTGTATGCGGTGCACATGCGCTTGTGTGTGTGCAAATGTGTCTTTTTATGTGTCTGTGTCTGTGTGAGTGTGCGTGTGTACGTGTGTATATGTGTATGCTTGTGTGTGTGTATGTGTCTAAGTGTGTTTGTATGTGTGTGAGAGTGTGTGTGTTTGTGTATGCGTGTGCAGGTGTGTCTGTCTGTGTGTGTATGTGTGTATGTCTGTGTGTGAGAGTGCATTTCTTTGTGTGCGTTCATGTGTGTGTGCGTGCATGTGAGAGTGCATGTGTGTGTGTGTGTTGGTGCTGCTCTGACCCTCATCAGCAACACTTCAGCAATCAGTCTATAGCATGCCGGGGTTACGGTGAAAGGCTTTAAATAATACAGCCTAAAACCCTCTATAATTGACGTTATAAAACGTCTACTAGTAATCTACAAGGCACCAAAGCTATCTTCTGAAATGTGTAATATTGTACTTTAACATGATATGCAAGTCAGCCAGCAATCTGCTCCAGGGTGCTATTTTACTACATTCACTTACACACTCTCAACATCAGAAGGCACCACTCTGTGAATGTCACATGTGTTCATTGAATGAATGAATCGAATGTATTGCAACAATATGTGTAACAGGCTTTATTATTAATCGTGGATGCTGCAGCAACCTCTCCCTGTGACGTAGGAGCGTCTAGAGAAATCGCGTTTACCCGCGGCAAAGTGAAATACAACAAATAACAGTATAATAGGAAGTGGGGTGCGCACATCACCAAGACATTTGTATAACAACGTCAAAGTGTTTAGGCGGTGGTATTCCGTTAAGTATTGATCTGTTTGTGGGATGGAAAAGTGTTTTTTTATTATCGCGACCCCTACGCACGCTTCCTGATATATACTCAACGCGGCAGACACACTTTCCTTTGATTTGTTCACGGTGGCTCCCTGGAGAGCTGAGCTCCAGCCGTGGGTGTGAGGGAGAGGGTTAACCCCCCCTCCCTCCACTGAGAGAGAGATCTGAGGGGGTGTGGGGGAGAGAGTTCCCCCCCCAACCTCCGCATAAGGCGAGATCTGAGGGGGTGAGTGCCGCTGCCATGTTGCCGGAGTGAGGCTAACAGCCTAGCTAGGATGACTTGACATCTCCATCATATTGCTGTGGATCACAAACCAACCGCAGCCCAGAAAGACCTCAGCTTATGTGGTCCTCTTCTGGGTGGTGTGTCCACCATTTTAAACACCAGAACATAAAACGGTCCGGACCTAAATGTACAAAAATGTATGCGTGTTGTTTTGCGGATCTTTTCAGCCGATGAGTCTCACAAAACACATTAGCGCAAACGTTATGGTGTCGCATTCGGGTGTCAACAGGAAACAACACCCACACACAGACAAACAAGCTCGCGCAAATGCACGCACACTGTTGTGTGTTGCACAGTGTTGTCAAGAAACTGGGTTTTCTAACTTTGATGCAATACCTTGAAAAATATCAATATTCTATCCATTTTTGATGCATACTATACAATATTTTTTTTAGATGGAGAAATAAATATAACAAGGTTATAACATAGAGCGAGGAATCGCCGCTGGTACCGAGTGTATCGATACTGCGGATAAACAGTACTGAAATCGTTGTTAATATTCAGTGTAGATCAAAATCTATATTTTCTTGAAAACGCTATCGCACACAGAAAGACACACGCATTCCTCCACAACATGTGTGTGCTCCCCGGCCCTGCGGGGGTCACTCACCCCCGAAGTAGGAGCCGTCGGAGAGCTTGGTCTCCTTGTTGCCCTTGGTCAGCACGCCGACCACGCCGTGCTGGATGAAGTACATCTTCTTGCCGATGGTGCCCTCCCGGATGATGTAGTCGCCCGGCTGGAACACCTCGAACCGCAGCTTGGTCAGCATGGAGGTCACGAAGTTGGGGTCGGCGTTGGCAAACAGAGGCATGGACGCCACCAGCTTACGGCAGTTGAAGTTGATGATCTCCTGCGTGGGCGGACGCGAGGGGACACGCACAGTAGTGAACAAATGCACAGGCACACAAAGACGAGCAAACAAACACACACACACACACACACACACACACACACACACACACACACACACACACACACACACACACACACAGATGATGTGATTAGATAATACAAAATATATCATAAATAATAAAGATAATAAAAGTTCCACTATGCAATCTACTGTATCTGAGAGAGCTTATCTCCTGAGCCAAGGTGGAGACACACACACACACATACACTTATACACACACACACACACACACACACACACACACACACACACACACACACTATATACAAAAAACACAAACACACAAACAGACACATCCACACACACAGGCTCTCACACACACACACAGTCAAACTCAAATACACAGACACACATACAAAACACACACACACACACACTCACACACACACAAACACACACACACACACACACACACACACACATACTCACACAAAGACACACACACACCAAAATTCACACAAACACACACAAGCACACACACTCGCACAAAGACACACACACACACACACACACACACACACACACACACACACACACACACACAGACCCACACACCCGGGCGTGGGCCCTGTACCTCTCTCAGTGGCTCGTTGAGCTCCCCCAGGATGCTGTCCTCGTCGAACATCTTGCCCTGGTAGCGGTGCTCGTAGTAGTCGTGGATCCGCTGGCGCATGTCCGCCGGCAGCTTGTGGAAGGACATGTACTGCTCCACCTGCTTGTACTGCAGGGGGACGCACCCAGGGACGCACGCACACACACACACACACACACACACACACACACACACACACACACACACACACACACACACAGGGACGCACGCACACACACACACACACACACACACACACACACACACACACAGGGACGCACGCACACACACACACACACACACACACACACACACAGGGACGCACGCACACACACACACACACACACACACACACACACACACACACAGGGACGCACGCACACACTCACACACAGGGATACACGCACACACACAGGGACACACACACAGCGACGCACGCACACACACACACACAGGGATACACGCACACATACAGGGACACACACACACACACACAGCGACGCACGCACACACACACACACACACAGGGACACACACACACACAGGGAACAACACACACACAGGGACGCACTCACACAGACACACACACAGGCATGCAAGCACACACAGGGATACACGCACACACACACAGGGACGCACCCACACAGGCATGCACAAACACACACACACAAAGGCAAACACGCACGCAAAGGTACACACATGCACCCACACAGGGACACACACGCACACACACAGGGATGCACCGCACACACACACACATACACACAGGCACAGACACAGGGATGCAAGCACGCACAAGTACACACACATGGACGCAAGCACACACACACAGGAACGCAAGCACGCACACAGAAACACACACACAGGCACAAACACAGGCACACAGGGAGCCACGCACACACAGGGAAGCACACACACACACAGAGACGCACACACAGACAAGGATTCACACACACACACACACACAGGGACGCACACACACAGACAGGGACGCACACACACACACACACGCACACACACAACGGCACACAAGCACGCACACACATGCACACCACACGCACACACACAAACACACACACAGACACACACACCGATAGGGTTAATTGAAGGACACAGCCTGACACAACAGATATGGCTCAAGAGAGAAGGCGCAGGGAGAGCGCGACAGGAACAGAGTGCAGATAGACAAAGAGTGCTTCAGTTCATTTGCAGCGCTGCTCGTCGACTCTGTGTCGGCAGCACACCCTCGTTCCGGTTGGGCGGGGCTCTCTCCACCCAGTTAGGTGGGGTCACCATCACATGTTGGGCTGAAAACCCCTTCGAGGTTGTACTTGTGATTCGAGATTGTAATTGACTTGTTTTTACGTGACAGGAGTATCAAGCATTGAGTTTGGTTTCGTTTGGTTCTGGAACAAATTGTGTTATTCTCGTATACTTTCTATTCTCAGATTCTAGAATTTAAAATGCCTAGTGTTCAAAGGTCTTGCACATGATGCGGCACATGTGTACATTGGGAACCCATGTGAAGCCATACAGAAAAAAACTCGAGAGTGATTATCGGCAGAGATTCATTGAAGCAATTAGCCGCTGTTGAGAAGTGGTAAAACGGAACAATTGATTGGGAGTTGGGGCCAGATGCTGGCTGAGCCACACTATGCACAATATGGTGGATCATTGATTCAAAACAGTTCGCTTTTTTTTGGAAGGGCAGCTCCACTGCTTCCCAAAAGCGCAATTTAGTCCAGTCAGTCGTAGCCACAACAGGAAAGAGTTATAGATTTATTCCTCTTTCTTTGCTAAACAGTGTGACCTACTGAGCCGGCAGACATAGGTCAAGTCCTACTTTCACTTTTAAATGGCTTCCTGAAACAGAGTAACGTGAGTCACCTCATACTACCGAAAACAACGAGGGTACACAGTCGTCTCGTAGTTGATTCAAATTCTTAAAACGCGTTTTGTATGCGTTGAGTTTCTTTGGAGATGATTTCATCAGAAGAAGTCTCTGGTGAAGTCAGTGAGCGTACTTGCCAGGGGGATTGCGTATCAACCATCTCTTACAAAGCGGCATGGGGATACCTCAAACGATGACACGCAACACGAAGGCTAGTATCCCCATGTCTACACATCTCTTGCATTGTCTTCTTGTATACACAAAAACAGAACTTATTAGTGATTTCAAGAAGAAAAAATTGTAAATGTGGACACAGAGGAGCTCAATAAAAAAATATAACCTTGGCATAAGTATTCAATAAGCTACCAATAATCAGACATCTTTGTATGGTGTTATTTTGTGTGACGGGCCGCATGTAAATCCTGCTTATAAGAAATGGAGAGATGAAGTTTCTATTCCAAACAACTATAAAAACAAGCTACTTAATACGTTCACTATATAATGATCAAGTAAAATCAGTAAAAATTCGGATATGAGGATAGCTTCTCAAAGCCGAAAAAGCCGAAACACCAGGATGGGAGGTATTGATACTCTGGTCTCTGCAGACACACAGTGAGAGTCAGAATAGAGGTATTATAAGTATTGATACATCAGTATCTGCAGGCACACAGAGAGTCCACTGAGTTAAAGAAAGATGAACCATGGTTATTCCCAGTAAAAAAAACGTGAGAAAAGTAATATATGTTTTAGGTTTCCGTATGCTTAGCGCCTGATCTACAAACATGAATACAGATATCCTGAGAGAGAGAGTTAGTATGGATGTGAACACAACACAATGGAAGTGTGAGCCTTTAAACCAAAGGATGAGGGACAGATCAAAGCACACAGGGAGTGGGAATAAGGAACATTATGACCCACTCACCATCTGAATATTCAGCACACTCTTCCCTTGCTGAACAAAAAAATATATTACGCTACTAACCATTCACGGCACAGATCTGGAGACGGTCTTTAATCACTACTTGTCCACCGCGCATACGTGCCTGCTCATACAAGATGCTGGGCCTTAGATGTCTGTCTGGGATCAGATTTGGCCGCCGTAGAGTCGACAATAATCTTCGCTAGAGGTCATCAAATAGACAATCTTTTTTTGAAATATAGTGCAGTAAATAGGGACGGGCATGGCGTGCACGTCTCTCTTTAGGGCGATGCGGAGGAGCTGTCAGAGTTATTGGAAAATCAGGAGACTTACGCAGAAGCAGATTTGAGGGGAAAGATGGACAGATAGAAGCAACAACAGCGACGAACAAAGAGGACCTGAAGCACTAATGGACCATCTGGATAGGCTCGCTACCAAAGCCTCTTTCTGGTTCACCAGCACAAACAAACATCCAGGCCCTGTGATCCAACATGTCCCTAAATCACTTCTACTGTTTCTAAAGTCCGCAGAAAACTTTGCCCGCGTCCTGAAGGGGGAACCTGTTGAAATTGCCTGATTTGTGCGCAGTGATTGAATCTTTTGGGCCATGCGACCCAACCCGATATTTACATATGGTATATTTTATGTTTTTGTTGATTATAGTTCAGGGATCGTAAAGACCCTCATTAACACACACTGTGGCCCCAAACAGTTTAGCCTACCTCCCATTTCCCATCACCCCCTTCCTTCTTCTCCTTATCCATATCACTCGACCTCCAACCCCCCCAACCCTTTCACCCGCCTCTGGCAAGGTGGAGGTCGATATGTGGGGGGGAGGGTGGTGTTCCTGCTCCCTCTCCAGCGAGATACTGCTAATGAAACAAGGAACTGCCACCTCCCCCACCCAAACACACACACACTCCCTCCCTCCCTCCCTCCCCACTACCTCCCTCCCTTCATCCCCCACTCCGTCCCTCTCTCCTCCCTCCCTCCCCCACCCCACTCCCTCTCTCCCTCTCTCCCACCCTCCCTCCCTCCCTCCCTTCATCCCCTCACTCCCTCCCTCCCCCTCCCCCACCACACTCTCGCCCTCCCTCTCTCCCCACTCTCTCCCTCCCTCCATCCCCCCCTCCCCACACCCTCCCTCCCTCCCCCTCCCCTCCCTCCCTCCCTCCCTCCCCCTCCCCCACCACACTCTCGCCCTCCCTCTCTCCCTCCCTCCCTCTCTCCCCCCCAGGGGAGCAGGCTCCTGTGATGAGGTGCCCGGAGCAGTGCCTGAAGAGGGTGAACGGAGGGCTTTCTACATCACAGGGCCAGACCTCTCAGCAGCACAGACCCCTCTAATGCGTGTGGCGAGCACCGCATCAAATGCCCGACGCGGCCCCGTGTTAGGCTAGTTCTGAGGCAGGGCAGGCGTACAGGAGGGCGGACGACATGGCTCCTGTTTCAGTATCGACGTCCCTCACCAAACACAAGCAGGTAACCTTCATCTACCCTTAATCCGTCCCCTATCAGGGCTCTCTCGGTGGCGGCCACCTCCTTAACCGCGGATGATCCGTTCAATACTATGTGCATACAGTCTCTCTCTCATCCTCCTCCTCCTCCTCCTCTTCCCGCTCTTCCTCTCCTCTCCTCTCCCCCCCCCCCCCCGGCCCCCTTCTCTCTCCGCCCCGGTTCCACATCCAGACAGGTTTTGGCCCATCTGTGTTTGAACAAAGCCTTCTAAGCCCGACACTATTTGCCCTGCGCGCTGCTCCTCAGAATGCGGGAGCGGTCGGGAGGGTTCCAGCCTGCGCATGCTGATGATGAAGCCCCTCTTCACCGCGAGGCTCACCTCCCAGCACGCATCCTCCAGCCGGGCTGTGTGTGTGTGTGTGTACGTGTGTATGCGTGTGTGTGTGTGTGTTTGTTGTCTTTATAATACGACTCCATCGATACACATGACACGTACCGAACACACACACACACACACACACACACACGTGCAATACACACACATGCCTTGTACACACACCCACACGTACACAGACACATATTGAAACACACACACATAAACATACACGCATACGAACACACACAAACACACAAGCCGATATGTATCCATCAGCGTTTCAGCGTGCGTGTTGAATCCACCGAAAGACATCGTAGCTAAATCAAAAAGAACATCTTGGTGTGATGGCCTGACGAGGGCGCCGATAGAGAAGGGGGGCGGCTGGTCACCTTCACGACAGCTCTACTTCCTCACAAAGTAGAGCTGTCCTCCCCGGGCCCGCTCCTATTGGCTGGAGCGTGACGAGCTGGCGGCGTGATGGATGTGTGCATCTGTACCTGCGGTGCTGCGGTGCGAGCTGACAGCCCCTAACCCACATTCCCCGTCCCTGCTAATGTCCACGCATTAGCCGGGGTCCTGGTGAGGCACTCAGAGGGGGGGGGGGGGTGCATGAGTGGGTCCCCCCTCCCACCTCCCCCCTTCCCCAGCCTGATTTTACATCCGCTCGTAAAAGGCTTTTTACCGGCGGATGCGTCCATGCTATCCTCTGCTTTATACTGGATCACTCTTCGATGCCCCGGGTATGAATCACAGAGAGCAGAGCCTGTCTCGTCGCCGTGACGCCGCTGTCGGTCATCCTTCAAAAACATCCCATGTTTGTTTCCTAATTCCTCTTCCTGGTATGTCCCTCCTAATTGCTATTTCTGGCTAATTATGTATTACTGATGTAGCCTATTAGAGACAGATTAGATGTGAAATCATTATAGATCATGGGAAAATACGACGATTGATGTGGAGATCGGAGAGAAAGAGAGGGAGGGAGAGGGAGAGAGAGGAAGAGAGAGAGAAAGGGAGGAAGAGAGAGGAAGAGAGAGAGAAAGGGAGAGAGAGAGAGAGAGAGAGAGAGAGAGAGAGAGAGAGAGAGAGAGGGAGAGAGAGAGAGAGAGAGAGAGAGAGAGAGAGAGAGAGAGAGAGAGAGAGAGAGAGAGAGGGGGAGAGGGGGAGAGAAAGGGAGAGAGAGAGAGGGGGAGAGAAAGGGAGAGAGAGGGAAAGAGAGAGAGAATGATGAACAGAGAGAGAGAGAGAGAGAGAGAGAGAGAGAGAGAGGGGGAGGGGAGGGAGAGAAAGAGACAAAGGGTCAGGATCATTGAGTTGCATT
>NC_044061.1:24202232-24214732 GCF_902167405.1 Gadus morhua | reverse complement strand
GCGCACACACACACACACACACACACACACACATGTACACAAAGGATACACACGCACATAGAAACAAACACACGAAGACAAACACACGCTACCACACAAATACACACACTCACACACACACAAACAAACATTAACCAGAGAAATATTAATTTAGAGCTACTGTCCTACCTGCCCCTGATTTATTCATGATTGATTACTAAATCTTGTAATCAACAACCACATTGTTGATTACTAGATTGAACAGACTACAATGATTCAGCGTCTATAGGAACACACACACACTTTTACCAAACAGCTGGAACTAGTAAGGTGGTCAACCTGCCTAGTCATTGTTGAGAGCGAGAAACACTGGATGGCGAAAAAGAGGAAAATAAGCTATCAGGAATCCATTCTAGCACATTTGCACGGCCATTGGTTTAAAATAGAGACATATGCGCCGTGAAGCCTGCTGATAACAGATGATTCCAGGGGTTGTTGGAGCAGGTATATGGGGAGAGTCTCCTTGTTGGCCTACTTTCCCTGCACACTGTGATCGTCGCGGCGCGATAAGGGAGCTCCATGCGGCCGGGCCAGAGACAGAGTCTGTGGGGAAATTGGCAGATTGCTAAACCATTCCAGAATCACACCTTCCAATAGCCCCTAGATTGAAAAGCACTGTGAAACATAATAGTTTCAGGGAACGCTATGACCCCCCAAAAGAGTTCAGACAGGTTTATTTTTTAGGGTTCAGGGTTCTTTTTTTACTTGTGCTCAGATGAAGTGCAAATATATAAAACCATTTAGAAAGCGAAATTCAATATATTTCCATTCAGCAGATAACTCAGCAAGGATTTGGATGAATGTGATTTCACCCCAGAATCTTTACCTCAATAAAACATTCAAAAGCAGTAGGAAACAATGACTGATAACGAGCAGACCCTCAGACACATTTAACCACAAGTACAGCCACCATTACTACAAAAGATCCCTGCATGATATTTCCAATAGCTCTGACCAAAACATCCCCAGGTTGGGTTAGGATACGCTGAGGCCAGGCGCTGTTCCCCTCTACAGAGCCCCCTATCAGCTGTTCCCCTCTACAGAGCCCCCTATCAGCTGCGTGGCTGCGGCGGGCGCAGACCAGCTGTCACTTCTCACACCTCGCGCCGATGGAAAAGGACCCGGCGACAATTTGAAGAAGAAAAAAACAAGACTGCATTCCTATTTTGTAATACCGATGTCTGGTGCGTTCACAGTCAATTTGCATGAACGGCTCGGGTTTGAAATAGGGCAGAAAACAATATCTGCTTCTTTGAGATTCTCTTTGCGCTGGTCTTGTTTACACAGATGGATGAAATCTTATATATTTTTAGAATGGCGAGAAAACGTGCTGTCTTTGAATTAAATTGTTCCCTCTTTCTGACCTCTAAGTGTTCAACTTGATCGCTATCGGCTTGCTGCTTTGTGTTAACTTCTGTGTTGATATTATAGGCTCTCTAGGTTGTGTTAACAGTGTGTGTAGATACTATAGGCTGTCTAGTTTGTGTTAACAATGTGTGTAGATCCTATAGCACTATAGTTTGTCTTGTGAGTGTGTGTGTCTCCTAAAGGCTCTCTACTTTGTGTTAACACAATGTGTGTATGTATACCCTATAGGCTCTCTAGTTTGTGTTAACACTGTGTGTGTCCCCTAAAGGCTCTCTACTTTGTGTTAACACAGTGTGTGTCTCCTATAGGCTTTCTATGTTGTGTTAACAGTGTGTGTGTGGATCCTATATGCATTCTAGTTTGTGTTAACAGTGTGTGTTGATCCTATAGGCTCTCCAGTTTGTATTAACTGTGTGTGTGTCTACTATAGGCTCGCTACTTTGTGTGAACCGCGGGTGTGGATTCTATTCAAGAGCTCATTTAACTCAGCTTGCTAGCTTCTGACAGCCCAATCATTTATCACATGCTGTCGCTTTGTAATATAATTCTTTATCCACAGCGGATTATGCCCATGCTTTCTGATGGTAATTCTTTGCTGTCTTTTGAGAAGAGAGCAAATTTTCCTTTTTTTTCGTCCCTTTTGGCCCACTTCAGAATTCCCTTCACAATATCATCGTCCCCCAGAGAAATTCTAATTCGTTTTATCGGGGTTCTTTTTCTGAATCGTGTTCATACACATCCAGTAATAATATAGCACTAAGGGGGTCATGTCCATATGGTTTTGTGTTTGGGAGCCCGGTCTTGAAGCTGGTGATGTAACGCCTGAGGCGTACCAACATGAAGCCCTGAGAATTAAAACAGGCAGGTAATTGAGTCTGACTGCTGCTTTGCATGGCATTAATCGGCTCTGCCTTGCTCCTCAGCAAAACGTAACCAGCATTGCCTGACTTCCACTTAAATAGGTCACCAAAGACAAATATTTGTATGTCTAAATGAGTTTTAGTACAAATGGTGAGGTGCAGA
The DNA here is from genome assembly GCF_902167405.1 of Gadus morhua. Lineage (NCBI taxonomy): Eukaryota > Metazoa > Chordata > Actinopteri > Gadiformes > Gadidae > Gadus > Gadus morhua. Next base: position 24,212,302 of record NC_044061.1, on the reverse strand, counting down.
CAGTAGCCGACTCAAAGTCAGAGAACCAACGACCCGGAACCGTTTAAAATCTGTACTTTGAAATTGCGTTCTGTTATTTTTACAGAAGGTGGTGTTAACAGAAGCATGTTTGACTGGCGCTTCTCTCAAGACCATTCTGGAAATTCATCTTGGAATTCTGGTTCTGCCACTTTCATACTGTAAACTCTATATACTTCAATCACAGTCTGAACTAGTGATATTGGTGAAAAGGTATTCATAGTGGACAAATCCTGCATCGAATCATAATTATTTGAGTGAACTGTGCTTCAGGAAATATCTATTGATGTCTTCATATTAAAACATATAATATTATTCACAAATACAAATGGGTAATTTGCTTGAGAAGCCTAGTATTTCTCCTACGCGGTCCCATAGCTCTGCCGAGGGTTTCATTGAATTCATTTATTTCTGCTCCTTTCAAATTATATTTTACAGGATTAGGAATGTGTAAGAAATATCGTTGGAAAAATAATTTCACTTATTTTACCGACACTATTCATTTTGATTTGAGTCCCTTTTTGAGGCAAGATGAAACAGGATTTAATTGATCTCATACGAGTTTAAACCCCTCTTCTGAGGAATTTTGTGCTCTTTACTGTCTAAGCCAGAAATAGAGCGAAATGGTGTTGAACAGCAAACCCAGTCACCTGTTCCTGTTTACCTCCGACGGAATGAGGATGAGCCACTGTTTAATGTTGAACTGTCAAGTCGTGTCAGGGTAACACACAATCCCAAACACACAGACCGACACACACACAAACACACACACACACACACTCCAACACACACACGGACACACACACTGACACACACATACTCTCTCACACACACTCTCTCACACACACACACACACTCTCCCCCCACACACACACACACCCCCACACACACACTCTCCCACACACACACACACACAAACACACACACACACACACACACACACACACACACACACACACACACACACACACACACACACACACACACACACACACGGACATACACACTGACACACACATACTCTCTCTCACACACTCTCTCACACACCCTCTCACACACACACACACACACACACACACTTTCCCCCCCCCCCCTCACACACACACACACACACAGACACACACACTTCTGTTCCCACCTCATCTCCTGCTGCCTAAGGACTTGTCACTGCTGTTGTGTCACCGTCCCAGAGATCGGCGGATAAACAACCCAAACTATCACAGAGTGGAATGTCTCTCCAGCAACTCTAGACCTGTGATTGGCCAGAAATGACTGAGGGGTAACTTGGAAGGTTAACTATTGGCTACCGCCGCAGTGACCCATTCATCCAGCTGATTTGTGCTCAGGTCCCCTAGAGGAAGGAACAGCTGGCTGTGCCTCTCTGTCTGGCTGAAAACAACCACCTGCCTGTGCTCCAGAGAACCAGCAGCGGATACCACCCCACCCCCAGTGTGTGCCGATGGTGGTATTAGGCTAACACGGGGAAGCAGAGTGCAATCTCCAGAAGGCAAAGCCATGTCTCGGACAAACACTGACATAAGAGACAACGACAAACTGTCTCTGTCCATAAGAAGGACCAGCTTGGATAAGATTAATACGACCGGACAGCTTTGGAAAAAAAACGGGCTTTGGTCGCCTGGTCGAGGCTGACTGCACAGGCAGAGTGGCTTATCGCAGAGGGACACTCAATGAAAGAATGAACTCTCTTAAAAAACTAATTACAGACAGTAAAAGCATTAGGCGGCAAGTACACCGGGCTAAAAGGAGTCCTAAGACGGGGTTCAGTGCTGGCTCAGGAGCTGCTCCGCTGCCTTCCTGAGAACCGGCTAAAACCAAACCCTATCTCGGCTGAAACACATGTCATTGGAACGGCTGGTTCTGATTGGCTTATGGGCGGCGGCAAAGTCCCCAGGCCCCAATTTGAGCCAATCTTCAACGACAATGGACGTCAAAAAGTGGGGTTGTGTTGTTGTGTCGTGTTGTCATTGTTTGTTTTTAGATCTCAGGGTTGTGTGGTCATGTTTGCATTGAGTAGCTGTCCCGTTGTGTTTAGAGTGTTGTGTGTGTTGATATTGTTGAGTTTTGATCTCAGTATTGTGTTGCGTTGTTATTGTTTTGTTTGGTTCTGTGTTGCGTTGAGTTGTTATTTGTTGTGTAGATCTCAGTGTTGTGTTGTGTTGTAGTCATGTTGTGTTTAGATATCAGTGTTGGGTTGTGTTGTGTCCTGTTGTAGTTTAGACCTCAGCGTTGTGTTGTGTTGTGTCGTGTTGAGTCTAGACCTCAGCGTTGTGTTGTGTTGTGTCGTGTTGTGTTTAGTCTAGACCTCAGTGTTGTGTTACTCTTTAAGGCCTCCCCCCAGAAGGCGGCCATGTGGCAGACTAGCCGCCCAGCTCATTATCGCCCTCCACACGGCCCTACTGGGACCCAGGCTCTGGGCCTGCTCAGCCTGCTGCCAGAGCCCTCTCCTGGGCATGGAGCAGAGACATGAGCTCCACCACCACAACAATACAGCCAGGCTACCTGGAGGTGTTCTGGGGGACACCTACCCTGATGGCACTCAATATCACGATATATCACAATTTCACTTTAATATGGTTGATAATTGTTACTTTTTTAGAAAAATGTCCTAAAATAAGTGGATCAGCTATATAATGAGCAGATTTATATACAGAATAAGCAGGTATCTATACGTAATGAGCAGGTTTATATATATATATATCCATAGATAATGAGCAGGTATATACTGTATATATATATATACATATGCATATATATACACTTACATACATGCATACATACATAGATACATACATACATAGATACATAGATACATACATACATACATACATACATACATACATACATACATACATACATACATACATACATACATACATACATACATACATACATACATACATACATACATACATACATACATATAAGCACATATACATAATGAGCAGGTATATATGTATGTAAATATATAATGAGCAGGTTTATAGACATAATTAGCAGGTATCTATCCGTAATGAGCAGGTATATATGCATATATATTGTGGCAGACTGCAGGGAGGAGCGAGGGGAGTGGTATGTCTGGCAACCTGCTGGCTCCACCCCCACGCCTTGCATGGACTTCCTCCCCTTACCGACGACGCAAGTCTGGGGATCATTAAGCAGGGGTGTTTGGGCTTAAAAGGGCCAAGACACAACAGACAAGGGGTGTGTGATTTTGAAGGGCTAGCACACTACAGACGGCATCTGTGTGATCGTCTAGAGTTGCTGCACGACCAACGAGGAAGAGATAGGTGGACATATTGAACTGATTAGGATACGGATGGTATCCTAAGAGGTGGATGACCCTTTTCCAACCCTGGTGGTTTTTTGGTATTTACACGGTAAATAAACCATCACCCATTTGAACTGCTCTGTGTTGTGTCTGTTTATCTATTCAACTTGGTGGCGTGGAAACCCCACACCTACTGGCCGGCTACAATATATAAACAAATATAATGAGCAGGTATATACAGTATATATATACTTATACAGACATACATACATATATACATACATACATACATATATATATACAAGTTTACATAATGAGCAGGTATATATCTATATATACATATATATAATGAGCCGGTACTATAATGAGCAGGTATGAGCAGGTACTTATACAGAATGAGCACCATGTGGCAGGACGACAAACACCCTCGTAACAAGACCAACCATCCCTCTACCATCAAAACCGACCCGCCAAACAACAACCAACCAACAAGCAAATAACATCTCTCAGTCTCAATCATGGGCCCTTTGGAACAAAACACCCCAAAGGCCCCCCAACGATGGCTCTTCACCCCCCCCCCCCTCCCGGATGTGTGCCCCCCCTCACCTTCTCCTGGTACTGGCGCCGGGACGAGTCGAGGGACTGGATGAGCGCGGTGGCGTGGCCCACGAACATGGCGTAGCAGGTGGCGCCCACGATCATGCTGAGGATGGTCAGCCACACGTCCGTCATGCCCACCGGGGGGTGCATGCCGTAGCCGATGCACAGCATGTGGCTCATGGCTTTGAACAGGGCGTACGAGTACTGCTGGCCCCAGGTGTCGTTCTGGAGAGAGGGAGAGAGGAGGGGGGGGATAGGTGACTCTCTCTCTGGGTCGGAGTCTTTCTCTGTCGTCCTCGCTCTCTGGAGAGAGGGAGAGAGGAGGGAAGACAGGACACGATCGCTCTGGGGTTGAATCTCTCTCTGTCGTTCTCGCCCTCTGGAGAGAGGGAGAGATGGAGAAAGGAGGGAGGACAGGTCACCATCCCTCTGTGGTTGAATCTCTCTCTCTCGTTCTGGAGAGAGGAAGAGAGGAGGGAGGACAGGTCACTCTCAAGGTGTTTGGATCTCTCTCTTATTCTCAGGTCACTCTAGCTCTGTGTTTGAATCTTTCCCTATCATTCTCTTTCTCAGTCTTTGTCTCTCTCTCTTGTATGAATCTCTCTCTCTCATGCTGGTTAAGGGAGACAGCTGGTAGAACAGGTCACTCTCTCCAGTGGTGTAGTCTATTTTATTGTAGTGGGTATACTGTGATGATTCCCTCCCAGCCTCGTACAAACCCGTCCCACCGGTACGTGTACGTGTGTGGCACTTATGGGGTGTCGCGCCACACTCACCAACGCAGGGGTCTACAACCCGCTGATTTAAGAGTATAACGATTATCAACAATCATGGAAAGCTGAATAGGTTTATCAGTTTTAATAACAGTATGAACAAATAGAACACAAAAATGAAAAGTTGTCCTTTGTATATCTATAGTAGCAATAGAAAATGCTAAACAAATCTACTCAAAATAATTGAATGAACTGTTTACAACCATGGCTAACCAGTGCATGAGAAGGAGATGACAGGAGACTAATGTTTCACTCTTTCAATTGCTCTAATTTTAGCTCTTACTGTTGTTAACATACCATACAGTAATTGAATTGTCTAAAAGTGGGAAATTACTGCAGCTTAAAAATGACCATGAATTAGCTATACTCTCATTTGCATAGTGATTAACACTATGAATTTCAATTGTGTATACCAACTGCATGTTGGCTGACATTTACCTAACTTTTTTTCCCTCCACTCTAACCAAGGATGCCTGTTTTTAAATTCCCTAGCCTGACACCCATTCCGAAAGGCTGGCCAGGGGTTCTCATCTAAAAGGAGATACACAGTGAGATTAAAACATTGTCTTCTGTTGACTACTTGTTATGTGGTTTGCACATTAATATGGGAGGACTGGACACACACACACACACACACACACACACACACACACACACACACACACACACACACACACACACACACACACACACACACTTACTTTTCTGTTGTGTCTTTGCTAGTCTCCGTAGCTCTGGTATCTCTGGCATTTTAACTTTCAATCTGTGTGGGTTGCTAATCACACCGCGAGAAGGCGGGGCTCGGCCCGCCAACTAACATGCAGAGATGCAGGGGCAGGGATCCCTAGGCGTTCCCAGGCCAGTGTTGAGATATAATCTCTCCACCTAGTCCTGGGTCTTCCCCGAGGTCTCCTTCCCACTGGACGTGCCTGAAACACCTCCCAAGGAAGGCGCCCAGTGGGCATCCTTACCAGATGCCCGAACCACCTCAGCTGACTCCTTTCTAAGTAAAGGAGCAGCGGCTCTAATCCGAGTTCCTCACGGATGGCTGAGCTTCTCACCCTATCCCTAAGGGAGACGCCAGCCACCCTTCTGAGAAAACTCATCTCGGCCGCTTGTACCCGCAATCTCGTCCTTTCGGTCATCACCCAACCCTCATGACCATAGGTGAGGATAGGAACGAAGATCGACCGGTAGATCGAGAGCTTTGCCTTGCGGCTCAGCTCTCTTTTCGTAAAAACGGTGCGGTAAAGCGAACGCAATACCGCCCCCGCTGCTCTGATTCTCCGGCCAATCTCACGCTCCATAGTACCCTCACTCGCGAACAAGACCCTGAGGTACTTGAACTCCTTCACTTGGGCTAAGGACTAATTTCCTACCCGGAGTAAGCAATCCACTGGTTTCCTGCTAAGAGTCATGGCCTCAGATTTAGCGGTGCTGATCCTCATCCCAGCCGCTTCACACTCGGCCGGCAGCCGATCCAGTGAGTGCTGAAGGTCAAAGGCCGATGATCCAATGAGGACCACATCATCTGCAAAAAGCAGTGACGAGATCCTCAGACCACCGAACTGCAACCCCTCCCCACCACGACTACGCCTCGATATCCTGTCCATGTAGTTCACAAACAGGATTGGTGACAAGGCGCAGCCCTGGCGGAGACCAGCACCCACTGAGAACGAAACTGACTGCCTGCCGAGGACGCGAACACAGCTCTCGCTTTGGGAGTACAGAGATTGGATGGCCCTGAGGATAGACCCCCTTACCCCATACTCCCACAGCACCTCCCACAGTTTCTCCCTGGGGACCCGGTCATACGCCTTCTCCAGATCCACAAAACACATGTAGACCGGATGGGCATACTCCCAGGCCCCCTCCAGGATCCTTGCGAGAGTGAAGAGCTGGTCCGTAGTTCCACGTCCGGGGCGAAAACTGCATTGTTCCTCTTCAATCTGAGGTCAAAACCCTCCTTTCCAGCACCTTGGAGTAGACTTTACCAGGGAGGCTGAGAAGTGTGATACCCCGGTAATTGGCACACACTCTCTGGTCCCCCTTTTTTAACAGGGGAACCACCACCCCGGTTTGCCACTCCTTTGGCACTGTACCCGACTCCCACGCGATGTTGAATAGGCGTGTCAACCATGACAGCCCCTCAACACCCAGAGCCTTTTGCATTTCTGGCTGGATCTCATCAATCCCTGGGGCTTTGCCACTGCGGAGATGTTTGACTACCTCAGTGACCTCCACCAGGGAAATTGACGACGAAACACCATCAACCTTGAGCTCTGCCTCCAACATAGAGGGCGTGTTATTCGGATTCAGGAGTTCCTCAAAGTGTTCCTTCCAACGTCCGACGACCTCCTCAGTTGAGGTCAACAGAGTCCCATCCTTACTGTACACAGCTTGGATGGTTCCCCGTTTCCCCCTCCTGAGGTGCCTGATAGTCTTCCAGAAACACTTTGGTGCCGACCGAAAGTCCTTCTCCATGGCCTCTCCGAACTTCTCCCACACCCGCTGCTTAGCCTCCGACACGGCAGCAGCTGCAGCCCTTCGAGCCTGTCGGTACCCTGCAACCGAGTCAGGAGTCCTCCAGGATATCATATCCCGGAAGGCCTCCTTCTTCAATCGGACGGCTTCCCTGACCACCGGTGTCCGCCACGGTGTCCGAGGGTTACCGCCCCTTGAGGAGCCTAAGACCCTGAGGCCACAGCTAGCCACCGCAGCTTCAGCAATGGAGGCTTTGAACACCGCCCACTCCGGCTCAATGCCCCCAACCTCCACAGGAATGCCAGACAAACTCCGCCGGAGGTGTGAGTTGAAGATACCTAGGACGGGGGCCTCCTCCAGACGTTCCCAATTCACCCGCACTACTCGTTTGGGCTTACCAGGTCTATCCGGAAATTTCCCCCATTCCCTGATCCAACTCACAACCAGATGGTGGTCGGTTGACAGTTCCGCGCCTCTCTTAACCCGAGTGTCTAAAACATGCGGCCTCAGATCAGATGACACGATCACGAAATCGATCATCGATCTTCGGCCTAGGGTACTCTGGTACCAGGTACACTTATGAGCACCCTTATGTTCGAACATGGTGTTCGTTATGGATAATCCATGACTAGCACAGAAGTCCAATAACAAACGACCGCTCGGGTTTAGATCAGGGAGGCCGTTCCTCCCCACCACGCCTCTCCAGGTGTCTCCATCGTTGCCCACGTGGGCGTTGAAGTCTCCCAGCAGAACTAGTGAGTCCCCTACTAGAGCCCCATACAGGACTCCATTCAGGGTCTCCAAGAAGGCCGAGTACTCTGAACTGCTGTTTGGTGCATACGCACAAACAACAGTCAGAGTTTTCCCCCTACAACCCTTAGGCGCAGGGAGGCGACCCTCTCGTCTACCGGGGTAAACTCCAACACCGCGGCGCTCAGCCGGGGATTTATGCGTATCCCCACACCCGCCCGGCGCCTCACGCCCTCGGCAACTCCATAGAAGAATAGAGTCCAACCCTTATCCAGGAGTACGGTACCAGAGCTGAGACTGTGCGTGGAGGTAAGCCCCACCAGATCTAACTGATAGCGCTCCACCTCCCTCAAAAACTCTGGTTCCTTTCCCCACAGCGAGGTGACGTTCCACGTCCCCAGAGCCAGCTTCTGCCGCCCGGGTCTGGTCCGTCGAGACCCCTGACCATCGCTGTCACCCATGTGGCTGCGCACCCGACCCCAACGGGTCTTCCCACAGGTGGTAAGCCCATGGGATGAAGAGAGGAGGGGTGCCATGTAGTTTGTTCGGGCTGTGCCCGACCGGGCTCCGTGGCAAACCCGGCCACCAGACGCTCGCCATCGAGCTCTCCGTCTGGGCCTGGCTCCAGACGGGGGCCCCGGGCTTCCTCCGGGCCGGGTCACATCTCCTCTTCTTAAGTTATTCATTGAGGTTTTTGAACCATTCTTAGTCTGGCCCCTCACCTGAGACCACTCTGCCATGAGAGACCCTACCAGGAGCACGAGGCTCCAGACAACACAGCCCTCAGGTTCACAGGAACACGCAAACCTCTCCACCACGATAAGGTGACGGTTCTGTACTGTATTAATCTCTCTCTCTCTTGCTGGAGGAGGGAGGGAGGTGGGAGAACAGTTAACCATCAGACTGACTTAGATTGTTGTCTCTCGCTCTCTCTCTCTCTCTCTCTCGGACTCTCTCTCTCCCTCTGTCTCTCCCTCTGGCTGTCTCTGCCTTTCAGTATTTCAGGTATGATAGTGTTGTGTGAGCAAGGAAAAGGTCACTGAGCACTCTGACAACAAACACATATAGACTCACTTGCCAAGCCACTCAGATACGAGCACTCACTGACACACACACACACACACACACGCAAACACGCACACACACATACGTGCACGCACACACACACGCACGTACGCGTGCATGTCTACAGAAATGCACAGACACACACCAACGTGCACACACACACACACACACACACACACACACACACACACACACACACACACACACACACACACACACACACTCACACACACACACACACACACACATACACGCACGTCTCCAGAAATGCACGCAGACGCACACAGCCATTAAAGAGGATATGAGCAATGTCCACTTGTCTTCAGGTTGAGAACATTGGGAGAGGTGTGTTTTTAACCAGAATATGCATCCAGACATGACAGACATTCACCGCCGAAGCTTCCAACAGTTGAGAGAATGGGAGGCGTGACCAAGAGGCACTGGAGACATCTGAGACGGAAACTAGGTCAGCTATTTGGAAAGAAAAATCTCGTTGAGATTTCCTTGTTCGTAGAACCATCACCCCCCCACACACAGACCCCCCCCCCCCCCCCCCCCCCCCCCCTCTTTCCTTTAGATCCCCGGGGATGTCTGTGGGGAATCAATATGAGATCTCTACTGGGGATGACAAATCCAAATTGCTTTCCAACTCATTTCCACAGCAGGAAAAGCTGAGCGATAGCAACGTTATTAGCGCCACTAAGAAGGTAAGGAGCCATGATTCAAGCTGATAATGGGACAGCTACTGTACAGGAGAAAGAGGAGAGGTATCTATAACGAGGCTAATCAGAGACCGACCGACCCAAACGGAGTGCATTAAAACACATTCTCCAGCCAAGCTGCCGATAGCGGGCACAGTAGCCGCCTTGCTCCAAGCGACCGGGGATTAATTCAGAAAGATCTATTTGTTTTGGTGTCACATCGGAGGATCATTCTTCTAAGTAATTCAATTAATTAGCGCTTGTTTACTGAGCGAAATTCAACAACCTCCTATTCTCATGTTAATGAGCGGCTGCACCATTCAGGCGGAAACTTTGAACCCAGAGCAGAGTGGTTGTAGTGTTGCTCTCGCTCCCCAGTGTCATGGCCGC
>NC_044061.1:24194732-24197232 GCF_902167405.1 Gadus morhua | reverse complement strand
GTCTAATGGGTTCTGGGCCTGCGACGTATGGATCAGCGTCCTTCATGTGAGTCGCCCCTCCCCGAGCCACGGTTTGACGTCAGTAAGGATATCGCCAGCTTAGGGATATTAAAATACGCCCAGAGGCTGAGCATCATCAGAGGAGTCAACCCTCAAATGGAAGGAAGCTGTTTTAGATAAGTTTTACATCATCGCTGATGCTGTTCTTCTGTGTGGTCCCGGTGGATCAACCCACTGGTGAGTGAACCATGTAGGCAGTGTCCCTTAAAGGGACACAGGTTTGATTCCCACCTTTGCTGCACGGCACTCCCTTTCGTCTTCCATTGACTTTCCTGTCTCGTTTCACTCTCCCGTCCATTAAGGCACGAAACAGCCCAAACCAATACAAAAGAATACTTCTCCTCCGAAGAGAATACGGAGAGTGCCATGACTAACGATAATTAATATTGATGGGATCTTTTAGTATTGGACGTGTATGGATCGGAGTGTAAAGTTGCCCAGCTGCTGCGGTTGCGGCCACACATTGAAGAAGCCCTACCCTCTACCTGGGACAACCTTCAACATCAAGACGCTTCATTTTTTTTCCCATGAAAACAGCTTCACAAAGTGTTCTGGAGACGCGCACACCGATAACAAACAACCCACCCCCTATAAAGACCCCCACATAAAACAGTAGAAAAACACCAGAACTCTGAGAGGCGTGTGCAGGGGTGGGATGAGGGGAAGATGTCGGTGATGGTGGTGGTGTTGGTGGTGGTGGTGGTGGTGGTGGTGGTGGTGGTGGTGGTGGTGATTGTGGTGGTGGTGATTGTGGTGATGGTGGTGGGGGGGGTGGCGGGGTGGCGGCGTGTAGCTTGCTGAGTCATCCCCAGCAGATGGGGCGATGCGAGCAGGCTGCAGGTGAGAGAGGAGGTGCATATGTTCCTGGATGCTGATGGAGGCGACGCGAGCACCTCAGCCAGTGGAGTGTTGTGGATTCACCCAGCTGCTGGAGGCTGCCCTCGCCGCTAATGATGATGAATGTTTGACGTAGTGCGGTGCCTGCACCCGATTGTACTTAAGATAGTGATGAGGCAGACGTTGCCCCTCGTTCTCCAGGCGAGAGGTTCCCCTCGCTGGAGCCCAGAACCAGCGTGATCGTGGAGGTTTCAGTTTCAACGTTTTTTTTTTGGATACTTTGTCGAACTTAAAAAATGGCCGTTGCCTGAATAACTTATCCACTGTTTTTGCTTTTCGTTTTTTAAACATTGAATCACTCATCTAATGTTTTGCTGCCTCGAGACAATCAGTAGGTTTGCATACATTTTCATATGCAACGTTCTTTTCCTGCAGAAACCTTTTCCCCGAATTAAAACGCAAACACGCTTCTCAAGCGAATGTCTCAGTGCTGTATATTTATGCAGGCCCATTTGAATAATTGTTCATAAAGCCATTCCGAGGACGTGTGTGCGTGCGGGGGGGGGGGGGGGGGGGGGGGGGGGGTGCTGTGGTTCTTCCCATTGTAAAGAACTCCACCAAAGTGCTTCCATCATGCACGCTGTCATGGTGCAGCGGGCGCGAGCGCTGAATGAGAAGTGCCGCTCCGAGTGGACCACAGGGAACACCCTTCCATCATCCGTCCGACGCAGGCCCGGAGCGCCCGGAGCGCCCGGATCACAAACCACCCCTCTCTCGTCCCGCTCCCGCCCGCCGCCCGCCACACGCCAATGGGCTTCGGAGGGGATTACACCATTCCGTGGGATTTCTCCTCTTTTTTCTTTCTTTTTTCCCCTGAAGGGAACCCACAGCGGGATCTCATATCACACGCGTCCATTCAGACGTTTGAGGGCCTGTCACAGCTACTGGCGAGCCTCATTGTACTTTCAATAATGCCCCATTAAAGCCTTTCTTCCAGCCTTGCTTATCTCTGAAAGAGCAGTCCTCTTTGCCAAGGTATTGGGTCAGTGAGTGGGGGGGTCTGACTATTTGATTTCCCCCCCTGTTTAAAACATTTTTTTTTGTGCAAATTTGCTCGGCAAATAATTCACTGAAAGGGCGGAACCGACTCCCTCCCCGCGGAGGTGGACCATGTGGTCTGACAGGGGGGGGGGGTAGTGGGGGGATGGGGGGGGTAAGGAGAGAGGGCGGTGTAGATATGGGCAGAGGTGGACCATGTGTTCTGAAAAGGGATGAGGATGGAGGGGGTTGGGGATGGGGTCGGCAGGGGGTGGGGGGGATGAGGATAGTGGGGGGGGGGGGAGGGGGTGAGGCGAGAAGGGAGTGTTGATATGGGTGGAGATGGGATGGGGGTGGGTAGGATGGGACCGGGTGGGGTGGGTCTGTCACATCAAATGATTTCCCCCCTCGTCTTAGAGCTCGGAGCCACTTGAGCAGCAGAGCCATCAATCTCCAGGACACAAGGTGTCCATACTGATGGGGAGAGCCCCCCATGCCGTCCGATGCATGTAAACAACACATGGCTACTGCAGCTCTCTCACTCGCCCACTCCCTGCCCCGGCTG